>NW_016107773.1:724282-735026 GCF_001604975.1 Cebus imitator
GCTGGGGAGAGATAGCAAGGGGAGAAATGCCAGATGTAGGTGATGGGGAGGAAGGCAGCAAATCACACTGCCACGTGTGTTCCTATGCAATAATTTTGCATGTTCTTCACATGTACCCCAAAACCTAAAATGCAATAAAATAAATAAATGGGAAAAAAAGAGGGTATATCTCATGTTATGCGTTCTTGCCTCAAGTTTTTAAATCCACATAAATAAATCGTATGGTATGTCAATTATTTCTCAGGCTTTTAAAAAATCTTTAGAGTCAGAAAATATATTAGCGATTGGGATTAGGATGGGAACAAAGATGAACTTTAAACAATCACAAGGGATTTTACTGGGGTGATGAAAATGTTTTAAAACTGGATTGTAGCAATGATTGCCCAACTCAATTTACTAAAAATCATTTAATTGTACACTTAAAAGTGGGTTAATTTTATTGGATGTAAATTCTACATCAATAAAGTTGTTTTTTTAAAAAATAATGGGGAGTGTGAGGACACACTGGGATTTGTGAGGTCAAGCTGGATCTCCCTAGGCCATACTAGAACTTGTGTCTGTCTCTCACCTCTTCTAACCTTATTCATGCAGGTAACATGCTAAAGAACTTGGCGCTCTTTGTCATGGAGCTGCAACATACCTGACCCAAGACTTGGAGAAGCTAAAGGAGCACATCTTGCTAGAGGTAAGGGACCTGTCAACCCATGTGCTTCCCCTTCACAACAGGGTGAGCTAGCAGATTACTGACAAATGTGCCTGAACCATCACATCCTTGCCAGCATTTGTTATTTCCTAAAAAAGCCATTTTAAGTAGGGTGAGATGATAGCTCTATGTAGTTTTGATTTGCATTTCTCTGATGATCAATGATATTGAGCACCTTTCCATATACCTGTTTGCCATTTGTATGTCTTCTTTTGAGAAATATCTACTCAAATCTTGTGCGCATTTTTTTGTGTGCCTAAGAAATATTTAATTAAAAATAAGTTTCCAAAATGTATACAGGATTGGTCACACTTTCCATTTCTTGTTCTATTAGTTTTGCAAAGTTTTGTTTCATGGAATCTGACCATTTAATCTATATTGTAAAACTAATTAGCATACAATTATATATAATCTGTCTTTATTATCTTTATAATATCTGTAGAAAGGTCCCTTCTTTTACTTCTGATACTGCCTAAGTGCTGGGATTACAGGCATGAGCCACTGCGCCTGGGCCTGTGCATTTTTAAATCAGATTATTAGATTTTTTCCTATAGAATTGTTTGAGCTCTTTATGTGTTCTGGTTATTAATCCCTTGTTAGATGAATAGATTGTAGATATTTTCTCCCATTCTGTGGGTTCATTTCCTTTGCTGTGCAGAGGTTTTTAACTGGATGTACCATTTGTCCATTTTTGCTTTGGTTGCCTGTGCCTATGAGATATTGCCCAAGAAATCTTTGCTCAGACCAATGTCCTGAAGTGTTTCCCCAAATGTTTTCTCTAGAGTTAATGTTTTATATGGTTATGAGGTTTAATTTCATTCCAATTTGAATGGGCCAAGGGATGTGCAGATATCTATCTGGTTAAACATTATTTCTGGGTGTCTGTGAGGTGCTTCCAGGAAGAAATTAGCATTTCAATTGGTGAAATGAATAAAGCAGATGGCCCTCTTCAAAGTAGTTAGGCATCCTTCAATCTGTTGAGGGTTTCAATGTAACAACAATGTAGAGGAAGATTAAATTCACTCTCTCCTGAACTACTTGAGCTTTAACATAAATCCCCTCCTGCCCTCAGTGCTCTCAATCCTCAGGAGGCTTTCAGACTAGGACTGGAATCTGTACCATCAGTTCTCTGGCTCTCAGGCATTTGAACTACACCACAGGTTTTCCTGAATCTCCAGCTTACAGATGATAGATCATGGGACTTCTCAGCCTTCATAATCACATATCACATGACCTAACACACACACACATGTACATGCACACATGCATATATGTATGCACACACATACATATCTATAGATAGATAGGTATTCATTCCCCTGGTTTTGTTTCTCTGGAGAGCCCTAATACGATGGTGTGTGAGAGTTCGACTTCATTCTTTTGTATGTGGATATCCAATTTTCCCTACAAAATTTGTTGCGAAGGCAATCCTTGGCACCCTGTCAAAAATCATTTAGCCATATAGGAAGGATTTATTTTTGGGCTCTCTATTCTGCTGCAAAGATGCCAGCTGCAGTGGGGGGGTGCATGGCTGGGGCTGTGTACTCCATAAAGCTAGTGAGAGTCAGGAACAGGTGGGAGCTCTGCCCCCTTCTGAATTGGTGAGATTGGAGCCCCATGCTCCCAGGAGAAACTGCAGCTGCCCAACCACAACTGCAGACCTGGGCATCCCTGTGCTCTCAGGTATCCGGGAAGCTCTCCTGCCCCCACAGGCTCAGAAGTGCCTACTTCCACTGCCTGGCCTCCTCCTACTCCCAGCACTCACTCCAAGTTTGGAGCAAAGTTGTGGCTGAGCCTGGGCATTGTCACAACCTGGCCAGGTGAGCACATGCTTGGGGCAGTACTGACACACCAGCCCCCTGCCACCTCAGCCCCCTCTGGACTTTGAGTGCCAACAAGCATGGGAGGGAGGCAGAGGAGAGCTGAAGGGGGCTTGGCATAGGCCTGCAGGCGCCCCTTGGCACACACAGCCTGGGCACCATGAGCAGCAGCAGGATGCAGACAGGCTCCTGGGCAGAAAGGGGCAGGTCTCTGGTGAAACCCCACCTTCAGGCCATAGATGGCCTGAAGCCTGGGGGTTGGGCTACCAGTTCCGTGGGCCAGAGTGAGAATTTATGATGCATTTTCTGGGCCCTCCCATGGCCACTTAAGGACCAATCAGCACACACTTCCTCTCCTCTGAACCCCATAAAAACTCCAAACTCAGCCAGACTCAGGAAGGCAATGGGACAACCTGCCTGCAGATAGGAGCTATCCACTCCATGTCTCCTCTCTGCTGAGAGCTGCACTCATGAGAAGGACCTGCCTGCAGAAAAGAGCTATCCACTTTAGGTCTCCTGAGAGCTGTGCTGTTGTTCAATAAAGCACCTCTTCACCTTGTTCACCCTCCAGTGGTCCCCATACCTCATTCTTCCTGGATGTGGGACAAGAACTCAAGACCTGCCAAATGGTGGGAATAAAAAAGCTGTAATACAAACAGGGTTGAAACACTCCCCTCATCCATTGTGTTGCAGGTGATGAGAAGGAGAGAAAAGAACAGAAGAGGTGCAGCCCTTCAGGGAGCCCAGACTTAAAAGCTCCCCAAGCCAAGGCTATGACACCCTCTTTGGGGTTCTGTGATTCCTAGTGTCTCCAAGCTTCTGGATGCCACTGTGTTTCCCAGTGCCCAGAGCGGAAGCTGTTTGTGGTACACCTAATCCAACTGCAGCAAGGAGCCAACACCTATGCCAGTGTCTGGAGCTGCCTACCCCACCACAGTGGCCAGTGTACCTGACTGTACACAGTTACCAGACCCCATGCTTGCTCACTCACACAACCCTCACCACTCCATGCCTTGCTCACCCTTGGCAGGCATGGGATCTGGGCTGGTAACATGAACTGAGCACAGCCTGCCAGGCTGAGTGGGCAGAATGAGCCCAGTGGGCCTGAGCAAAACTCAGGCAAAGATGCTACCAGCCACAGAGGCTACTGGCTGGAAAAGTGACACCGCACGGATCCCATGACAATTTCCTTTTATTCCTAGTTTTCTGAGGGTTTTTATCATGAAAAGGTGTTAAATATTGTTAAATGCTCTTTCTGCATCTATTGAGTTGATTATGTGATTTTTATCCTTCATTCTAGTAATGTGGTGTATTGCATTTATTGATTTCTGTATATTGACCCACTCTTGCATTCCAGGGATAAATCCCACTTGGTCATGGTGTATAATCCTTTTAATGTGCTGTTGAATAATGTCTGATTGCATTTTGTTGCAGATTCTTGCATCAACATTCATCGTGCATATTTTTCTGTGGTTTTTCTTTTCTTTTATTATTGTTCTCTGGCTTTGGTATTAGGGTAATGCTAGCCTCCTAGAATGAGTTTGAAAATGCTCCCTCCTCAATTTTGGGGAACAGTTTGAGAAAGATTTGTGTTAATGCTTCTTCAAATATTTGGTAGAGTTCACTAGTAAAGCAAATTCATCCTCGGTTTTCCTTTTTGTGGTGGTGGTGTTGTGGGGCGGGTGGTTGATTACCGATTCTCCTTACTAGTTATAGGTAAAGATTTTCTATTTATTTATAATTCAGCCTTTGTAACTGTGTTGGTCCAATTGTGTTACTATAAAGGAATACCTGAGACTGGGTAATTTATAAAGAAAAGATGTTTGTTCTTCTGACTCATTTCTTCAAGCTGTAACAAACATGGCACCAGCATCTGCTTGGCTTCAGGTGAGGGCCTCAGGAAGCTTACAATCATAGTAGAAGGCAAAGAAAAAGCAGGAACATCACACAGTGAGAGATCAAGAGAGAGAGGGGAGTTTCCAGGCTCTTTTTAAACAACCAGCTTTCATGTAAACTAATAGAGTGTGAACTCACTCTTTACCATGAGGAGAGCACCAAGCCATTCATGAGGAATTCACCCTTATGACCCAAAGCTCTCCCACCAGGCACCACTTCCAACATTGTGGAACATATTTCAACATGAGATTTGGAGGGGACAAGTATTCAAACTATATCAGTGGGCTGTGTTTCTAGAAATTTTTCAATTTTATGTAGATTATCCAATTTGTGTATGTGCAAATGCTCTGAGTACACTCTTATAATCCTTTTTATTATTATAAAGTCAATAGTAATGTCCACTTTTTCATCTCTGGTTTTAGTTATTTGAGTCTCACTTCTTCTCAGTCAATGTATCTAAAGATTTTTCAATTCTGTTGATCTTTCAAAAAATAAACTATTAATTTTGTTGAGTTTTCTATTATTTTTCTATTCTGTATTTTACTTATCTTTTCTTTAATCACTATTATTTGTTCACTTCTATTACATCTGAGTTTAGTTTATTCTTTTTCTAGTTCCTTTAGTTTTCAAGTTAGATTGTTGATTTGAGATTCCTTCTTCTTTTTCTCTTTCTCCTTTTCTTTTTTTTAGACTGAGCCTCACGCTGTCACCAAGGCTGGAATGCAGTGGCACGATCTCAGCTCACTGAAACCTCCACCTTCTAAGTTTAAGCAATTCTCCTGCCTCAGCCTCCTGAGTAGCTGGGATTACAGGCACCCTCCACCATACCAGGCTAATTTTTTTGAATTTTTAGTAGAGATGGAGTTTTCTTCTTTTTCAATGTAAGCATTTACAGCTATAAATTTCTATCTTTGAACTGAGTTGTCTGCATTTCATTAATTTTGGCATGTTGAGTTTTCATTTCTACTAGTCTCAAAATATTTTCCAATTTCCCTTATCATTTATTTTTTGATCCATTTGGTGTTTATGAATGTGCTGTTTAAATTCTTATATTTGTGAACTTACAGTTTTAATTTTGCATAATAATGTCCAATTTCATTTCATTGTGAACAGAAAAGACATTTTGTACAATTTCACTCTTTTTAAATTTATTAAGATTTGTTTTGTGGCCTAACATATGCTCCATCCTGGAGAATATTCATGTGCACTTGAGAAAAAATGTACAACCTGCAGTTGTTAGATAGAGTGTTCTATGCATGTCTGTTAGGTACAATTGGTCTATAGTTTTGTTCAAGTTTCCTATTTCCTTATCAACCATCTGTGTGATAGTTCCATATCCAATTTTTAAATTGAGTTATTTGTCTTTATGTTATAAATATGTAATCATTCTGTATCTATTCTAGATACAAGTCACGTATCAGATATATGGTTTGAAATTTTTTCTGCTATTCAGTGGGCTGTCTCTTCACTTTATTGTAGATATTCTTTGATATGTTTTTGTTTCTTATGCTCTTGCCATCATATCTAAGAAACTATTGCCTAATCCAATGTTATAAAGATATTGGCCTATATTATCTTCTAATATTTTTATAGTTATAGATCTTGCATTTAGCTTTTTGATATATTTTGACACATTTTGTGTATCATGTTAGGTAGGATACAGATTCTTTTTTTTTTTTTTGGCATGTGAACATTGAGTTGTCTAAGCACAGTTATAGAAATTATATTCTTTCACCGTGGATTTGTCCCTGCACCATTGTCAAACTAGTCAGTTTCTGGCTGGGAGGACCAAAATGGTCATCACAGAAATCAAGAATGTGTCAGGGATATCATGGAGTAGAAAGTGCTTGAAAAAGAGACCAGTATTTATTTATGAATTTCTAGGCATAACCTTGACCTGCACGTGCATGGATCTGGTAGAGTTAACATAACAGGAGACTTGGAGAACTTCTGCTGACTTTGGTATTTTCTATTCTTCTTTTCTATGCTTTCTTGAGGTATAAAATTAGGTTGTTTGAGATCTTACTTTGTTCTTAATAAAGATATTTATTACTATATATTTTCCTCTCAGTACTGTTTTTGCTGCATCCCATAAGCTTTGGTATTTTTTTCATGTTTGTTTCTCTCAAGATTTTTTCTAACCTTCCCTTTGATTTTTTCTTTGATCCATTGCTTGTTCAGGAACTTGTTTAATTTCCACGTATTCATGAGTTTTCCAGTTTTCCTCCTATTACTGATTTGTAGTTTTAAATCATTACGGTTAGAAAGGATACCTGATATGATTTTAGTCTTCTTGAATTTATTAAGACTTTTTTTTTCTTTTGAGATGGATTCTTCTGTCTTCCAGGTTGCAATCTCAGCTCACTGCAATCTCCACTTCCCAGGTTCAAGCAATTCTCTCACCTCAGCCTCCCAAGTAGCTGGGATTACAGGTATGCACCACCATGCCCAGCTAATTTTTGTATTTTTAGTAGAGACGTGGTTTCACCATGTTGGTCAGGCTGATCTCAAACTCCTGATCTCAGGTGTTCTGCCTGTCTTGGCCTCCCAAAGCACTGTGATTACAGGTGTGAGCCACCATGCCCAGCCCCACATGCACTTTTGAAGATTGTGTATTCTGCTCCCATTAAATGGAATGTTGCTATATGTGTCCGTTAGATACATTTGGTCTAAAGTGTAGTTCAATTCCAATGTGTCCTTATTGATTTTCTGTCTGAATAATCCATCCATTGTTGAAAGTACAATATTGAAGTCCCCTATTTTATTGCTGCCTATTTTCCCCTTCAGATCTATTAATGTTTGCTTTATATATTTAGGTGCTCCAAAGTTGGGTGAATATATATTTATAGTTATCATATCTTCTTCATAAATTTGCTCCTTTATCATTATATAATAAACTTCTGAATCTCTTTGTATAGTTTTTTACTTAAAGTCTATTTTGTCTGATGTAAATATAGTCACCCATGCTCCCTTTTGATTACCATTTGCATAGAATATGTTTTTCCATCCCTTCTCTTTCAGTCTGTGTGTCCTTAAAGCTGAAGTGAGTCTCCTGTGGACAAAATATATTTAGGTCTTGTTTTTTTGTTCATTCAGCCACTCTATGTCTTTTAATTGGAGAATGTAATCCATTTACATTCAAAGTAATTATTGATGGAAAAGGACTTGCTGTTTCCATTTTGTTAATCATTTTTGTGGCTTTCTTGTACAACTTTTGTTTCTTTTCTTGTCTCTTACTATCTTCCTTTGTGAGTTGATGATCTTCTGTAGTAGTATGGTTTGATTCCTTTCTCCTTCTCTTTTGCGTATCTATAATAGACTTCTGTTATATTACCATAAGCCTTATATAAAACATCATATAGTGATAACAAGCTATTTAAAACAAGTAACAACTTAACTTCAGTTGCATACAAAAACTACATTTTCACTGCATACAGATGTAATTGTATGTAATTGTGTGTTTTTGATATCATGATTTACATCTTTCTATATTGTGTATATATTAACAAATTATTGTGACTACAGTTATTTTTAATATTTTTATTTAATATCTTATTTTAACAACCTTTATACTAGAGTTATGAGCAATTTACATACCACTATTACAGTATTATATTATTTATATTTGTTTATATATTTATTTTTACCCATGCATTTTATACTTTTATACATTTTCATGTTACTAATTAGCATCCTTTCATTTCAGCTTGAAGAAGTCACTTTAGTATTTATAATAAGACAGGCCTAGTTGTGATGAACACTCTCAGCTTTTCTTTGTCTGGAAAAGTCTTTATCACTCCTTTATCTCTGAAGGACATCCTTGCTGGGTAAAATATTCTTGGTTATATGGGGTTTTTTTAATGTTTTGTTTTGGCACTTTGAATATATCATCCCACTTTCTCCTGACCTGCAAAGTTTCTGCTGAGAAACATGTTGATAATCTTACAGTGTTTCCTTGTATCTGAGGAACATATTTTCTCTTGTTTTGATTTTTGATAATTTGATTATAACATGTCTTAGTGAGGACTTCTTTCGGTTGAATCTGATTGAAAATCTTTGAGATTCATGTAACTGTATGTCCACATCTCTCTCCAGATTTGAAGGTTTGGGGCCATTATTTCTTTAAATAAGCTATCTGCCTATTTCTCCTTCTCTTCTCATTCTAAAAATCCTATATTGCTAATGTTAGCTCCCCTGGTGGTATTCCATAAATCTCAAAGACTTGCCAATTATCTTATTTATGAAGGGAAGGGTAGGCTCCTGATAAAGCCAGTATATAATTGAAAATGGCTATGCTCCAGGATTCTGCAGGAAAAGTTTTATTAACATTCCTGTAATGGTTAATTTAGTAATTTCTTTAGAAACTTGTGCTATATGTTTTGCTTTCCCCAACAATTTCTGTTATAATCACAATATTTTCTGTTCTATGTTTTACCCAAAGATTATCAGATACATAGGTTGTTATAGAAAGAAGTTTTCCTTTCCAATTAGGCTATTGGCATGTTAATGACCTGATCATGTCTTTGACAAGAAGTTGAATCTCACTTACACAAGTTTCTGGTATATGAAAGAAGAGGATTACTGCTATGTCAGTTAAGTACATGCTCTAGTTTATAATTTAAATCCCATAGATTTTTTTAATCATGGGGAATTTATTTTTACACTGCAATGAGCGAATATGAATAGTTAGGTTTCTGTGTAATGACTTCACCAACTATTTTGCCAGTCAGTGAAAAGTTCTTCCTTTACTTGTTTGTTGTGAATGATACTGGATTCCAGCCAATTCAGTAACAATTACCCGACATTGTCATCTAAAAGAATCCCACTTATAATAGATTATGAACAAATGTGAACTGAATTGATGAATGATGTGTTTTTCTTGTTTATTTTTCATGGGGGCAGTACAGAGTCATAAATAAATAGTTTACATCACAATCTGGCCACCAATAAATTAAATCCATCATCATTAGTGATAAGTCAGATGCCAGAAAGCAGATGGACAGTGGCACGATGAGGCTTTTTAATGAACATGGCTTATCTTTATTCCTAGCCAAAGGCCTGATATATAGGAGTTCAGACCAAAAGCCTAGGCAAGAGTGAGGATTAGACCATTAAAAGTAATAGGTCTTCCTGTGGTCAATTTCTTTATTTTCTCCTTTAAGCAACTGATATCCTCTTAACATCAGTTCCTGAATGAAGTCTTTATATTGGGATGTAATATTTTTTAACAAAGCCACAAAGCTTGGGTTTGTTGAGACTAAGCTAAATACTTATTGCTCTCTGTTGCCCCTTGTGGATAGACAGAGGGACTATGACATGGATTTCCTGATAAATTAATATAAGAAACAGCTTCATAAGAGGAGATGAAATAATCAGGGATTGAAGAGTCTTAGCATCTGTAGTAGTCAATAAACAAGGGCAGAATTAGTCTTAGCTTTAGATTGCTTGCTTGAGGATGGCAGTGGCTTGGGTCACTGGGGTCCTTGCCCTGACTACTTTGTCTTGTTTCATAGACTTTGTCAGCCCAGTTTTTCTTTCCTTCTTCAGAAATGTATTGAAACATCTATAAACTCCAATCTGAACAGCACACACACTTAGGTAGCAGTGTCCTTTCCTGGCATACCCAGAAACTACCAGACAGTCTTTGAAGCAGGTTCAAATTCCTAACTTTCTGCAGTCTTCCTGCTATCTAATTTTTTTAACAGAATTTGAAGCATTGCATGGATTCTTATGATCTACTACACAATATGGCCTGGTCCCAGACCCCAAGCACTACCAAGTTCTGATGTAACTTACCTCATCTTAAAGGCCAGGTCAGTTTCTAAGCCTACTTCCCATCAAGTCTTTTTTGTGTATGCCTCATTTGTACCAAAAGTGGGTTGTCAACATTGGAGCCATGAGACTTCCATGCTGACTGGTATACAACTACCAACATAGGAATTATTCAAGAAAAAGAAATTAGGGAATAACAGACACATCCTGAACTCTGTTTCTCCACATGTTTCTGTAGGACAGCTATCCCTATACTTCCAATTAGTGAAGCCTCTACACCTAATAGTAAAAAACAAATATGGGTACCATTTATTGAATACATACTAGGTGCTTGGCACTTAACACAAAACCCTATAAGGTAGATAATATGAGTACCATTTTTTTTTAACTGGGACAAAGCACATGACTCTCTGTGTCTCAGTTTCCTCATCTGTAAAGGGAAGGTGATTTTAACTCATGATGTTATAGCAAAGGTGGGGTGAGCTGGTGGGGTCAGGCAGGCCCAGTGAAGAATAGCCATGGGATTTCTTTTTTTTTTTCTAAAAAAAAAGAA
>NW_016107773.1:735900-746618 GCF_001604975.1 Cebus imitator
GTTCCTTTCTATGTGTAGTGGTTCTTTCAGAAGCTCTTGTAAAGCAGGCCTGGTGATGATGAAATATCTGAGTACTTGCTTGTTCACAAAAGATTTTATTTTTCCTTCGCTTATGAAGCTTAGTTTGGCTGGATGTAAAATTCTGGGTTGAAAGTTCTTTTCTTTAAGGATGTTGAATATTGGCCCCAACTCTCTTCATTAAAATGAGTACCATTTTAATATTGGAGGATATGAAGCTCAAAGAGGGCATAATACTTGCTGAAGATTACAGAGTTAGCTTGTGGCAGAATGGGGATTCTGATTGGTGACATTAGCAAAATGATAGACTAGGAAGTTCCATTCCTTGTCCTCCCATGAAAACAACAAAAAGCTACAACATTTGGGCCAAGATACCTTTAGGAGAACTCTATATATAGTCAGGTTAAGAAGTTACATCTCAGATGAGCACAAAACCAACTAAAACTGCTTTGAAAGAAGAGTAGTTTCACTTATCTGTGTCACACCGTCCTCCAAATCTGCACAGCTCAGTGTCACAAGAAAGCCACTCAGCCCATGATTTTTCCCCATAATAAAGTGTAAAGTACATGTCCAACATCCCCAGCATTTTAGGGCATTGCGAAGAGATCTACTTTTGTCTTGAGTCACTTACAGTGGTGAAGCAACTAGCATAGCTAGAATGCTTAAAGGAAGCTTAAAAAAATGAAAAGAAAAAAGAAAAGAAAAGAAAAGAAAAGAAAAGGAGCTCTCATTGGCCAGAAAGGCTCTGCAAGACTGAGAGAAGGCGTATAGTCTTGAGACTTTTCCTTCAGGACAAATAGTGAGAAATGGAGTTTACACTAAGCCTCCAAGCATTCCAATGTTTTCTTGTAGGAGAAGGGGGTGTGTAGCTCTTAGCAGCCTGAAAAGCATTGCAAGATTGAGAAAACATGCACAGTCCTGAGACTTCTTTCGGAGGGAGGGAGAGAATTGAAGCTTAAACCAAACACCCTGGCATTTTAGACACTGTCTTAAAAAAGGGAAAGGAGGGTCTCAACAGCCAGCACAGCCCTGTGAGATATAAAGGAAACTCACAACCCAGAATCTTGCTCTTCAAGACGGGAGTGAAGTGGAATTTATACACAGCATTCCAGTGTACTCTCCAAGAGAAAAGGGGTGGGTGGCTCTCAGCAGCAGACATAGTTCTTCAGGATTAGTAAAAGGCACACAACCTAGAATCTTCTTCAGGAGGAGGAGAGAGAAGTGGAGGTTTAATGCAACATCCTGGCATTTTAGTGCACTGCTTTCGAGAACAGGAATGGAGGTTTACAGCAGTCTTCATGGAATGATAACATTTGGAGAAGGTAATAAAACCCCTGAGGCTTCTCCCCCAGGAGGTAGTGGAAAAGTGGAGCGTGCACACCCATAGAAAATGCTTGAGAGGCTTCCAGACTCTCTAGCCAGGCTGATTGGTGAAGGTCTTTACTTGATTTTTTTTAAGTCCATAAAGACTGGAAGAGGTGGTTGCTTCTCCAAATGTGCATATACCAAGGCAAAGGTACCAGGAATATGAAGAATCAAGGAAATATTACACTACTAAAGAACAAAATAAATCTCCAATAACTGCCCATAAAGAATTGGAGATCTAATAATTGCCTGACAAAGAATTTGAAATAATTGTATTTAAGAAAGTCAGTGAGCTACAAGAGAAGACAGACAATTGAACATATTCAGGAAAACAAGACATGAACAAAATGAGAATATCAACAAAGATATAGAAACCATTGAAAAAGAATTAAATAGAAATTCTGGAGCTGAAAATACAATAAGCAAATTGAAAAACTCAATAGAGAGATTCAACTGAAGACTTGACCAAGCAGAAAAAAAGAATCAGTGAACTAAAAAATGGGTCATTTGAAACTAATAGTGCTGTCCTGTTAGAGCAGAAAGAAAGGCCAGACCAAACTCAGCTGGTGCCTGCTCATAAGGAGCAATTAAACCAGCTCTACCCAGAGGGGAATCACCCATCCCAGTTGTCCAAACATGAGTGCCAGAAAACCATGCCACCGAGGGCTACAGCACTCAATGTCTTCAAGTAAACTTGAAAGGCAATCCAGGCCATAAGGACTGCAAATATTAGGTAAGTCCTAGTGAGTGCTGAACTAAGCCCAGAGACAGTGGACTGTGGAAGGGCGCCTGACATAGTGAGACACTAGCTGGGACAGCCGAGGGATTGCTGGCATCACACCTTCCCTAACCCAAGGCTGCACAGCTCATGGCTCCAAAAAAGACCCCTTCCTTCCACTTGAGGAAAGGAGAGGGAAGAGTAGGGAGGACTTTGTCTTGCATCTAGGATACCAGCTCAGCACAGCAGGATAAGCCACCAGTCAGAGTTGTGAGGCCCCCATTATAGGCCTTAGCTCCCAGATGACATCTCTAGACACATCCTGGGCCAGAAGGGAACATGCTCTCTTGAAGTCCTGTCAGCATTCATCACCTGCTAACTAAAGAGCCCTTAGCCCCCGAATTACCAGCAGTAATACCCAGGTACTACATCAAGGGCCAAATACTACATCATGAGCCTCTGAGACCTGCTGGCTTCAGGTACCAGCACAGCCACAGGGGAGTAAAGTGGTGAGTGGGCTCTTGGAGTCCCTGATTCCCGGACTTGACTCTTGAATGGCATCTCTGGACGTTCTCTAGGCCAAATGGGAGCCCATTTCCCTGAAAGCTGAGTCCCAGGCCAGGCAACATTCATGGCAAGCTGACTTAAGAGACCTTGGGCCTTAAGGGAACATCTATGGTAGACTGGCAGTACTCCTTGCAGCCTAGGATGATGGTGACTAAGGGGCTAGGCTCTGATTTTGAAAAGAGGAGGGAAGAAGTCCTTTTCCACTGCATCTTGTGATTTGAGGGCTAGCTCAGCTGCAATACAATAGAACACCTGGTAGACTTCTAAGTTTTTTGACTCTAGTCCATGACTCCTGGATGACATTTATGGACCCAAATGGGGCTGGGGTGACCTTGCTTCCTTGAAGGGAAGGGCACAAGTCTGGCTGGCTTTTTCACCTGGTTATTACAGTCCCAGGGTCTTGAGTGAACATAGGCAGTAGCCAGGGAGTGATTACAGCAGGCCTTGGGTGAGACTTAGCGTTGTGCTGGCTTCAGGTTTCATAGTGGTGGTGGCCATAGGGGTGCTTGTGTCACTCGACTCCTGCTTTAGGTGGCTCAGAACAGAGAGAGACTCTGTATATTTGGGAAAAAGTACAAGAAAAGAACAAGAGTCTGCCTGGTAATCCAGGGAATTCTCTCAGATCTTGTCCAAGACCATCAAGACAGTACTTTTATGAGTCTACAAGAACCACAGTGTTACTGGGGTATCCCCTAAGGAGGATAGAGCTTAGATCACAACACCTAAATCCTTAAAAATATATGGAAAGCCTTCCCAAGAATGATGGCTACAAATAAACTCAAACAGTGAAGACTACAATAAATACCTAACTCTTTAATATTTAGACACCAAAGAACATCTACTAGCATCAACACCATCCTGGAAAACATGACATCACCAAATGAACTAAATAAGGCACTAGGGACCAATCCTGGAGAAACAGAGATATGTGACCTTTCAGACAGAGATTTCAAAAGAGCTGTGCTGAGGAAACTCAAAGAAATTCAAGGTAACACAGAGAAGGAATTCAAAATTCTATCAGATAAATTTAACAAAGAGCTTGAAATAATTTGCAAGAATCCAGCAGAAATTTTGGAGCTGAAAAATGAAATTGGCATATTCAAGAATACATCAGGGTCCTTTAATAGGAGAATTAATCAAGCACAAGAAAGAGGTAGTGAACTTGAAGACAGGCTACTTGAAAATACGTAGTCAGAGGAAAAAAAAGAAAAAAGAATAAAAAACAATGAAGTGTGCCTACAGGATATAGAAAATAGCCTCAAAAGAGCAAAGCTAAGAATTATTAGCCTTAAAGGGGCAGACAAAGAGATATGGGTAGAGAGTTTATTCAAATGAATAATAGCAGAGAACTTCCCAAACATAGAGAAAGATATCAATATCAAAGTACAAGAAGGTTATAGAACAGCAAACAGATTTAACCCAAAGAAGACTACCTTAGGCATTTAATAATCAAATTCCCAAAGGTCAAGGATAACAAAAGTGTTCTAAAAGCAGCAAGAGAAAATAACCAAATAACATAAAATGGAACTCCAATATGTCTGGCAGCAGACTTTTCAGTGGAAACTTTAAAGGCCAGGAGAGAGTGGCATGGCATATTTAAAGTGCAGAAGAAAAAAAAAAAAAACAAAAAACTTTTTCCCTGGAATAGTATCACTAATGAAAATATCCTTCAAACACGAGGGAGAAATGAAGACTTTCCCAGACAAACAAAAGCTGAGGGATTTTATCAATACCTGACCTGTTCTACAAGAAATCCTAAAGAGAGTACTTCAATCAGAAATAAAATGACATTAATAAGCAATAAATAATCATCTGAAGGTACAAAACTCACTGGTAATAGTAAGCACACAGAAAAACACAGAATATTATGTCACTGTAACTGTGGTGTGTAAACTACTCTTATCCTAAGTAGAAAGACTAAATGATGAACCAATCAAAAATATTAATGATAACTTTTGAAGACATAGTCAGTACAATAAGATATAAATAGAAACAACAAACTGTTAAAATGTGAGGGGATGAAGTTAAAGCATAGAATTTGTATTAGTTTTATTTTTGTTTTCGCAAATAGTGTTAAGTTGTCATCAGGTTAAAATAATGGGTATAGATAGTATTTGCAATCCTCGTGTTAACCTCAAACCAAGAAACATACAATGGATACACAAAAAATAAAAAGCAAGAAACTAAATCATATCACTAGAGAAAATCACTGTCACTAGAGGAAGACAGGAAGGAAAGAAAAGAGGAATGCAAGACCATAAAACAACCAAAAAACAAATAACAAAATGGCAGGAGTAAATCCTTACTTATCAATAATAACATTGAATGTAAATGGACTAAACTCTCTAATCAAAAGACATAGACTGGCTGAATAGATGAAAAAACAAGACCAATTGATCTTTTGCCTACCAGAAACACACTTCACCTACAAAGACACATATAGACTGAAAATAAAGGGATGGAAAAAAATATTCCAATGCAATGAAAACCAAAAAAGGGCAGAAGTCACTATACTTATATCAGACAAAATAGGTTTCAAGACCAGAACTATAAGAAGAAGCAAAGAAGATCACAATATAATGAAAAAGGATTCCATTTAGCAAGAGGATATAACTATTTTAAATATATATGCAGCCAATGCTGGGAGCACCTAGATATATAAATATTATTAAAGCCAGAGAGAGAGATATCCCTCAATACAGCTGGAGGCTTCAACACCCCACTCTCATCATTGGACAGATCTTCAAACAGAAGATCAACAAAGAAACATCAGGCTTAATCTGTGCTATAGACCAAATGGAGCTAATAGATATTTGCAAAATATTTTATTCAAGAGCTGCAGAATACAGCTCTTCTCCTCAGCACATGGATCATTCTCAAGGATAAACCATATGTTAGGTCACAAAACCAGTTTTCAAACATTCAAAAAAATTGAAATAATATCAAGCAACTTCTCTGACCACAATGGAATAAAACTAGAAATTAATAGCAAGAGGAATTTTGAAAAAGATACAAATACATGGAAATTAAACAATGTGCTCCCAAATGACCAGTGAATCAATGAAGAAATTAAGAAAGGGAAATTGAAAAATTTCTTGAAACTAATAATAATGGAAATACAACATACCAAAACTTATGGGATACAGCAAAAGCAGTACTAAGAGGGATATTTATAGCTACAAATGCCTACATCAAAAAAGAGGAAAAACTTCAAATAAACAATCTAACGATGCATCTTAAAGAACTAGAAAAGCAAAAACAAACCAAACCAAAAATTAGAAGAAAAGAAATAATAAAAATCAGAGTATAAATCAGTGAAATTGAAATGAATAAAACAGTACAAAAGACAAATGAAACAAATAGTTGTTGTTTTGAAAAGATATTTTTTAAATGGCAAACCTATAGCCAGACTAAGAAAAAAAGAGGGAAAATACAAATTGATACAATCAGAGATGAAAAAGAAGACATTATGACTGATACTGCAGAAATTCAAAGGATCATTAGTGTCTAACATAAGCAACTATATACCAATAAGTTATGAAATCTATAAGAAATGGACAAATAGCTAGACATTTACAATCTATGATTTTTTAAAAATCAAAAAAAGGAGCATACATTATGATCGGATGAGATTGATCCTTGGTATGCAAGGTTGGCCCAACATATGCAAATCAATTATGCATGCATCACATGAATAGGATGAAAAATGAAAATCACATGATCATCTCAATAGATGTAGAAAAAGCATTTGACTCAATTCAATACCCCTTTATTATAAAAATTCTTAACAAAAGTATGGAAGGACTGTATTTCAACCTAATAAAGGCCATATGTGACAAGTCCACAGCTGACATTATACTAAATGGTGAAAAGTTGAAAATGTTTCCTCTAAGATCAGCAATAAGATAGGGATGCTCACTCTTGCCACCTCAATTCAACATACTGCTGGAAGTCCTATCCAGAGCAATTAAATATTAAAAAAAGAAATAAAAAGAATCCAAATGGGAAAGGAAGAAGTAAAATTGTCTGTTTGCAGATATTATCCTATATATACAAAACCTTTAAAATTCTGCAAAAATTCTGTCTGAACTAATAAATGAGCTCGATATAGTAGTTGTGTTTCTATACCCTAAAAACAAACCATCCAAAAAGCAATTAAGAAAATAACGTCATCTAAAATAACATAAGAAAGAATAAAATACTTAGGAATAAACTTAACTAAGGAGGTGAAAGACTTGCACACTGAAAACCACAGAACATTGCTGAAAGAATTAAAGACACTAATAAATGAAAAGATATCCTGTGTCCATGGGTTGGAATACTTAATATTGTGAAAGTGTGCCCATTAACCAAAGCAGTCTACAAAATTAAATAAATTAAGTTTATTAAAATGCAATAATAAACTTCACATGGATCCACAAAAGACCAACAATAGCCAAAATGATCTTGTGAAAGAAGAACAAAGTTGGAAACATCACATTTCCTAATATCAAAATATTTTACAAAGCCACAAGTTATTTTTAAAAAGTATGGTAGTGGCATAATGACAGGCATATAACAATGATACCGAAAGCCAGAAATAAACCCATAAATATAGAGGCAACTGATTTTCAACAAAAGTGTGAAGAACACACAAGTAGAAAGGATCTTAAACAAATGGTGTTTGTTGAACTTGATATCCTCATACAAAATAATGAAATGATATTGGAGCCTTATCTTACACCATACACAAAAATAAACTCAGAATGGATTAAAGACATGAATATAAGAGCTGAAATTGTAAAACTCCTAGAAAAAAAACATAGGCAAAAGCTTATTGACATTTGTTTTGATAATGAGTTTTGGATATGACACCAAAAGCACAGGCAACAAAAGTGAAGATAAAGTGGGACTACATCAAACTGAAAAGTTTCTGCACAGCAAATGAAACAGTTAACAGAGTAAACAGGCAATCTAGAGAAGGGGAGAAATATTTGCAAACCATGTATCTGATAAGAGATTATTTGTCAAAATAGAAAAGAAACTCCTTCAACTCTAAGGCCAAAAAAAAAATTTAAAATGTTCCAATATACAGTTCTCCAAAAAAAGACATATAAATGACCAGGAAGCATATAAACAGATGCTAAACATCATTATCGGGGAAGTGCAAATCAAAACTAGAATGAGATCTCACTTTACGCCTGCTAGCATAGCTATTATACTATGTAAAAAATAAGGTTAAAAGTTCTGGCAAGGATGTGGAGAAATGGGGACTCTGTACACTGTTGGTTGGGAGTATACAACAGCTATGGAAAGTGCAACAGCTATGGAAAGCAATATTCCTCAAAAAATTAAAATTAGAGCTAACATATGATCCAGCTATCTCACTTCTGGGCATATATACAAAGGAATTGAAATAAAGATCTTTCAAATTTTATTTTTTATGTTGCATTTTTTTACAAACCCAGGTCAGGTGGAGGAGTAAAGATCTTAAAGAGGTCTCTGGATTCTCTTGTTCATTGCAGCAGTATTCTTAATAGCTAATATAAAGAAATAACCCACATGTTCATCAACAGATGAATGGATGAAGAAAATGTGGTATATGCACTCAATGGAATACTATTCAGCTTATCTCAAAATAGCTTTAAAAAATCCTATCTCAAAATAGCTAAAGGGGAATTGTCTATGCTCCCACCACCAAGAAATGATAAATGTTTGAGGTGGTGGATATGCTAATTACTCAGATTCAATTGTTACACAACATTTGCATGTATTGAAACATCACATTGTACCCCATAAATACATATAATTATTATGTCAGTTAAAAATAACATTTTTTAAAAAAGGTGTTAGTTATGTATATTGTATGCCTAGAATAACCACTAAAAACTATACAAAGATATATGCTAAGAAACACTATAGATAAATAAATATTTACTTGTAAAAAGTGTTCAGGTATATTGCAGGAATGTATGGAGAAGAAAACAGAGGAACAAAAAGGAAACAAACAAGATGTAACAAAAAATGGCATCCTGGAGGAAGCCAGGGCTCTCACACCCCAAAAGTAACTAATGAGTTTGCAAAAACTGTCAGAATGAACTGTTATAGAACTCTAGAATATAGTTTTAAAAAATTACTATGATTAGAAAAATTATTAAAAATCCCTGCTTATCTGCAATAAGAGAGTGTTGAGGTATTTAAAATTGCTTGCTTACCATCCCCCACACCCCAGATGGTGGCAGCTGTGAGAATGGCAGCCTGTACTCCTAGTGCAAGTTCAGAGTGCCAGAGGAAGCAATATGGACCTTATCCTCAAAGAATTGTAGTTGTGAGTCTCAACCTGTCTGGCAGCTTCCTTAAGAAACAGCACAAAGGTTTGCCTTTGTTTTGCCTTACTCAGAGCTTTCCCAGGGCTAGAGCGGCTTCTCATGTGGCTTTTGCTGAAATCATTTAAAGCACAGATATTGTCTCCCATAGCCTGGGTCAAGGGACAACAGTGAACAGACAGGCCAAAAAGCTAAAGAAAGTGAACATTGAAAAAGGGGATATAGGCAGAAATAAGGGCTTTTAAAAGATGCTTCATATAGTGTGGAATTGAGAAAGTCACAAGCATATCCAAGGCTGAACACGTGCTCAAGAAAGGCCTGAGATGACCCTAATATTTCAGCTATGACTGGCTTTTAGTCTTCACATGAGCAGGCAATGAAAGATAAGACAGAATTTTAAACAATCTGGCTAAAATCTGCAAAGACTAGAATAGTACTTTTTTCCTTTTCTATTTTTTCTTTTTTATTTTATTTATTTATTTTTGTGAGACAGGACCTCACTCTGTCACCCAGGCTGGTGTGCAGTCACACAATCACAGCTTACTGCAGCCTCAACCTCCTGAGCTCAAGCAATCATCCCACCTCAGCCTCCCAAGTAGTTGGGACTATAGGCACGCACTACCACACCCAGCTAATTTTTGTATTTTTTGTAGAGATGGGGTTTCATCACGTTGCCAGGATGCTCTTGAACTCCTGAGCTCAATCGATCTGCCTGCCTTGGCTTTCCAAATTGCTGGGATTACAGGTGTGAGCCACTGTGCCAGGCTTTTTATTTTATTTTATTTCCCTTTCTTTTTTTTCTTTGAGACACGGTTTCACTCTGTCACACAGGCTGGAGTGCAGTAGAGAGATCACGACTTACTGCACCCTTGACCTGGGCTTGGGTGATCCTCCTGCCTCAGCCTCCTGAGTAGCTGGGACCACAGGCATCCACCACCATAGCTGGCTAATATTTTTTATTATTTGTAGAGACAGGGTCTCACTATTTTGCCCAAGGTGGTCTAGAACTCCTGGGCTCAAGTAATCCTCCTGAGCCCAGGCTTTTTCTTTTCTTTTGTTTTCTTTTTTAATCCCTCCCAAAGTGCTGGGATTACAGGCATGAGCCATGTAATCTTCAAAAAGAAAAAATTTTTCTTTTCTTTTCTCTTCTTTGCTTCCTTCCTTCCTTTCCATTCTTTCTTTCTTTTCTTTTTTTTTTTTTTTGCTTCAGACATTTAAGGTAACTCTGTCAAACACTAGCTAACCACTATGGTAATAAGACACAGACGCCAGTGGCAACATATGAGGAAAAAATGCAGATTTTACAAGTAGCTTAGCTTAGAAAAGTCATGAAATAAGCCAACAACAACCTATAACAAACGGCAACACCAAGCCATGGAGAAGGAGAAGAATCTGACGTTCAGAGTTGCCACATTACAGTGTTCCAAATGTCCAGTATTCAACAAAAAATTATGAGACGTGCAGGAAAACAAGAAAGTGTCATTGATTCACAGGAAAAAAAAAAGAATAGAAACTGTCTATGAGGAAGCCCAGGCATTGGACTTACTAGACAAAGACTTTAAATGAAAATATGATCAAGGAGCTAAAGAAAACAAAGAATGAAAGGAAACCAGGAAATTGGTGTCTCCAAAAATAGGGAATATCAAGAAAGGTAGAAATTACAGAAAGAAACCAAATGAAATTCTGGAACTGAAAAGTACAATAATGGAAACAAAATATCACTATGTGGGTTCCAACAGCAGTTT
>NW_016107773.1:746693-758125 GCF_001604975.1 Cebus imitator
AAAAAAAAAAAAAAAATGATCGGAGCCTAAAACCTGTGTGGCACCATCAAGTATACTAACATACATATAATAGGAGTTTTACAGTGAGATAAGAGAAAGAACAGAAAGAATATATAAGAAACAGTGGCAAAAAACTTCCCAAATTTGATGAAAGACATGAATTTACATATCTAGGAAGTTCAACAAATTTAAAAGATTCACACCAAAATATGTTGTAGTCATATTGCTGAAAGCAAAAACAAAGAGGAAATCTTGAAAGTAGCAAGAAAGAAGCTACTCATCACATATAGGGAATCCTATATGATATTAACAGCTGATTCCTCTCTGAATCCAAGGAGGCCAAAAGAAAGTAGGATGACATATTTAAAGTGCAGATCATGGCCAGACACAGTGGCTCACATTTATAATTCCAGCACTTTAGGAGGCCAAGGTGGGAGGATCACTTGAGCCCAGGGGTTAGAGACCAGTCTGGGCAACATGGCAAAACTCTATCTCTACAAAAAATACAAAAATTAGCCAGACATGGTGGCATGACCCTGTAGTCCCAGCTACTCAGGAGGCTGAGGTGGGAGGATCACCTGAGCCCAGAAGCTGTGATCATGCCACTGCACTCCAGCCTGGGTGACAGGGACCTTGTCTCAAAAATAAAAATTAAAAATTAAAAGTGTGGATCATACATGTGATATGAGTCTTATATCCAGAGCTTACGAAGAACTCTTCCAACTCAATAATAAAGACAAAAAAATACCATTTAAAAATGGTCAAACCATCTGAATAGACATTTCTCCTAAGAAGATATATGAATAACCAATAAGCACATGAAAAGCTTCCTGACAAAATTATTCATCTAAGAAATACAAATCAAATCTGTAATGGAATGTGGTTCATAGCCACTTCATGCCCACTAAGATGACAGTAATAAAACTGAAATAGTAACAAGTGTCAGTGGGGGAATAGAGAAATTGGAACCTTCAAACATGGCCAGTGGGTATGTAAATGGGGCAGCCATGCTAGAAAACAGTCTGTAACTTGTTCAAAATGTTAAAGATAAAATTGCCATATGACACAGTAATTCCACTCTTAGGGATATACCCAAAAGAACTGAAGATGGTACTAAAATTAATACTTTTGAAAAATGTTCATAGTAGCACTATTCACAATAAAATCCAAAGCAAGAAATAATTTCAATTTATAAAATAATGAGTGAATAAACAAAATGTGATACATCCTTAGAATGCAATATTATTGAGCTATAAAAAGGAATGAAGTGAGCAGCGTGCAGTGGTTCATGCCTGTAATCCCAGCATGGTGGGAGGATTGCTCGAGGCCAGGAGTTTGAGACCAGCCTGGGAAACATAGCAAGATCTCATCTCTACAACAAATTTAAAATGAAAATATTTAGCCATGCATGGTGGCACATGCCTGTAGTCCTAGCTCCTCAGGAAACTAAGGTAGGAGGATTGCTTGAGCCCAAGAGTTCAAGGCTAAAGTGAGCTATAATTCACACCATTGCACCTCCAACCTAAGCAATGGAGTGAGACCTTGTCTTTTAAATAAAAAGGAAAGGAGTTGTCAGCAAGTTGGCAGAATAGGAGGTAACTGGTTTTAGTCCCCCCCACCCCGCCACCTCCACAGAAATTCCAGCTAACAACTATCCACAGGTAAGAACACCTTTGTGAAAATCTCAAAACTTGGGAATGACACTGACACCTCCTTGTGGACCATAGAACCAAGAAAAGCAAAAAAAAAAACTCACCTTGTAAAGGTGAGACCAGCCAATAGCCAATAGCCCACACGCAAAGCCAATCTAGTCACTCCCAAAAGGATGGTCAGCAGTTCTACTAGGCTTGAATTCCTAGCCAGCCGCCCTGCCCCGCCTCAGATCCCATCCCAAGGTTCCACCCATGTGGACTGTAAACCACCAGAGTACACTTCTGTGAAGCATAGCCACTGGCCACATCTATTACGTCTAATACATCTAATACATCTGGCCATATCTAAATGAAGACTCTGACCAGTGTCTAAGCTCCACACAGTCAGGGCAACATCCACCACCATACACTTCTGCAGAGTATAGCCACTGGCCCTTCATAACCCAGAAGTCTGAGACTCGGCCCAGCCTCTAAGTTCACCCTGAGGCTCTACCTAGGCAAGGAGACACCTGCCATCATGCACTCCTTCAGAGTCTGGCCATTGGCCCTGCCCAGGTCAGGAGTCCAAAGAGAGACTCAGCCCAGCCTCTAAGCTCACTCCTAGGCTCTGCCCAGGCAGGGAGAGACCCACCACCACTTCTGCAGAGCATGGCCACTGGCCCAGCTTAACCCTGGACTCTAGAGATGTGACCCAGCATCACAGCCCAGCTAGGGCACCCCAGGGCAGGAAGGTAAGCAACAACTGCATGTGCCTGTGAAACATAGTCACGAGCCCCACCCAACCCTGGAATCTGAACAGTAACTTGGCCCAGCCTCAGAGTTCAGCAAAAGGATACATCTAGGCAGAGAGACAAGCCTGAAACATGCATTTCTACAGAGCATAATCTCTAGTCACACCCATCCTGAGCAGCCAAGCAGTGACTATACCCAACTTGGAGCCCAGTGTGCAGCCCTGCCCAACTTCAGAATACAAACAGCAGTACTGTCAAGTAAGGGAATACTGACTGGAAGCCTGCCTGATCAGAGGCAAGTGCAGTGCCTTGGCAACAGCTCTACCTGACCTCAGAGACCAGCCATTGGTCCCTCCACACAGAAGAGCCCATCCAAGTGCACCACCTGATCTCAGAGCACGAGCACACGAAAGTGACTCAGCTTAACTAGAGAACCCACCAGAAAGTTATGCCTACTCATGGTTGTTACCAGCTGGCCTGTTAATAATCCCAGGGAAATTTTCTACCAATTCTCCTCAGCGGTCCTCATAATTCTCATTTAGACAATATTCTTCCAATATGTTTTTTAAAAAAATTATTATGGGTACATAATAGTTGTATATATTTATGGAGTGCATATGATGTTTTGATACAGGTATACAATGTGTAATGATTAAATCAGGGTACTTGGTATATCCATCACCTTAAGCAGTTATCATTTGTTTTTGGTGGCAACATTGCAATTCGATCCCGTTGGTTATTCTTAAATACACAATATATTATTTTTAATTATAGTCACTCTATTTTACCACATTAAAAATTTTTTCAAGGTTGAAAAGTACAGTTTTAAGTTTTAAAACTAGATATCTTGGCACTATGAGATAGCCTTAAAAGATACAGAAAAAATACTTGAAATGTAAGCCAACAATATAGACTGCAGTACCATTTCTGGATTAGATGCTAATAGATGGTGTCAATAATTCTGGAGGCTGAAAAAATGCATACTAATTTGGCTAAATTCATTTTGTTTATAAGTAAATTGCTTTCCAACCAATTCACAAAAATCTTAAATTTTGTTTGTGGGGCTTTTTTTCTAACATTAATTATCTTCTTACCAAAAAAAAAAAAATTGTCTTCAGCATGCTGCCCAGGAAGAGGTTAAACAATGGACACATGTCCAGTACATGGCAAAATTACTCTACAGTTTATGAACTAAATTGTTTTTTTCTATAAGTCTGTAAGTCTGTTTTTGAATAGCTACAGAGAATATTGTTGTCAGTCAGTGAGTAACAAAATCATAGCTGATAAAACCAAGTCAAAGCACACCAGATCATTTTCTTCTGTCATCTCTGAGGTTTGTGACACAAAATATGTAATACAATCTGATATACTGCACTTGTTTAGCATCTCACTGATTAGAAAAGTTGTCACATCTCTTCTCATCTGATCCTCACAACAATTCTGTGTAGACAATATTATCCAGATCTTACAGATCTGGAAGATGAGGAAACTAATATTTAAAGAATTTAAGTGATTTGCCCATTTGCCTCACAATGACAAAAAACAGTTCCAGGATTTAAAAACAAGTCTGCTGACTCTGGTCCCTTTACTGCACCAAAGCTGCCATGCTTTAACTTGTGAAGGATACATTAGGTCTCATAGCAACAACCTGTTGCTCCATCAGTAACTAAACCATCCTGATTAAAAGTCCAAAATAGATGTTTCTTATGCTGAACTCCTCCCAATGTAAAGAGTTATAGCAAGTGCTACAGTTTTAAAATATTTCGACATTTTAGTTAGAATTTCTCAGAATGTGTGTCAATATGTGTCATGAGAACAGATAAGTTATGTCATTGTCTGATCTGGGTAACTGAATTGACCACTAGGCCTTATGTATTTTCTTATTTTCAGAAGAAACAATGTACCATAAATATATTACTTGTGTAACCCCATAATAATAATTACAAGCAATAATAATAATAATACCTATCAGATACTGAGCATCTATGATAAGCCAGATTCTGCTGGACACTATGTACATTTCTTCACGGAATCATTTGTGAGGGGTGTGTGTGTGTGTGTGTGTGTGTGTGTGTATGTGTGTGTGTATCCACAAATATATACATATATATTCTTGTGAGTAATATAACTATTTCTCTCACTTTATAGATAGAAGTGAGATATGAATAGATATGATATGAATCATATAGATATGAATAGAAGTATTCAGTGGCCAGAGAAATGTAATAATTAGATTGAGACCACATAGCTAATAAGTGGGAAAGCTGGAATTTAAACAGAGACTGACTCCAAAATAAATTCTGTTAACTAATATGCTTCTAACACAAGAATATGAAACCATGTATGCTTTCAAAACTGAAAGGATTTTAAATTTAAAAAATGAATAAATAAATAAATAACAAAAGCAGGAGCACTTAGTCAAATTATGGGTTATTTTGAAAACAACCTTTAAGGGATCATTTCAGTTATTTTATAGAATTCTCTCTCCCTCCCCCTCCTCCCTCTTTATATATGTATACTTTCTAATAGAATAGAATCTATCCCTATCTATGTATCTATATAGAGACATACATATCTACATATATTTATATTTAATACTTTCTAGTTCACATTCACTGTTTTCTTTAACTTCAGAGAAATTGTTAGTGCATAGTGGTACGTTCAATTCCATGACAACCCTACAAGATACTTCCTGCCTTCACCCATTTTGTGATTTTGTCTCCCTAAAGTGAGAAGCCTAGTTCTCAACAATATTAACCCATTTAATCCAATATACATAGAATAGTATATATCTTCCTGTATGTTTGTAACCATTAATCATCTTCTCTTTATCGCCTCCCACCTACACACTCTTCCCAGCTTCCAGTAACTATCATTCTATTCTCCACCTCAATGAGATCAATTTTTATAGCTCCTACATGTGCATGAGAATATGCAATATTTGTTTGTCTGTGCCTGGCTTATTTTGCTCATCATAATGTCCTCCAGTTCCAACCATGTTGTTGCAAATGACACAACTTCATTCTTCTAGTGGCTGAATATAATAGTATCCATTGTGTACACACATTTTCTTTATTCATTCATCCATGGATGGACACTTAGGTTGGTTCCATATCTTTGCCATTGTGAATAATGCTGCAATAAACAAGTGAGTGCAGGTATCCTTTTGCTATACTCAAATTTCTTTTGGGTAGACACCAGTAGTGGGATTGCCAGATCCTATGGTGGTTTCTTTTTTTAGTTTTTTGGAGAAATCTCCATACTGTTTTCCACAGTGGTTGAACTAATTTACATTCCCACCAACAGTGTACAAGAGTTCCCTTTTCTCCACATCCTTGCCAACATCTGTTATTTTTTGTCATTATAATAACAGCCATTCTAACTGGAGAAAGATGATAGTTCATTGTGGTTTTTGATTTGCATTTCCCTGATGATTAGTGATGAACATTTTTTAATATGTCTATTGGCCAGTTATATGTCTTCTTTCTTCTTTTTTCTTTTTTTTTTTTGAGATAGGGTCTTGCTATGTCACTAAGGCTGGAGTGCAGTTGCATGATCATAGCTTGCTGCAGCCTCAAACTCCAGGCCTCAAACAATCCTTTACCTCCCAAAGTGTTGTGATTACAGGTGTGAGCCATTCTGCCTGGCCTATATATCTCCTTTAGAGAATTATTCATTCATGTTCTTTGCCCACTTTTCAATGGGATTATTTGTTTTTTTTTAATTGTTCACTTGTTTGATTTCCTTGTTCTGGATATTATTCCCTTGTTAGATGAATAGGTTGCAAATATTTTCACCCATTCAACAGGTTATCTCTTCACTCTATTTACTGCTTATTTTGCTGTGCAGAAGTTATCAGTTTAATACACTCCCATTTGTCCATTTTTAAAAATTGTCTGTGCTTTTAAGGCCCTCGGCATAATATCTTCGCCTAGACCAACATCCTGAATTATTTTCCATACATTTTCTCCTAGTGGTTTCATAGTTTGGGGTCTTACATTTAAGTTTTTAATCCATCTTGATTTGGTTTTTGTATATGGTGAGAGATAGGGGTCCAGTTTCATTCTTCTACATATGGATATTCAATTTTCCCAGCATCATTTGTTGAAGAGGGTTTCCTTTTCCCTAGTTTATGTTTTTGACACCCTTGTCAAAAATCAGTTGACTGTAAATATGTGGATTTACTTATGGGTTATCTATTCTGTTCCATTGGTCTTTGTGTCTATTTTTATACAAATACCATGTTGTTTTGATTACCATAGCCTTATAATATATTTTGAAATCAGGTAGTGTGATGCATCCAGCTTTGTTTTTTGTGGGGTTTTTTTGTGTTTTGGAGTTTTGTTTGTTTGTTTTTCTTTTGCTTAGGTTGCTTTGGTTATTTGGGCTCTTTTTTGATTCCATACGAATTTTAGGATTGGTTTTTCTATTTTCATGAAAAAGGACATTAGTATTTTGGTAGGAATTACATTGAATCTGTAGGTTGCTTTGGGCAGTATGGTCATTTTAACAATACTAATTCTTCTGATCCATGAGCATGGGATGTCTTCCCATTTGTTTATGTCATCTTCAATTTCTTTCTGTCAGTGTCTCGTAGTTTTCCTTGTAGAGATCTTTTATCTCTTTGTTTAAATTTTTTCCTAGGTATTTTATTTTTTGTAGCTATTGTAAATGGAATTGCCTTCTTGATTTCTTTGTTGTCTATTTCATTACTAGTGTATGGAAATACTACTGATTTTAACTTCCAGTTTAATGGAAAAGGAAAAAAAAGAAATACTACTGATTATTGTATGATTTTGTATCCTGCAGTTTGACTGAATTTGTTGATCAGTTCTACGAGTTTTTTGGTTCTACAAGTCTTTTGGTTTTCTAGATATAAGATCATGTCATCTGCAAAGTGAAACAATCTAACTTCCTCTGTCCCAATTTGGATGCAGTGGTGTGATCTTGGCTTACTGCAACCTCTGCCTCCTGGGTTCAAGTGATTCTCCTGCCTCAGCCTCCCGAGAAGCTGGGACTACAGGCACGTGCCACCACGCCCGGCTAATTTTTTGTATTTTTATTAGAGAAGGGGTTTCACCGTGTTAGCCAGGATGGTCTCGATCTCCTGACCTTGTGATCTGCCCACCTCAGCCTCCCAAAGTGCTGGGATTACAGGCATGAGCCACCACACTCAGCCTATTTCCTCTTTTCTGATTTGTATGTCTTTTATTTCTTTTTCTTGCCTTCTTGTACTGTCTAGCACTTCTGGTATATGATGAATAAGTGGTGAGAGTAGACATCCTAGCCTTGTTCTTGTTCAAAGGGGAATAGCATTCAGTATTTCACCATTAAGTAAGATGTTAGCTCTAGGTTTTCTGTAAATGTTCTTTATCAACTTGAGGATGTTCTCCTCTATTCTTAGGTGAGCGTTTTTATCAGGGATGAGTATTAAATTTTGCCAAACGCTTTTTCTGAATCGGTTAATATGATCATGTATAGTTTTTCTCTAGCCTGTTAATATGGTAGATTGCACTGATTTTTGAATATTGAACAAATCTTGCATTTTTGGAATGAACCCCACTTGGTTGTAGTATATAATTCTTTTTACATGTTGCTGGATTTGATTTGCTAATATTTAGTTGAGGATTTCTGTTCTTATCTTTTATCTTTTTTTGTTGTTGTTGTTTGAGACAGTGTCTCACTCTGTTGCCAGGCTGGAATGCAGATCGTTCTCGGCTCACTGCAATCTCCTCCTCCTGGGTTCAAGCGATTCTTCTGCCTCAGCTTCCCAAATAGCTGAGATTACAAACGTGTGCCACCGCATCCAGCTAATTTTTGTATTTTTAGTAGAGAAGGGGTTTCACCACGTTGGCCAGGATGGTCTCGATCTCCTGACCTCGTGATCCACCTGCCTTGGCCTCCCAAAGTGCTGGGATTACAGGCGTGAGTCACCATGCTCACCTGGTCTGTTGACTATGTTCTCCCTTCAGCTTGCTTTGGGTTTATTTTGCTCTTTTTTTCCCAGGTTCTTGAGGAAACAGCTTAGATTATTGCTTCAAGAGCTTTCTTTTTTTCTAAGCATTTAATGCTATAAATTTCTAAGAACTGTCTCAGCTGCATCCCACAAATTTTAATATATTGCATTTTCATTTTCATTCAGTTTAATATAGTTTTGATGTTCTTTGAGACTTAATTGAGCCATTAGATTATTTGCATGTGTGCTGTTTAATTGCAGGTGTTTGGAGATTTTCCTTTTAGTTCTCTGTTACCAATTTTTAGTGTGAAAACATGGTCAGAAAACAATCTACACATGATTTTCATTCATTTTAATTTTTAGAGGTGTGTTTTATGGCCCAGGATATGGTCTATTTTGGTCAACATGCCATGTACTTTTGGAAAGTATGTACGTTTTGCTATTGTTAGGCAGAGTGTTAGATTCAGTTGATTAATGATTGCATTCATTTTCTATGGCTGTTGTAACTAATTACTACCAACTTAATAGCTGAAAACAACACAAATTTATTATTTTATAGTTCTGTCATCCAGAAGTCTAAAATGGGTCTCGCTGGGCTGAAAAACAGTATGTCAGCAGGGCTGCATTCCTTTCTGGAGACTCTAGGGGAAAATCCATTACCCTGCCCTTTCCAGCTTTGAGAGGCTGTCCACATTTCTTGGCTCATGATTCTCATATTCCATCTTCAAAGCCTGTTGTGGGTTGAGTTTTTTCACTTTATATCACTTTGACTTCCACTTCTGTCTCCCTCCTCCACATTTAAGGATCATTGTAATTACATTTAGCCTGCTCACATAATCAAGAACTAACTCCCTATTTTAAAACCAATTGACAAGCGACCTTAATTCCATCAGCTACATTAATTTTCCTTTGCCATGTAATGTAAGATACATACAGGTTCTGGGGATTAAAACATGGATATCTTTAGGGGAGATATTAATCTGACTACCGCAGTGGTGTCTTTCAGTTCTTCTGTATAATGCTGATTTTCTATCCAGTAGTTCTATCTATTGCTGAGAGAGAGGTTATTAATGTCCCCAACTTTAATTATGGATTTATATGTTTCTTGTTTCAGTTCTACCAGTTTTTGCTTCATGTATTTTGAAGCTCTGCTCTTTGGTGTACACATTTAGGAGCACAGTGTCTTCTTATTGTATGGAACCTTTTGTCATTAATGTGATGTCCCTCTTTATATCTGATAATATTTGCTCTGAGATCTGTCTACCTTATCTGATTTTAATATAGCCATTCCTGCTTTCTTTTGATTGATGTTTGCATGATATATCTTTTCTATTCTGTTACTTTCAATCTCCTTCTATCAGTACATTTGAAGTGAGTTTTTACAGAGAGCATACAGTTGAACCCTGTTAATTTATCCACTCTGCCAATCTCTGTCTTTCAGTAGATGTACTTACATTTAATAAACATTAATGTGTTAGGGTTTATGTCTTCTATTTTATTGGTTTTATTCTTTTTGTTCATTCTTTTTCATGGAGGTAAAATTTATACAATTTAAAGTTAGCCATTTTAAAGTGTATGATTCAGTGGCATTTAGTACATTCACAGTGTTGTGCAATCACGCCTCTATGTAGTTCCAAAATGTTTTCATAGGTTGTCTCTTCACTCTGTTGATTATTTTCTTTGCTGTGAAGAAGTTTGATGTAATTCCATTTGCCCAGTTTTGCTTTTGTTGTCTGTGCTTTTGGAGTCATATCTAAAAGTCATTGCCTAGACCAGTGTCATAAAGCTTTTTCCCTAAGTTTTCTTCCATGGGTTTTATAGTTTCAAGTCTTATATTAAAGTCTTTAATCCATTTTGAGTTGATTTCGTGGTATGAGATAAGTGTCCAAGTTCATTCTTCTACATGTGGATATCCAGTTTCCCTAACACCATTTATTAAAGAGATTTTTTTTCATTGTGCGTTCTTGGAGTCTTTGTAAAAAAATCAATTGGCTGCAAATGGGTTTATTTTTGGGCTCTCTATTCTGTTCCACTGGTCAATGTGTCTGTTTTATGTCAGTAACATGCTGTTTTGATTACTAATGCTTTGTAGCATATTTTGAAGTCAGGTAATGTGATGTCACTAGTTTTAGTCTTTTTGCTCAAGATTGCTTTGGCTACTCTGGGATTTTGTGGTTTCACATAAATTTTAGGATTTTTTTCTACTTCTGTAAAAAATGTCATTGGAATTTTGATAGGGATTGCATTGAATCTATAGATCATGTTGGCCAGAATGGACATTTTAACAATATTAATTCTTCCAATCCACAAACACCTTTCCTTTTTTTTTATTTTTTTCAACATTTTCATCAATATTTCCTAGTATTCAGAATACAGGTCTTTCATCTCTATAATTAAATTTATTCCTAAGTATTTTATTTTTTAGTAGCTATTGTAAATGGGATTGTTTTCTTGATTTCTTTTTTAGATAGTTCCTCATTAGTCAAAATCATACAAAATCATACTGATTTTTGTATGCTTATTTTTTATCCTGCAACTTTACTGAATTTTTTTGTTAGTTCAAATGGTTTTTTTGTCGAGTCTTTATGGTTTTCTGTATATATCACCCTGTTGTCTATGAACAGAAACAATTTAATTGTTTCTTTCCAATTCAGATGTATTTTTTTCTGGCCTAATTGCTCTTACTAGGACTTTCAGTGCTATAGAGAATAGAGTAGTAAAAGGAGGCATCCTGGTCTTACTCCTGATTTTAGAGGAAAAGCTTCTAGTTTTTTAACATTGAATATAATGTTACTGGTGGGTTTGTCTTATGTGATCTTTATTGTGTTCAGGTACATTCCTTCTATATCTAATTTGTTGAGAATTTTTATCATGAAAGGATGTTGAATTATGTCAAATGCTTTTTCTCCATCTATTGAGACGATCATATGATTTTTGTCTTTCATTCTGTTAATGTGACGTCACATTTATTGATTGATTTTTATATGTTGATTTAGCCTTGCTTTCCAGGGACAAATCTCACCGAACCATGGTGTATAATCCTTTAATGTGCTGTTTAATTTAATTAGCTAGCGCTCTTTTTTTTTTTTTTTT
>NW_016107773.1:758216-768585 GCF_001604975.1 Cebus imitator
GCATCTTTGACCTCCTGACTCAAGCAATCCTTCCACCTCAGCCCCACAAGTAGCTGGGACTACAGGCGCATGCCACCATGCCCAGAGAATTTTTGGTATTTTTTGCAAAGACGGGGTTTCGTGGTGTTATCCAGGCTGGTCTCAAAATTTGCCCACCTTGGCCTCCCAATTTGCTAGCATTTTGTTGAGGATTTTTGCATTTATGTTCATCTGAGATATTGGCATGTAATTTTCCATTCTTGCAGTATCTGTTTTCTGGCTTTGATATCAGGGTAAGGCTGGCCTTTTATATTGAGTTCAAAACTGCTCCCTCCTCTTCAATTTTTTGGAAGAATTAAGAAAAACTGTCCTTCAACAATGAAGAATAAATACTTTCCCAAACAAAAGCTAAGCAAGTTCATTACCACTCAATCTCTTTTTCACGTGAATAAGATTAATCTATGTCATAGATTCACTTAAATTGCCTAGTTATTTATATATTTTGTGCATATACAGTCATGCATTACTTAACAACAGGATACATTCTGAAAAATGTGTCATTAGACAATTTTGTCATTGTGAGAACATTATAGTGTATCCTTTACACAAGTCTAAATGGCATAGCCTACTACACATCTAGGCTGTATGGTACAACCTATTGCTCCTAGTCTACAAACCTGTACAGCATGTTACTGTACTGAGTATTATAGAAAATTGTAACACAATGGTAAGTATTTATGTATCTAAACATAGAAAAACATTTTTAAACAGTAATCCCAGAACACTGGAAGGCTGAGGTGGGCAGATCGGTTGAGTTCAGGAGTTTGAGACCAGCCTGGGTAACATGGTGAAAACCTGTCTCTATAAAAAAAAACAAAAACAAAAGCACACACCAGAAATTAACCAGGCATGGTATCATGCACATGTAGTCCCAGCTACTCAGGAGGCCAAGGTGGGAGGATCGCTTGAATCCAGGAGGTTGAGACTGCAGTGAGGCAAGATCATGCCACTGTACTCCAATCTGGGCAACAGAGTGAAACCGTGTCTCAAAACATATTTATATATGGTATAAAAGATAAAAAAAAAAGATGCATCTATATAGAACACTTACCATAAATGAGGCTTACATACAAGACTAGAAGTTGCTCTGAGCGAGTCAGTAAGTGCTGAGTGAAAGTGAAGGCCTAAAACATTATTGTATACTACTGTAGACTTTACAAACACTGTACGCTTAGACTACACTACATTTGTTTTTTAATGTTCTTGCTTTTATAATAAATTAACCTTAGCTTGCTGTGAACATTTATAAAGCTTACTTTATAACTTTAAAATTTTTAGCTTTTGAACTATTTTATGTTAACACAGCTTAAAACACAAGTTCATTGTACAAGTGTACAAAATATTTTCTTTATATTCTTACTCTGTAAGCTTTTTTCTATTTTAAAATGTTTTTTCACTTTTTAAACTTTTTGTTAAACACTAAGACACAAACACACACAGCCTAAGCCTAAAAAGACACAGCCTAAGCCTATACAAAGTATCAATATCACTGTCTTCTACCTCTGTATTTTGTCTCACTGGGAGGTTTTTAGGGGCAATAACATGCAAGAAGCTGTCATCTCCTATGATAACAATGCCTTCTTCTGGAATATCTCTGGAAGGACTTGCCTGAGACTGTTTTACAGTTAACTTTTTCTATAAGTAGAATGAATATACTCTAAAGTAATAATACATTCTCTCAGAATAGATATGCTTGCTATGACCTTCCAAGTTTGACTCGCACAACATCATTGTCATCTATACTCATCTATATCATCCTAACTTCATGTTTGTTTTGATATGTGCTTTGCAGGATGGTCTCAGCTCTATGTGGATTGAGTAATGGGATTTGAATAAATGTTTTAAATAACTCCATAGCTAGGAAACGTGGGTAAAATTTAACACTGGTTTCTGAAAATATTCACATATTTTGGAACACCAAGGTGCTCAAAACTCAGTTCTGATATGTTATGCCTTTGATTTTTATCCCCAAGTGGCAGTTTTTTAAATTGGCCTTTTACCTGTATATAAATTAACAGTGCCTGCCACCACCATCAAATAGACCTGGTGCTCTAATGCCAGTTGTACCTGAGACACTTGCTGTCATGTCTTCATTGGCATAATAAAATATGACTACAAAGATAGGTTCCCAGGCCAGGCGCAGTGGCTCATGCCTGTAATCCCAGCACTTTGGGAAGCCGAGGCGGGCACATCATGAGGTCAGGAGTTTGAGACTAGTTTGGCCGACATAGTGAAACTCCATCTCTACTAAAAAAAAAAAATATATATATATATATACAAAAACTTAGCCAGGTGTGGTAGTGTGCACCTGTAATCCTAGCTACTTGGGAGGCTGAGGCAGGAGAATCAGTCAACCCAGGAAGCAGAGGTTGCCGTGAGCCAAGATCATGGCATTGCACTCCAGCCTGGGTGACAGAGCAAGACTTTGTCTAAAATAAATAAATAAATAAAAAGTCCATGTTGATTACAACTAACTTTGCCCCAGACCTCTGGTGTAAGGCTCTCTCAAATGTGACTGTGTGAATCTGAATGGGATGATGGACTCAGTTCTGTCTGTTCAATGCCATTGTGCAGAGAAGCACTCTAATATACAAGCTTTTTAATGCTATAAAATATAATTGCTGAAATTAAGTGCTACTTTTAAAGAGGTGAATTAATGGATAGCCTGGTCAAATTCAAAGCTTTTGATGAATAAAACTTGATAAATGGAACTATTCAATTAATAGGCAAAGTGTAACAAAAACCTATGTAGATGGATAGTATGTAATTTCTACACGTCTCTGTATCACTGTATACCAATTAAGAATCTTGCTACAATAAAAGAACATAAACTAATTAGCCATAAAAGTATAGTATAGTAATATATAAAGCAGTAGTCATTTATTATCATGATCAAGTATGTATTGTACATAATTGTTATGTGCTGGACTTTTATACAACTGGCAGTACAATAGGTTTATTTACACCAGCACCACCACAAACACATAATAATATATTGCACTACGAAGTGATGACAACTACAACATCATTAGGTGATAGGAAATTTTCAGCTTTGTTATAATCTTATGGGACCACCATTGTATATGTAGTCCATTGTTGACCAAAATGTTATTGTGTGGTATATGACTGTAGCCTAACTGGCCCCTTTAAAGGATGTAGTCAAGTCACAATTTATTCATTTAAATAGAAGTTTGCATAGTGTCTTTTTAATCTAGGGCATTGTCTTGATCTATTTTCTGTTGCTATAACAGAGTATCTGAGCTGGGGTAATTTATAAAGAAGTTTATTTAGCTCATGGTTCTGCAGGCTAGGAAGTCCAACATTGGGAGGCTATATCTGGTGACTTCTGCGAGAGCCTTGTTCTGTATTATAACATGTCAGAGAAGCTGAAGGAGAAGAGGGCACGCAACCGGGAGAGCGAACAAGAGAAGCTGACCTGCTTTATAACAATCTACTCACAAAAACTAACCCAGTCCCACAGGAACTGATTCCGTCCTATGAGAATGAGAACTCATTCAGTAGAAGGGTATCAATTCACCTATAAGGGTGGAGTCCCCATGAGCTAAAAAATACCTCCCATTAGGCCCCACCTCTTAAAGGTACCACTTGCCAACATTGCCACACTGGGACGAAACCTTAATATGAATCTTGGTGGGAACAAACCATATTTAAACAACAGCAGGTAGCCTTACTTTTTAAGGAAGTAGTAAAAAATAAAGTATGATACATTTTTCTGTGAAACTTTATTTTCTGGTTCATTCTGTTTCACATTTTATTTAAAATGTTCAGAAAATCAGGATATTTAGGTCATTTACTGAGTCAAACTTCCCTAACTCAAGCTTTCTCATTATAGCAGTTACAGTCTGTGAATTTCTAAGCACTATTCAATAAAAATCTATGAAAGTAGAAAGCTTTATTATTCATTGTGAACTCTATTAAAAACTCAACCAAACTTTATCTTTTGTTCTTAGATGTCAATCCTGAATCTAAGATTAAAATTTTGAGTTTACTTTTTGCCCTCAAATGATATTTGCTTTAAGATGCACTTAGGAACATTTCAAAATTTTGTTGTATTATTCACCAGACTTCCCTCAGCCTTCTCTATCTAGGAAGTCCAGCTCACTCGTTTTCCCTGTAATTATATAGAGGAATTAGAGTAGAGGCTGGGGTCTCTGATGTGATTATAAAAAAGTCACTTCTAAACTAAATAGCTGAAAAAGAAACTAAAGTTTTCTAGGTCAACCTGCACTTGTTTAGGTCCAAATGAGATTTGGTGAAGATATTGGAAGGTAGAAGGTGTCTAGACCTTATACCATCTCTAGGATAGGAAAGAGGAAAAGCATTTTCATATCATTATAGACTTTTAAAGTCTGGAATAACCAAAAAACCTTAAAGATTATCTACTCAAATCACCCATCTGATGCTAAAATATCCTTTATAACACCATCACAAACTATTTATCTAGCCTCTGCTTAGACATCTGCAACGATAGTTAATAAAGCCAATTTCATTTTTCTTACATTAATTTAAAATCTGTAGCTTCCACCAATTAATGCTAGTTCTATTTTATGAAGCCATTTAGAAAGAGATTAATGTCTCTTCCTCAAATATTTGAAGACAGCTTTCATATACTTCACAACATGGCATCACTAGGCTGAATAGCCTTCGTTTCTTCACGTATTCCTCCTATGACAGTGGTGGTGCTTAATAAATATTTGCAGAATGAATGAATAAGTGGTTGCTTTTCTTTGAATATATTTCCATTTGTCTACAAAATTTCAAAAAATAATGTTTATGAAGTACTTACTATGTGTTACTTCATTTAATCTTCACAGCAACCCTATTATCTTTATTTTTTTACAAGTGAGGAAACTGAGACATCAAGAGATTAAATCACATGCCTAAAATCATAGATTTAGAAATAATGAAACTGGAATTTGAAGTAGGGCAGCGTAATGACAATAAAGCTCATATTATACTGTTCTCTGTTCTTAAAAGTGTAACTCGAAAATGAACACCAACACCTCAAGTTTAGAACAAAGTATGATGGGCACCACTACTTTCGATATTACATTTCCACTAACATAACCTAACATCAGTTTAATATTTGAAGGGATAATTAAACTCTATTGGCACACATTCAGCTTACTCCTTTATAGGGACCGCATTCTCAAACTGTACTCATGCCATTGGTTTTTTGAACTCAAGTATATGAACTTGTATTTTTCGCCTGTGAAATTCATATTTCTTGATTCAGTCAATCTCTCTAACTTGCCAAACTCTTTGAATTCTAATCTTTTAACTAATATAGTTATCATTCCTCCATGTTTGTGTTGACTGTAAAACAAATTAGCTAATCATACTTTCTATATCTTCTTGAGAAGATTGATGAGCATAAAAAGGCTACAGGAAGACCGCTGTGGCAAACCACTGGAAACTTCCTTCAAGGGTGCCATCATTTCACTTTCACTTTCATCTGCACCCTTTGAGCACAATCATTCTGCCAGTAGCCACTTCATCAGATTAGTTAAACAGTCAGCCCATTCATAGCAGCATTAGTCACAATAGCTGAAAAGTAGAAGCAACCCAAGTATCCATCAACAGATGAATGGATAAGCAAAATGTGATATGTACATACAAAAAAATTCAGTCTTAGAAAAAATATGAAATTCTGATACATGTTATAATATGAATGAACCTTGAAAACATACCATGTGAAATAAACCAATCACAGAAAGACACATATTGTATGGTTCCACTTATATAACATACCTAGGTTAGTCAAATTCATAGAGACAGAAAGTAGAATAGAGGTTACTGGGAGCCAGGGGAGGGAAGAAATAATAAGTTATTGTTTAATGGGTACAGATTTTCTGTTTGGATTGTTGAAAAAGTTCTGGAAATAAATACTGGTGATGGTTTCACAAAATTATGACAGTACTTAATGCCACTGAATTGTATGTGTTAAAATGGTAAATTTCATGTTTCATGTATTTTAGCATTTTTTTAAAGCCAGTCAACCCATATTTGTTCACTTGTCAAACAGCCCTTGTCAAATGCCTTGCTGAAGTCGAGCACTGTAGCTGTGCTATATGATTAAGCAATTTGGTAATCCAGTCCAATCTGCCTAAATTACCCTGTCAAAGAAAGAAATGAAGTTACATATATATAAAATTTCAATTGGCCCCATCTCTATACAAGTACTCAAAAACATTTTAAATACTGCTTGCTAGAATCTTACTTGTGTCAACAACAAGCATGACTTTGGCGGAAAATACTCTGTAGTATATTAGGTATCAAGCGTCTAGCATTCATCATTCAAAGCATTGTCTTGCATGTTAGGTATATCCTCAATTTACATGTGGGGAAAACTGGGTCTCAGAGAATTACTTTTGTGACTTGACCAAAGAAACATAGTAGTAAGAGTCAGAGCCAGGATTCATCACATTGTTTTCTACTTCCAATGACTTTATATATTCCTCAAAGCTCTTTTGCCATCTTCCACTCCTGCAAGACATTTCTTTTCTCCCCAGTTCTTCAATCAGAGAAGAGAGGAACACAATAAGAGTTGAAGAGTTAGGTGCTTCTCTGTGTTATCTATCAAACTGCATCATCAGCTTGAAACATCAGGTACATATCTTTCCTATTTTTTCTCCGCCTGCTGCTCTGAATATAAAGTTCCTAAGAGTTTTTTTCAGTTTGTAGCATTTACTGCAAGTTTCAGATTTTTTAGAGCTCCTTGTCACTATTCAAAACGAGCTATGCCACCCTTTTTGTATTTGTCCTTGCTTATATGTCCTTCCCTTTTTGTTTTCATTCAGTCATTTTTTTTCAGTCAGCAAATGTTAACTGAATACCATATGGGTTAGGCACTGAGAGTATGGTGGTTAGCATGATGAACACCATTCCTGTCCTCATGGAGTTTATAGTCTAGAGAAAAAACAATTGAGAAGACATTTGTATCACAATACGAAAAGTGCTATGATAAGGGTAAACCACTGAGTTCTGTGAAAGCTTAGAGGAGGAAAACCTAATTTTAACCCTATTAAAGGTGCGTGGTAGGATAAGTGGAGGGAGATAAGGCAGGACTATGGGAATCTTCCAGGAAATGACATATGAAGTGAATTTTAATGGATTATTATTAGGCTTGAAGGAGAGGACAGGGAAAGTCATTCACAGCAGAAGGGCCAAAATGTTCAAAGTCCAAGAAGGAAAAGAGAGTTGGATGACTTCAGGAATAATGAATAACATGGTATGGCTAAAATATAGGATGAAAGCAGAGGAGTACATTTTTCGGAGTTGGAAAAAGTAATGTAAATCATAATCAGGCCAAATCTTGTAAAGTATACATAAACTACGCTAAGGTCAGTGGACTTTATCCTGAAAGTTATAGGAAGTGTTTGATTGATTTGAAGCAGGGAAGTAGCATGAGATAAATGTCTTATTTTCTAGTCAATCTGAAAGCAGAGTAGAGAATGAATTTGGTGGGGATATGAAGAATGGAAGTGTCAAGACCAGCGAAGAAGATGCTATATGGGGTAGAAGGCTAAAGACAAGAGAAAAATCTCTGAAAATCAAAGCAGAGTTTTCTAGTCTCCTGTTGCTGAGGAGATTAAGAGCAACATCAAGGACTCTCCAAGGAGAGGGCCCTGGTAAGCACTGCAGGCCCTGGAGGGCTCTGCTCTGGGAACAAGGGAGAAGCAAATCAGTCCAAGCATTACCGAACTGCAACCAACCTTAACTACGTAAGCCCCTGACTAGGATAATGTGATTGATGACTAGAGCAAGGATTCATCACAATGTTGTCTATTTCCAATGACTTTACGTTAGGTTGATGCAAAAGTTATTGCAGTTTTTGTCATCACTTTTTCATGATAAAAACCGCAATTACTTTTGCACCCACCTAATATATTCCTCCAGGCTACTTTGCCTTCTTCCACTCCTGCAAGACATCTCTCTTCTCCACAATTCTTCAATCAGAGTAGGATAAGATGATTGATCACTCATTCTATCTGTCTAGCAGAGGAAAGCTCTAAGAAAGGGATGAACACTTTCTGGAGGAAAAGAACATGATCAGGAGTCAGAGTCCCTACAAGTTTTATATACTACGTCCAGCTTTTAATTAAAAATTACTAGGTATACCACAAGAAAAAAAAAATCTATGGAAATGGACCCATAGGGAATCCAGAAATTCAACAAAAACTTTAAAATAAAGATAATTAATGTGTTGAAGAAAACAGAGAAAATTAATAAAATAGATGACAAGATGGAGAATTGCACCACAGAATTGGAATCTATAAGAAATAAATTGCCAGGCATGGTGGTTCATGCCTGTAATCCCAGCACTTTGGGAGGCCGAGGCAGGTAAATCACCTGAGGCCAGGAGCTTGAGACCAGCCTGGTCAATATGGTGAAACCCTGTCTCTACTAAAAATACAAAATTAGCCAGGCATGGTGGCACATGCCTGTAATCCAAACTACTTTGGAGGCTGAGGCAGGAGAACTGCTTGAACCCGGGAGGCGGAGGTTGCGGTGAGCCAAGATCATGCCATTGCACTCCAGCCTGGGTAACAAGAGTGAAACTCTGTCAAATAAAATTCCAGAACTGAAAACCAATATTTGAAGTTAAGAACTAAATATAAGCATTTAACAACAACATAGACCTGGGGGAAGACAGTTAAATGCATAGCGTCCAAGTCAAAGCACAGAGAGAAAAAAAGAATAAAAATTTTAGAAAAGGGCCAGGAGTGGTGGCTCACGCCTGTAATCCCAGCACTTTGGGAGGCTGAGGCGGGCAGATCACGAGGTCAAGAGATCGAGACCATCCTGGCCAACATGGTGAAACCCCATCTCTACTAAAAAATACAAAAAATTAGTGGGGCATGGTGTTACCTGCCTGTAGTCTTAGCTACTCGGGAGGCTGAGGCAGGAGAATTGCTTGAACCCAGGAGGTAGAGGTTGCAGTGAGCCGAGATCACGCCGCTGCACTTCAGCCTGGCGACAGAGCGAGACTCCATCTCAANTTCACCATGTTGGTCAGGCTGGTCTCGAACTCCTGACCTCAGGTGATCCACCTGCCTTGGCCTCCCAAAGTGCTGGGATTACAGGCATGAGCCACCATTCCCAGCCAGACTATTTTTTTTGAGCAGTTTTAGATTCACAGCAAAATTGAGGAGAAGGTACAGAGATATCCCATAAATCCTCTGCCCCCACACATGCACAGCCTCCTAATATCTTCTTTTAAGAGAGAAAATTTTCAGCAGAGCAAGTAAACAGTTTATCAGATGCTTCACTTTCTGCAGAAAGAAAAGCAACTTCCTCCATCTGATGATGAAGAGTATGATAGTGATCATGATGACTCTAACTACTATTTATCGGAGCACTCACTATGTGCCAATTTACCTTATTTACCCTGAACAGCAGCCCTATAAAGCAAGAACTATTATCATTCCCACTCTACAACTGGGAAACTGAGGCTTAAAGAAGTTAAGTGACGGCTGGGCACAGTGGCTTACGCCTGTAATCCCAGCACTTTGGGAGGCCGAGGCAGGCAAATCATGAGGACAAGAGATCAAGACCATCCTGGCCAACATGGTGAAACCTGTCCTCTACGAAAAATGCAAAAAAAAAAAAAAAAAAAAAAAAGAAAAGAACAAACAGACGTGTGGGACATATTGCAAATGTCTAATATATATGTAATTTAAGGCCCAGAAGGAGAGGAAAAAGAACAAATGGGGCAGAAGTAATTTTGAAGAGAGATAATGGATGAACATTTTTCTAGATTGAGTAAAGATGTCCAAGAAATTCTGTGAACCACGTACAGAATAAACACACACACAGGTACACACAGGCAGGTCATCGGAAAACTATTGAAGGTCAGAGACAAAATCTTCAAAGCAGCCAAAAGAAAAAGGACAAATTACCTTCAAAAAAGCAAAATAAGTCTTAAAACTGACTTCTCCATTCTATCTTTGAACATTTTTAAACGGACTCACTTAAAATCAGGGATACATTTATGATTCTGCCTTTAGTTCTTCTCATCACAACTCCAGCTTACTGTCAACACAGTTGCTTCCTTTCAGTGCTATCAACACTTCCATATTATCAGCAGATTCTCCATAGTGAGGCCCGTATTCCGTGGGAGGCATTATGGTATGATGGAAATGGCATGGCTCTGCTTCTAATGAGCTGTGTGACCTTGAGCAAGTTGGTTATCTTCTCTAAACCTCACTGATGATTCTCATCTGTAAAATGTAGACAGAATCCACCTGTTAGTGTTAGTGTGGCAATTATGTAAGAAATACTTTTAGCACAGGAGACATTAAGATAT
>NW_016107773.1:770845-772705 GCF_001604975.1 Cebus imitator
AAAAAAAAAAAAAAAAGAAAAAAAAGAAAGAAAAAAAAGTTCAGTGATATGCTTAGAGTGGCAGAGCCACGATCCAATCCAGCACATACCTGACTTTGAAGTTTGTGCTTGGATTGTTAGATGACCCTCACCACTTGCCTATGCCAGATTGCCCATGGCCCTTGGCAAGTCTGTTCACCCAGTCCATATGAAAGATCTGTGTTATACCCCACAGTGGCACCACTTCCATACCTCCTTCCATCAGCCTGACTCAGTTTACTCCATGGTTCCTTCACTCTGTGATCTTTGTACTTGCACATGAATGCCTCTGGAGTCTCAAACTATGATATTTCCCTGATTTTGTCTTTTAATGTAGTTACCATTCCACTGTATTGAACTTTCCTTTCTTCTCCACTTTTCACTTGTCTCAATGGCATCTCAGTCCTTTCCCACAAGTTTCCAGTCTCCTTTAGTAAGTAACACTGTTTCAGTTTAGTAATTAAGATTCAGTCATGCAGATTTCTAAGCTTCACTCTAATTTCATTCAAAGCACTCTTTCCTTAGGGCAGGGAAGAGTTTCCAACAGGGGTCTAGACCAGAGTAGGGAGTTTCCTTCCCTATTGTTCTCTCTGACCTTTTCTCTGCACTGAGGACTTTAGAGTTGGGATAGGAAAAAGAAAGTGGAAAGCAGACTGTCATTTTGTGTGTCATTTTGTGGTGAGATTCCTCTCCCCTATTTATGGGTCATGATTACAGTGGAGTGGATAGTAATAAGCCTCAAAATGTATAATACACCCAGAGGACATGCAAGATGCTCCATTTGGTGCTGTAAGAAAATATTAGAACTTCTACCTATAATTTTTCCAATTCAAATAAAATTTTCAAAGTCAGCTTTACTAATGTTTAATGTGCATATTGACATCAGAAACATCCCTGAATCCATGTATCAGATGATCACACACAAGGGCTAGAGGATTCTTGAGTAAGAGGGAGAGTTGCCACATGCCTTGACTTTTGCAATTTACCTGTGGAGGGTTGCTATGGTTTGAAGTATAGCGTCCCCTCCAAAATTCATGTTGAAACTTAATTCTCAATGCAACAATAGTAAGAGGCGTGGCCTTTGGGAAGTGATTCAGTAATGAGGCTCTGCCCTCATGAATGGGATTAGCAACTTTATGAAAGGGCTTGATGTTGAAGGGAGCATTCTTTTGCTCTTCCACCTTCCACCATGAGAGGACACAAAGTTCCTTGCCTCTAGAAGATGCAACAACAAGGCACCATCTTGGAAATGCAGATCAGTCCTTTAACAGACACTGAACCTGCCCATACCTTGATCTAGGAGTCCCAGACTCTAGAACTGTGAACAGACAAAGACAAAGGTTAAATGTATTCATGCCTATTATCTAATTTTAGCTAAACCAATCCAAATATAATGTAAAAATGATTTGAGCAGACCTTTGGAAAGAACCCATGGAGGCCGGGTGTGGTGGCTCACGCCTATAATCCCAGCACTTTGGGAGGCTGAGGCGAGCTGATCACTTGAGGTCAGGAGTTCGAGACCAGCCTGACCAACGTGGCGAAACCCCGTCTCTACTAAAAATACAAAACAGGCTCTCTGCTCCTCCTGTTCGCCAGACAGCCGCATTTAGTCACCCATCGCCAGCCACATCCCTGAGACACCATGGGGAAGGTGAAGGTCGGAGTTAACGGATTTGGTCGTATTGGGCGCCTGGTCACCAGGGCTGCTTTTAACTCTGGTAAAGTGGATATTGTCGCCATCAATGATCCCTTCATTGACCTCAACTACATGGTCTACATGTTCCAGTATGATTCCACCCATGGCAAATTCCATGGCACTGTCAAGGCTGAGAACAGGAAGCT
>NW_016107773.1:774740-776932 GCF_001604975.1 Cebus imitator
AAAAAAAAAAAAAAAAAATCTCATGGTGATCCCATGAGATTATAATGGAACTAACTGAAAAATTCATATCGTCTAGTGACAGCATAGCCATCATGACATCACAACACAATGACTTTTTAAAAATAAATTTAGTGAGGCTGGGCACAGTGGCTGACACCTGTAATCCCAGCACTTTGGAAGGCTAAGGTGGGCAGATCACCTGAGGTCAGGAGTGCAAGACCAGCCTGACCAACATGATGAAACCCCCTCTCTACTAAAAATACAAGATTATCTGGACATGGTGGCACATGCCTGTAATCCCAGCTACTTGGGAACCTGAGGCTGGAGAATTGCTTGAACCTAGGAGGTGGAGGTTGCAGTGAGCTGAGATGACACCACTGCACTCCAGCCTAGGCAAACTCCGTCTCAAATAAATAAATAAATAAATAAAATTTAGAGTAGCCTCTGTATAGTGTTTATAAAGTCTACATAGTGTACAGTAATGTCCTAGACCTCAACATTTACCCACCACTCAATCACTGACTCACCCAGAGTAACTTCCAATCCTGCAAACTCCATCCATGGTAAGTGCCATAGATGTTGTATCATTTTTTATCTTTAAACTGTGTGTTTTTTTACACTGTTCATTTTCTATGTTTAGGTATACAGATACTTGCTATTGTGTTACAATTGCCTACAATATTCAGTACAGTAAAATTATGTACAGATTTGTAGCCTAGGAGCAATAGTTTATACCCTATAGCCTAGGTATATAGTAGAGCATACCATCTAGGTTTGTGTAAGTATACTCTATAATGTTCACACAATGACAAAATCACCTAACAGCACATGACTGTATAAGGAATGAGAGACAGAGAGGGAGGTTTGTTAATTTTGTTACACACACACAACATACACACACACACACTCTCTCTCTCTCTCTCTCTCTCACACACACACACACACACACACACACATATACCCAACAATAGAATATGCATGATTTTCAAACGCAAATGTGACATTTACCAAAATTGACCATATTCTAGGTCTTACAGCAAGTGTCAACAAATTTCAAAGGATTAAAATTATTCAGAGTATGTTCTCTCACCACAATAAAAGTAAGCCAGAAATTTATAACACAAAGATGACAAGGAAATTATTGGCTGGGCACATTGCCTCATGCCTGTAATCCCAGCACTTTGCGAGGGTGAGGCAGGCAGATCACTTGAGCTCAGGAGTTCCAGACCAGCCTGAGCAACATGGCAAAACCCCATCTCTACTCAAAATACAAAAATTAGCTGGGTGTGGTGGTGCACACCTGTAGTGCCAGCTACTCGGGAGGCTGAGGTGGGAGGGTCACTTGAGCCCAGGAGGGAGAGGTTGCAGTGAGCAGAAATCACGCCAGTGCACTGCAGCCTGAGTGACAGTGTGAGACCCTGTCTCAAAAAGAAAGAAAGAAAAAAGAAGAAAAAAAGAAGAAAGAAAGAAGAAAGAAAGAAAGAAAGAAAGAAGAGAGAAAGAAAGAAGAATTCTCAGCTACGTGGAAAGTAAGCAACATATTTCTAAATAACGAATGAGTCAGACAGTAAATCACAATGGAAATTAGAGAACATTTTAACTGAATAATAATAAGCATACAACATTTCAGCATTTCCAGAATCAAACGCTTCGAAAGATATTTATAGCCTCAAATGCATACGTTAGAAAAGAAGAAAGGCTGAAAACCAGTAATCTAGTCTTCCATCTCAAGGAACTAGAAAAAGAATAGCAAATAGATATCAAAAAAGAAGAAAGAATCAAATAATAAAGATAAGAAAAATAATTAATTAACTAAAACTAACATGCAATAGAAAAAAATTGATAAAGACAAAATTGGTTTTCTGAAAGGATAATAAATTGTTTATCCCTCTAGAAAGATTAATCAAAGGAAAAGAGAGAAAAAACAACAATCACCAATATGAGAATTAAAAAGCCTGCATCACCATAGGTCCTACAAACATGAAAAAATAATATCAGAAAATAATGAACAAAAGTTAAGGCCAATAAACTTGACAATTTGTATGAAATAATAAATAGCTCAAGATCACAACTTGAAGCTAGGCAAGGCAGTAAACACCTGTAGTCCCAGCTACTCAGGAGGCTGAGGAAGGAGGATTCCTTGAGTACAGAAGTTTAAGTCCAACCTGGGTAACATAGGAAGACCCCACCTA
>NW_016107773.1:777669-781345 GCF_001604975.1 Cebus imitator
AACTTACCACAAGTGACTGCTATAGTCTGAATGTGTCTCCCAAAATTCATATGTTGAAACAATTGCCAATGTAATAGTATTAAGAGGTTGGGCCTTTAGGATATGATTAACACATGAGGGCAGAGTCCTCATAAATGAGATTAATGATTGTATAAAAGAGGCTTCTGAGAGCTCTCTAGCCCTTTCATCTCTTCCACCATATGAGGACACAGCAACAAGATCTTGCCATCTTGGAAGCAGACAACAAGCCTTCACCAGACATCAAATCTGCTCTAATATGGTGATGCTTGTGAAAATAAATAAATAAAAATGAAAAAATAAAAAAGAATAAAAAAATCTGCTGGTTACTTGATTTTGAACTTCCCCTTTCAGAACTGTGAAAAATCAGTTTCTGTTGCTTATAAATTATCCAGTCTAAGGTATTTTGTTATAGCAGCAGAAATGAACTAAGATATTGACACAAGAAAACATACAAAATCTAGTTACCCATTACAGAAATTGAATCACCTTATTAAGCAACTTCGCAAAGAAAACCCCAGAACCTGGATGGCTGTACAAGTGAATGCTCTTAGAAATCTAAGGAAAAAAAAGAAAGCTAATCTGCACAAACACTTCCAGAGAATAGAAAAATTGAACACATATAAATTATTTTTATGAGGACAAAATGACATTTTCCTCAAAACCTGACAAGGATTATAAGAAAAGGAAATTACAGAAAATTATCTCATGAGCATAGATTCAAAATCCCTAAATACAATATTAACAAAGAAACCAAGAGCTACATACAAAGAACAATACATCAGAAATATGATGAGTTTATCCTGGGAATGTAAAAGTTAACATTTTAAAATTAATATTTACAATATAAACAGAAAAAGGAATAAATCTTATGACCATCTTGATAGATGCCAAATTTTAAATACAACACTCATTCATGATTAGAAAAAATACTCATGGCAAATCAGTAATAGAAAGGAATGCTCTTAGTCTTATAAAGTATATCTCCAAAATATCAACATTAACATCACTTAAGGATGAATTATTATTTATTTTTAAAATTTATTTAACTGATATTTTAAGTTTGGGAGTACATGTGGAGGTTTGTTACACAGGTAAATGTGTGTCACAGAGGCTTGTTGTACATACTATTTAATTACCCAGGTATTAAGCCCAGTACCCAATAGTTATCTTTACTGCTCATCTCCCTCCTTCCCACTTCCTCCCACCATCCCCCCTCAAGTAGAACCCAGTGTCTGTTGTTTCCTTCTTTGTGTTCATAAGTTCTTATCATTTAGTTCCCACTTTAAGCGAGAACATGTAGTATTTGGTTTTCTGTTCCTGTATTAGTTTGCTAAGAATAATGGCCTCCAACTTCATCCATGTTCCTGAAAAATACATTATGTCATTCTTTTCTATGGCTGCATAGTATTCCATGGTTTGTATGTACCACACTTTCTTTAATGATGAATTATTCAAACATTGTTTCCTGAGATCTGGAATGGGAAAGTGTTATTACCACTTCTGCTCAGCATTAAATTTGGTGACCTAGCCAGTGCAATAAGACAGGAAAAAGCAATAAATAAAGAGTACATGATAGGAAAGAAATAAAACTAGTATTTGTAGACAACATGATTGTGCACAAAGAAAATCTGGAAGAATCTACAGAAAAGCTATTAAAATTAATGAGCAAATTTAGCAAGGCAGCTAGATAAGTTTATCTTTTTAAAAAAGATCAAGTATACTTCTATATGTCAACATTAAATAAATATAAAATGAATTTGTTTTTGAAGATAGAGTCTCACTGTATTACCCAGGCTGGAGTGCAGTGGTGCAATCTCGACTCACTGCCACCTCCACCTTCCAGGTTCAAGCAATTCCCTCTGCCTCAGCCTCCTGAGTAGCTGGGATTACAGGCACCCATCTGAGTAGCTGGGATTACAGGCATCCACCACCACGCCCAGCTAATTTTTGTATTTTTAGTAGAGACAGGGTTTCGCCATATTGCCCAAGCTGGTCTTAAACTCCTGACCTCAGATGATCCACCTACCTCAGCCTCCGAAAGTGCTGGGATTACAGGCGTGAGCCACCACACCCAGCAGAAATTTTTAAGATATCATTTACCATATTATCAAAAAATCAAATAGTTAGGGGAAAAATGTAACAAAGGATATCCAAGAGCTTTATACTAAAAACTACAAAATACTGAGAATATTCATTAAAATTTCATTTTAAAAATATTTTATTTTTTAATTTTGTTTTTCCATAAGTTGTTGGGGTACGGGTGGTATTTGTTTACGTGAGTAAGTTCTTTAGTGGAGATTTGTGTGAATCTGGTGCACCCATAACCCGAGCAGCATACACTGCACCATATTCGTTGTTTTTTATCATACCTCACCCCCCTCCCACTCTTCCCAGTTCCAAAGTCCATTGTATCATTCTTATGCCTTTGTGTCCTCATAACTTAGCTCCCATATATCAGTGGGAACATACAATGTTTGGTTTTCCATTCCTGAGTTACTTCACTTAGAATAATAGTCTCCAATCTCATCCGGGTCATTGCAAATGCTGTTAATTCATTCCTTTTTATGGCTGAGTAGTATTTCATCATAAATATACCAGAGTTTCTTTATCCATTCATTGATTGATGGGCATTTGGGTTGGTTCCATGATTTTGCTATTGTGAATTGTGCTGCTATAAACATGCATGTGCAAGTATCTTTTTCAAATAATGACTTTAAAAACAGAGGGATATGCCATGCTGATGGAGTATAAGAATCAGTAAGATGAAGATATCAATTCTTCCCAAATTGGTCTATAAGCTCTGTGCAATGGCAATCAAAATCTCAACAGGTTGTTTTCATTCCATTAAGAAATTGACACATTGATTATACTATTTATGTGGAAATGCAAACAGCCAAATAGCCAGGATGATCTTGAAGAACAATGCTGAAGGACTTATACTGTAACACATCAAGACCTATTGTAAACCTGTAGTAACTAAAACAGTGTGGTATTTGCACACAAAAAGACAAATAGATCATTGGAACAGAAAATGGCCAGAAACACATTCATATATATATAGCCATCTGATTGATGACAAAGGTGATAATAAATAAAATGGGGCAAAAATATCTTTTTAGTAAATGGTGTTAAACATATTGGATATTCCTATATACATTAATTAATAGATTTTCATCTCTTACTTTACACCATATATATATACACATATATATGCAAAACATTTAAGTTTTAGATGTATTGTGGATCTAAATGAGAATGGTAAATCAATAAAACTTCTATAACAAAGCAAAGGAGAGTATCTTTATAACCTTGGCAAAAGCAATGATTTATTTAAATGGACCAAAAGAAAAATTAAATAAAAGGATCAAAAGGCACTAATCAGCCAGTCACAGTGGCTCATGCCTCTAATCCCAGCACTTTGGGAAGCCAAGGTGGGTGGATCACGTGAAGTCAGGAGTTTGAGACCAGTGTGGCCAACATGGTGAAACCCTATCTCTACTTAAAATACAAAAATTAGCTGGGCATAGTGGTGGACACCTGTAATCTCAGCTACTCATGAGATTGAGGCAGGAGAATTGCTTGAACCTCGGAGGCAGAGGTTGCAGCAAGCCGAGATTGTGCCACTGCACTCCAGCCTGGGTGACGGAGACTCCAT
>NW_016107773.1:783436-784757 GCF_001604975.1 Cebus imitator
AAATTGTGTACCTAAATCCAACTATATCAATAATAAAATTTAAAATAGATGGATTAAACAATCCAATCAAAAGGCAAAGAATGTCAGACTGGACAAAATATAACAAGATTCAACTATATGCTGTCTACTGGAGGAGACACATTTTAGATTCAAAGATACAAATAGGTTAAAAGTCAAAGGATGAACAGAGATATATCATGCAAACAGCAACCGTAAGAAAGCTGGAGGGGGTATACTAATATCAGACAAAATAAATACTAAGACAAAAATTATTACTAGAGACAAAGAAGGATATTTGTATAAATAAGTTGACCCACCAAAAACGTACACTAAGTATAAACCTACATGCACCTAAAACAGAGCCCCAAAATAATGCAAGAAGTAAAAACAAGGAGTAAAGGGAGAAATTAAATGAATCAACAATAATAATTGGAGACTTCAGTACCCCACTTTCAATAATGGATAGTGGGCCGGGGCACAGTGGCACAGTGTGATAATCCCAGCATTTTGGGAGGCCAAGGTGGGTGGATCACTTGAGGTCAGGATTTCAAGACCAGCCTCGCCAATGTGGTGAAACCCTGTCTCTTATTAAAAATGCAAAAAGTAGCCAAGTGTTGTGGCACACACTTGTAGTCCCAGATACTTGGGAGGCTGAGGCATGAAAATCTGCTGAATGCAGGAGGTGGAGGTTGAAGTGAGCCGAGATCGTGCCACTGCACTCCTGCCTGGGTGACAGAACAAGACTCCATCTCAAAAAATAATAATGATAATAATGGATAGAAAAATTAGACAAAAGATCAAAAGAAAATAAAAGTCTTGAAAAACACTATAAACCAACTAGAGCTAACAGATGTATATGGAGAGAACACACCAAACAACGAAAGCACGTACATTTTTTTCAAGTGCACATGGAACATTTTCCAGGACAGGCCATATGTTAGGCAATAAAACAAGCCTTAATACACTTTGAAATATTAAAACCACACAAAGTATGTTTTCTGATAAATATAGAGTAAAATTACTAGACATTAACAACACAAAGAAATTGGGGGCTGGGCACGGTGGCTCATGCCTGTAATCCCAGCTCTTTGGGAGGCTGAGGTGGGTGGATCACGAGGTCAAGAGATGGAGACCATCTGGGCCAACATGGGGAAACCCTGTCTCTACTAAAAATACAAAAATTAGCTGGGCATGGTGGCATGGGCCTGTGGTCCCAGCTACACGGGAGTCTGAGGCAGAAGAATCGCTTGAACCCAGGAGGCGGAGGTTTCAGTGAGCCGAGATTGTGCCACTGCACTCCAGCCTGGCACCAGAGCAACTC
>NW_016107773.1:785727-791950 GCF_001604975.1 Cebus imitator
TAATTAGGATGGAAATGAATTAAATAGAGAAAAGAAAAAGAATAGAGAAAATCAATGAAACAAAAAATCAGTTCTTTGAAAAGAGTAAGAATATTGAAAAACATTTATCTAGACTGGCCAAGGGGAAAAAAAAGAGAGAGAGAAGTCAATTCACTAAAAACAAGAATGAAAGAGAGGACATTACTACCAATTTTCCAATATAAAAAGGATTATAAGGGAGTACAGTACTTGAACAACTGTATGCCAACAAATTAGATAACTTCAGTGAAATGGACAAATTACTAAGAAGATGCAGCTATAACTGATGTAAGAGAAAATCTGAATAGACCTATAATTAGTAAAGAGATTAAATTAGCAATATTAAAAGTACTGACAACAAAGAAGATGCACTGGTGAATTCTACCAAATACTTAAAGAATGAATAGCAATTCTTCCAAAAAATAAAAGAGGAGAGAATACTTCCTAACTGATTTTATGAAGCCAGTATTACTCTGACACCAAAACCAGACAAAGTCACAGCAAGTAAAGGACACTAAAAACCAAAAATTCCTTATGAAAATAGAAACAAAAATCCTCAGTAAAATACTAGCAAACTGAATCCAGCAATGTTTAAAAAGAATTATACACCATGAACAAGTGGGATTCATCCCAGGATTGCAAGACTGTCTTAACAGGCAAAAATCAATTAATGTAATACACCATAACAATAGAATAAAGGACAAAAACCACATGATCATCTCAATAGATGTAGACAAAGTATTTGACAAAATTCGCCACCTCAATGATAAAAGAACTAAACAAATTAAGAATTAAAGAAACTTTCTCAACCTCATAAAGGACAACTGTGAAAAACCCATAGCTATTATGGTTAACATGACCTTAATAGTGAAAGATCAAAAACTTTCCACCTAAGATGAGGACAAAACATTCTTGTCTCATCTCAAGGCTTTTATTTAACATTATGTTAGAGGTTCTAGGGAGAGCTTTGACAAAGGAGAAAAAAGCATCTGGATTGGAAACGAAGAAGTAAACCTGTCTCTATTTGCAGATAACATAATCTAGTATATAGAAAATCTTAAGGAATACACTAAAAATGTACTACAACTTTTAAGTGAGTTCAGTGAGGTTGGGGCTACAAGACCAATGCAAAGCTCAGTAGGATTTCTATATACTAGTCATGAACAAATTGAAAATGAAAATTTTAAAATTATTCAGTTTACAATAGCATCAAGAAGAATAAAATATATAGGAATAAATTTAACAGAAGAAGAGCAGACTTGTACACTGAAAACTACAAAATAGTGTTGAATGAAATTAAGGCCAGATGCAGCAGTTAACACCTGTAATCCTAGCACTTTGAAAGGCCCAGGTGGGAGGATCACTTGAGCTCAGAAGTTTGAGATCAGCCTGGGCAACATAGTGAGACCTTGTCTCTATAAATAATTTTAGGCTGGGTGTGGTGGTTCACACCTGTAATCCCAGCACTTTGGGAGGCCAAGACGGGTGGATCACTTGAGGTCAGGCATTCGAGACCAGCCTGACCAACATGGTGAAATCCCATCTCTACTAAAAATACAAAAATTAGCTGGGCCTGGTGGTACGCACCTCTAATCCCAGTTCCTCAGGTGGCTGAGGCAGGAGAATCACTTGGACCTGGGAGGCAGAGGTTGCCGTGAGCCAAGATCGTGCCATGGCATTCCAGCCTGGGTGACAGAGAAATACTCTGTCTCCAAAAAAAAAATAAAAAATAAATTGTAAAATTAGCTGAGTGTAGTGACACGTACTTGTTTTACTACATTCCAGACTGGGTGACAGAGTGAGACCCTGACTGGGTGACAGAGTGAGACCCTGTCTCAAAAACAACAACAAAAAAAAGAAATTAAAGACTTTAAAAAATGAAAAAGCATACCATCATGGACCAGACGACTTGTTAAGATGGCAGTACTCCCCAAATTGATCTACAGATTCAATGCCATCTTTTATAAAAATCCCAGCTGGCTTTGTTGCAGATTTTGATAAGCTGATCCTAAAATTCATCTGTAAATTCAAAGGACTCAGAATAGCCAAAACAATCTTGAAAAAGAACAAAGTTGCAGGATTAACACTTTCTTATTTCAAAACTAATTACACAACTGTAGTAATGAAGATAGTGTGGTACTCGCATGAGGCTAAAGATACCAATCAATAGAATAGTATTGAGACTCCAGAAATAAACTCTTACATTTATGACCAACTGATTTCAACAAGGGTGCCAAGACAATTCAACAGAGGAAAGAATGGTCATTTCAACACATGGTGCAAGGAAAGCTCAATATCCGCATGCAAAAGAATCAAACGGAACCCCTACCTCCTAGTATACACAAAAATTAACACAAATTCATCAAAGGCTTAAATGTAAAAGCTAAAATATCCTCTCGAAAGTATTTGATCATGGAATACATATATTTTATTAGGAAAAAAATCAGGTTTTTAGACTTGTAGGATTAGTTCCCAGCTCTTGAAAAACATTCATTCACTTTGTAACATCAGGTTGCTTCTGATAGACCAGCTGTTTGTCTATCAGGTTCTTGGCATCTATGAATTAATCATATAGGTTCATCCATGTCTGCAATGTCCATCATTTTTAAACACTGCAAACCACATTGGATGCAATTGTAACTTAACCCTCTCTTTCTTAGAGAAAATGTCTTTAAAGTACAGAAATAACTTGAAATTGTGAAATCAAAATTGAATTCCAGGTAAGTTAATGTTTTAGTAAAAATGAGAAAGTTTTATTTAATTTGACTCTCCTTTTTTGGTGTCATTTTATTTGGTGTTCTAAAGCTGTCTGATTTCCAAAATTTACATTTGTACTGTCTGCTGAATATGCAAATAGATGAGCAAAGTTTAGTTTGTTTTTAGACAAGATATCAACAATCTTTTTTATCTTTTCTGCAGTTTCATTTTGATCATAATAGAAATCAAGAAGGTGATTTGAAACTCTATTTTTCAAATCAAAGTACCTAAAAGGTAGGGGAAACAGTGATTTGACAAGTCGCTTGATATGCTACTATACAAAGCATGACTCCTGGTAAAATCTGACAGAATCAGAGCTACACTGTATGAGGCAAACACATCTCGTACCCAAATTTCCCCTTTTGTTCATGTTGCAACCTCTTAAACAGGAAATGTAACTTTAATCAGTTTCATGTATGAATGATACAATGATACATGTTTGCGCATGTGGCATATTTAGGCTAAATTATTTAGGCAATCGTCAATTTCGAAATAACATTAGTGTCTTTGGGGAAGATCAAAAGCTTTTCATTGGTTATTTTTATAGAACTTATCTGTCTCACCCTGGACTTGTGAGATTTAGTTTCCACATGTGCTTTCATATCCTTGTCTCTGCCATGCCTAGTCCCAGCTTATTTTCTGCTTATTGCCCAGTATGCTCTGTTTTGGTTGTTTACCTCCCTAATGCAAATTGTGTGTTTCCTTCTATTATTAAAACAATATTGTCACTTAGCCTTCTGTTTGGTAATTTCTGGGTCAAGCTGGGGTTAGTATTGTAATCATCCTCTTTTTATCTGAACACTTAGAAAATGTGGTTACAATGTTTATAATGTTAAAAATCTAAGTAGCCCTATCTCCATACAAATCACCCTGGTAATCCACCGACAAAGTCAAAGATACAATGTTAACTGTTCATGATTGCAATGCCCAGAAATTGCACACTTAAGTTACATTCCTTGGAGTGATGCAACAGTGAATAATCCATTATTGTGAACTACAAATTATGGTTGCCATCATGAGTGGTCAGGGTTAAAAACAAGGACAGGGCTGGGTGCAGTGGCTTATGCCTATCATCCCAGTACTTTAGGAGGCTGAGGCAGGTGAATCACCTGAAGTCAGGAGTTCGAGACCAGCCTAGTCAACATGGTGTTACCCCCGTCTCTAGTAAAAATACAAAAATTAGCTAGGTGTGGTGGCTCATGCGAGTAATCCCAGCTACTCTGGAGGCTGAGGCAGAAGAATCAGTTGAACCTGGGAGGCAGAGGCTGCAGTGAGCTGAGATTAAGCCATTGCACTCCAGCCTGGGCGACAGAGCAAGACTGTCTCAAAGCAAAAACAAAAATAAAAAATAACGGTGACAGTGGCTATAGGTATCTATGCCATGTCCACCAGACACTAAAAACAGTGTTGCTTTCAACTCTTATTTTGGGAGACAGGGTATGGGTTTGGTACCTTTGCCCTAAAACTTGAGCAACCATTGCTGAAAAATGAGACTTTTGTGCATCCTGGGGAGGGTTTTCCTGGAATACAGAGTTTTTAGCACTAAAACTGGGATAGTACCAAGGAAATCAGGATGATGGGTCACTCTATTATGCCTTTGGTTGCTTTCCAGGGTGCGAAATAATTGTTTTTGACATTTTTCTCCAGCTTTATAGTAGCTGCTTTGGAGATATGTTAACTTCCTTAATTTATCATGCTGGAAGTACATATTATTTTTAGTGTGTCTCTGTCTCACTAAAATGTAAACCTGATGAAAATAGAGATTTTTGTCTGTTTTGTTCACTGGTGCATTGCATGTACTTGATACATAGTAGGCACTCAATATTTTTTGATGAATAAATGAATTAATAACATCTGAAGGAATGTGGACAATAGATTGGAGGAGAGAATAATCAAACTGGATAGACTAGTTAGTAAGCTAGTAGAGAGGTCCAGATAAGAGATGGTAGAGATACTGGAGACAATGAAAAGTAGACTGACTCAAGAGATAGTTAAGAAGCAAAATTGCAGGCTGGGCACAGTGGCTCAGCCTGTAATCCCAGCACTTTGGGAGGCTGAGGCAGGCAGATCACCTGAGGCCAGGAGTATTAGACCAACCTGGCCAGAATGATGAAACCCCATCTTTACTAAAAATAAAAAAAAAAAATTTAAATTAGCCAGGTGTGGTGGCAGGTGCCTATAACCCCAGCTACTTGGGAGGCTGAGGCAGGAGAATCACTTTGACCTGGGAGGCAGAGGCTGCAGTGAGCCAAGATCGTGCCATTGCATTCCAGCCTGGGCAACAAGATGAGATCCCTCCACTGCACTCTATCCTAAGCAACAAGAGCAAAACTCTGTCAAATAAAATAAAAATTAAAAAATAAACTTGAAAGAAAGTTTAAAGATCTCCTGGTCTTCCTTCATATTTTACAGAATATAAAAGCATGTCCCAAAAACAAGAAGTGACTTTCCAAGTTCAAAACAAAGTGATAGAAATCCGTTAAGAAGCCAGGGCTCCCAATCTCTAGCCTAACGAAGGGCACTGCTCTTTTTCACGAAATCATTCACTCATTCAACAAATATTTCTTCAGTGCCTACTGTGTGAAGGTACTGCTGCAGGCACTAGTTTTTAATTATGCTACTTTTTCGTCTGCATTCACCTCTGGTGACTAATAGTTGTAATACTGCTGAGGCATTCGGTAAGCAGAGTTGACTGACAGCTGGGCGTGGCTTACAGCTGGATCATCCACTTTCAATTTATAATCACTTCTTAGTGCCTGAAGGAAGAGGAAATAAGTGGTGGATTAACATATGAAGCAATTAGAGAATAATATACGTTATAAGGTATATAATTAAGTGCTAAATTGCATTGCATGACTGTAAGTGCAATAGGGAGAAACAGGAACTAAGGCCCAGAGTACAGTGCAATCTTAAATAGGACAAAATCTTCCAAAAGTATTAACCATCAGATCTCTCACATGTTCATCTGAGAAAGTTCAGCCAACACTTACTGGGCAGGCACCGTGCTAGGTGCCTAGGAATATAAAAAGAATAAGACATGATCCCTTCTCCCAAAGATCTAGTGACAGATGAAATACTTATAATGTTAATATAATACAGTAAATGATGGAAATAGAGGTCTGGCCAGAGCGTTATGGAAGCAAAGAGGAGGGCAGCTTTATCTAATCAAAGGACAACGTCAAGGCTTTTCGGACACTGACATGTGAACTGAATCTTCAAGGCCACTAGGTCTTAACTAATCCAAGAAAGTTGCAAGAGCAGTTTTAGAAAGCAAGAACAGCATGAATAAAGTTTTCACCTTATCAGGAAAACTGGAGACTAAGTGAAATAAGATAAAAACCACTCTGGCCGGGCGCGGTGGCTCAAGCCTGTAATCCCAGCACTTTGGGAGGCCGAGGCAGGTGGATCACGAGGTCAAGAGATCGAGACCATCCTGGTCAACATGGTG
>NW_016107773.1:793100-830785 GCF_001604975.1 Cebus imitator
CAGTGATTAAGAGCTTGTGCTCTGGAGCTAAAACAAACGTAGCCCTGAAACATGGTTCTTCCTCTTCTTGGTTGTTTGACTTTAGGCAAGTTACTTAATTGCTCAACAGTTTCTTCCTCTGTGAAATGGGACTAATAATATTCCCTGCTTCTCAGTGCTATTTTAAGGAGCTAATAAGATAATATACATAAAGTACTGAGTGCAGTGCTTAATACATTGTCTGCAGTCAGAGTTAACTCCTTTTGAAATGACTCATTACTGCATCAGTACAGTGAAGTTTAGTTGCTTCTCCAATATTGCCCTCAATGTATGAAGTTCAGCTTCTGTGTTTATCAACAATGTTTCTGTGTAGTAAGTGTATTACACAGAAACAATGTTTCTGTGTAGTAAGTGTATTATATAGAAACAACGTTTCTGTGTTGAAAGTGTATTACACAGAAACAATGTTTCTGTTACACAGAAAATTCTGTGTAATACATTTAAGACACAGAATTGAAACAATGTTTCTATGTAATAAACAATGTTTTAGAGATGTTCCTGTGTCCCTAAAGCATTTCGCCTACCACAGTTGCTAGTTTCCTGAGCAGTGTCCATACCATACCCAGCCTCAAACTGCTAAACAAGGAAGAAATCGACAACAAAGTCCATCAGAGTCCCCAGCTCCTCAGTTAGGTAGCTGAGTAGTTCCCTAGGCTAGTTAGAATTAAGAATGTTGGCCAGGTGCGGTGGCTCATGCCTGTAATTCCAGCACTTTGGGAGGCCGAGGAGTGTGGATCATCTGAGATCAGGAGTTTGAGACCAGACTGGTCAACGTGGTGAAGCCCCGTCTCTACTAAAATTACAGAAATTAGCCAAGCGTGGTGGCGTGTGTCTGTAATCCCAGCTACACAGGGGGCTGAGCCACAAGAATCACTTAAACCTGGGAGGCGGAAGTTGCAGTGAGCCAAGGACGTGCCACTACACTCCAGCGTGAGTGACAAGAGCGAAACTCCATCTCAGAAAAGAAAAAAAAAAAAAAAAAAAAAAAAAAAAAAAAAAGAATGTTGTAAAGCCTCACCAATACAGTAAATGAAAATTTAAAAATAAACAACAAAAACTAAGTAGACTCTTGGAGCCAACACTAGTAGGTAGATCAACCAGATGATATGACAGTTAAGGGATACATTTTTTAAAAAACATCCTTCATATTTGTTGGGACAACATTCACAATCATAATTATCTCTCTTTTGTCTTACAACAACCTTGCAATTCTCATTTAATTGATGAGTAAATGGAAGCTAAGTGCAGCAAATGAATTGCCCAGCTAAACTCTGCTAGTGAGTGGCAGCCCAGTGATTCATACTCAGGACAGCTTAATCTTCTGTAGCGTTATATACAAATACATAGCTTTTTTTTCCCACAGAAATGTTTAAAATGCTTAATCCATCCACTTGAAAAAAAAGAATAAGAAATACAAAATGTATTCAATATACAAAATGCAAATATATAATACTTCATTTTCTTTTTGTATATGTCGTATTTGCAAGTTTACATTTGCTTATGTGATTACACGATTCAGGTCCATCTCCCCTACTACACCAAAATGAATCATATCAATTTTTATCTAACACATAGTAGGTGATCGATGTGTATTTAACGAATGCATGAGTTATCTACTAGTGTGGATTATAGTCAGGAGGTCGCAGACATGTAGGTGAATTTAGCTATTGGTTTAAGTGGCAGCAGAAATGCTAGCAGTATCTTATATGGAAATACTGAAAATGGGCAAAGGAGTCACTTCCTAGTTGCTGGAGAGGACGATTTGCATGTACTGGAGCTGGTGATTTGAAGTCAAGAGCAGGGCTGATCTAAGCAGAGGAGACGCAGTTGCTAAGCATTGGTTTACAGGGTACTGAAAGTCAAGAGGTTGTCTCAATTCTAAAAAAAAAATAGGGCAGTTTCTTAATATTTGATCCTCATCAGATCTACATCAGAATACCTGGGTAGTTTAAGGAGGCAGATTCTTGGATCCAAACCTTCAGAATTTCCAGGGGACAGTGCCAAAAATTCTGCACGTATAACAAGCTCTCCAGGTAATTCTTACTTTCAAAGTTTAAGAACTACTGGGCCTGGAATAAGTCTAAGACTGTGTCTGGGGAAGAGTCAGCCTTATATTAATATTATAAAGTAAGAAAAAGAGAAACCTTTGAAAGAAAAAAAGAGCAGCCAGAGAACGAGAGTTAGGGCATATTGTTACGAGTCAAGGGAGGTGAAAGTTTAAGAACAAGTAGATAGTCAAAAATGTCAAATGTAACAGAGATGCCAAGAATGAAGACAGACCAGCCTGGGCAACATGGCAAAACCCCATCTCTACAGAAAAAAGCACAAAAGTTAGCTAGGCGTGGTGCTGCACACCTGTAGTCCCAGCTATTCAGGAGGCTGAGGTGGGAGGATCACCTGAGCCCAGGAGGTTGAGGCTTCAGTGAGCTGCCATCATACCACTGCATTCTAGCGTACAGAAAGAGACCTTATCTTAAAAAAAAAAAAAAAAAAAATGATGATAGAGAAAAGCTGTTGAATTTGGTAGAAAGATCAAATGTGGCCTTGGACTATATTTGCTGTACAGTTGTGATGATAAAATACAGATTTTTTCTGGGCCCTGATCTGTCCTTCAAGATCCAACTAAAAACATTGACTCCCAGAAATGTATTTCTTGTGCCGAGTCCAACAATCCCTGTGGCAGATAATTCTATTATAGCAGTTCACCTGTTATACTAAAATTTTGTTCACCTGTTTTTCTTCCTTATTAGACTGACAATTTATTGAAGGCAGAAGCTGTGCTTTTTTTTTTTTTTTTATCTCTTTTTCCCCTCCAGCTTTATTGAGGTCGAATGGACAAATAAGAATTGTACATATTTAATGCATAGAACTTGGTGTTTTGATAAGAAGCCATATCTTGTTCCTTTTCAAATCTCCAGGGTCTGGCATAATACCTGGCATACAGAATATGTCTGTAAATGCCTGCTGAATGAATGATTGGAGAGCAATTGGAGGCAAAGGAGCAATTGCAGTCTGGTGGTGAAAGTAGACGAATCCCATAGTTTGAAGGCAAATGAGGCCAGGGCAGTGGATGCCACTGGAGCAGGTAATAAGTAGGGAATCAGATCCTCCAGAGCATGGAAAAGATGTAATTAAAAGCACAGCTTTGAAAAGCTTTAGAAAGCAAGAGGTACAGCTCTTTCTGGGAGTCTTGAAGGCAGCATGGGAGGGTAGGTGTACAAGATAAAGTAGCTTAGCTCAGATGGCCCTTTGCTAAATAAGTCATGAGATTAATGCCTTTGCTGCGAATGAGGTGGAAAAAGTGAGATCTGGAGCCTGAAGAAAAAAACTGGAAAAGTGTCGGTGAGAGTGTATTGGTGAATCAGTAGGAGATGACTAGATCTCACGCTATATCGGCGGGCATTAAGGGCATGATATCACAATCTGATTCCTTTCTGTAGGCCTTGAAATAACAGGCTGCATCTATTAGTCAGCTAATTGGGACTGGCTACCAGACTTGGGACCTGGAAGTAACTGGAGTCACTGATATCTCCCTCTCCTGAACTCTCTCTGCACTTCCTTTCCATGTTTTAAGGCACTCACTGTAGTGTATCTCCTATTGTAACCAACTTTTTCTTGCTAGATTGTAAACAATTGAAGCCAAGGGCTGTGTCTTAGTTACTGTTGTGTTGTACCTCAGCATAGCGCTTTGTACATAATAGGCAGATGTCTGTGCCAGCCACACATCCCTAATACAGCATTTATCACATACTGTATATGTTTGCTTGTTGTTGCCTCTTTTTGACCATGAGCTCAGAGTCAGGGATTGAGTTGTATTGATGTAGGTCTCCATTGTGTTTGGAACTTAGTAGTTTTGCAAGTGTTTATTGAATCAAAGTTTGTTGAAATGAATGCATGGATGAAATAATGAATAAAAGACAGCAACATGTGGGGATTTGGGGGGAAACTTAAAAGGATGGCATACTGCACAGGCACTGCATTTTGTCACACAATCATCTGTCTCATCCTGGCATCAGTAAGTGCGTAAAGTTAGTAGAAAATGATGCTGGGGAACCTGTTTCCTATACACCATAAATGTTTGGAATACACATTCTGGATCTTCTTATGCAAATCTTTAGCCACTCCCTTTCACAGCATAGGGTCTTGGGTTAAAGGGCTAAGGGTTCCTTGCAGCTAAATGGCTAAGTGGTCCACCTTTATTAGGTACCTGTTTGAAAAGTTACAATGTCGCAGCACCACAGTCACTGTTTGCTTGGGAAATTAAAGTTGACATTGCAGACAACAGTAAAAAGATTGACAAAACAGTATAGAAAATAACATTGGATCAAGACAGTGGAAATCCACTCCCACTACAGGAAAAACGGCTCTTGAAGAGCATCTTTAAGTTTTCACTGGTTAAGGCTTTTTAAAAATTTAAGTCTGTGAAGCCAGTAGAAAACAACAAAAGCTAACCTTTATATAGGGCATACTATGTGCCTAGGCGTTATTGTGGGGTTTACATATCTCATTTCTCATAACTACTTTTTGAGACAAATACCATTATGATCTCCATTTTGGACAGGATGAAACTGAGGGACTGAGAGGTAGTACAAAGCGATCAAGGTCATACAGCTATCAGAAGTGGAGCTAGAGTTCGAACCCAAGGGATCTGGCTCCAATACACCAAAGAGGAAAGCACTCGTTTAGGTGTCTGGTTTACACGTATAGATTATAAAGAAAATCACCTTCTCTTTTCTGATTATGATAATCCCAGCATTTATGGAGAGTCTGTTATATGCCAGGGATGCTAGTAACACGCTTAAGTTAGATTCTTTCATTTCTTCCTTACCACAAACCCGTGAGGCACTATTTTTATCCCCATTTTAAAGACAAAAAGAAGTTAAGATATAGAGGTTAAAACAATTCGCCCAAGGATCGAAATGCAGGCAGACTGACTCCACTACGAGCTTCTCAGTCTTTCCTGGCAATATAATGAACGGAGGACCTCAAAGAGATGCCACGAGAGTACAATGAAATAATGGATGTGAAAAGGCCTCGGCGAACAAGTGCAAGGGATAAGGCCTGTCTACGTGAATCAATGTTGTGAACTGGTTACCCAGGGCCCCTGTCCAACGGTTTCCAGTCCCAACCCTGCCCCTTCCCCGCCCAGCCCACAGCGATATCTTTGAATCTCTTTCTCTATCTCTGCGGATCCGGCCCCCAAACACTTGGCTGAGTGGCGAAGTGGAGAATAGAAGGTACGCGCGCGAGCAGGAGGCGGGGCCTGCCGCCTCGAGTCGTACAGGGGGTGGTTTCTGCACTTGCGCCGTGGTTCTGCGGCTTCAGCTACCCCCTCTCTGCGGCCAATCAGGGCCCGCGGCGCGCTCGGAACGTATCAACGCTCTGTGGGTCGTGTGCGTGCGAGGGGGGCGACGTAAGGGCGCTCCGCGAGCCCGTCTCTCCTCGAATGAAAGGAAACAACCTCCGGCGACAGAGCCCCGCTCTCAGGCACTGACGGAGAACCGAGATCGACTTCTTTCTCTTTACCCTCATTGGCGCTTCTCTTCTGCCTTACGTCTCTGGGCCCTGCCGGTGAGTCCCCACGGAACCCTGGGGCCCCCCATTCTCTGCCCGGCGGGAGAAGACAAGGAGGATGGCGGTGGCCAGGCCGCCGCCCCTGCCCGTTGTTAAAGGGGACTCTTGGTGGTCTCGCTTTATTGTCAGGGACCCCAGAAGCGTCGCTCATTGTAGGCGCTTGGCGGAGAGGCTGCTGAGAAAGTGCTTTGGAGGTGCAGAAGGAGAGGTTAGGCTTACGCCTAGACTTCGGGGGAGGGGGTGCAACATTTGAGGAGGGAAAAAAACTGGGAATTTTTAGTTTTTGCCATTGCTTAGAACATATTTGGGAAGGAGAGAGACTCCCAGTTTGAGAAGAGTAAGACGAAGAATTGTTAGGATGGCAAGAGAGAGAACCATACGGAATGAGAAAAAACTCTGGGTTGGGGGAATAAGGGGTGAAACTGAGGTATAAGGGGAAGCTTACAACGAAGACTGAGAGAGGGCTAACTCTTGGGGGAGGGGGGCATAAAGAAAGTGGTAGGATGATATTTTCCTGGATTCGGGAGGATTGGAAAAGGACGATTAGAGGATCCTGACTTTACGACGGAAAGGAACCTGCTGAAGTATTTTAGAGGAAGATAGTTTTGTGACTTTAGCGCTTGGTTAGAGGGAGATCTTGTAATCTAGTGTGTATTGGGGGAATAAATAACGGAGAGGATCCGGTACTTTATGTGTACCGTCCTTCATTAGATGGATGAACAGCGCGGTGTTCTTTTCCAATTTCCATTCGTTTCGATATTCTGCGTGGAAGTTGAAAAATCTTTTGTTTTTAGAAAACCTTTTATTTTCATCGCCTTACTACGTAATGTTAGGTCTTATTTATACTGTTCAAATTCTTTCTCTCCCCTTGGGTTTGAAACAACTGGAAAATTCCTTTAGTTTCCTTTTGAATAATCGCAAAAAGCAGTGCGAACCATGTAATAATATCGTGCAACCAAATTCAGGTGCCCTTCCGGTACATCTTACTCGTTTATTTCTGTCCACTGTAAGTTTCCTGTTACAAATACTGCTTCTTTGGGGGATCACGTTTGTTATCTATTTTGATTTGTATATTTCAGTTTGCATTCACATGGAATGTCTCAATCTTCCGGAACTGCAGTTTTTGTTGTTTTGTTTGTTTTTCTGTGAAAATGCTTTTTCAGATTCCAGGCATTGAATGAGCTCTCGAGTTGGTTCTTGAATGCTCTCTCTGATGTTTCAGGTTATTCCTACCTTGGTGCTTCGAGGCATCGCTTCAGCTTAGCTAATCTAGCTTTTATTTTTTTTTCCCGGGATTTAAATTATGTATTTCACGCTGTTATTGTTGCCTCTTCATTTCTGCCTAGTAGTATTTTCCATGTTGCGATGTTTCTTTTAAGGAAAAGCCTTCATTGTTGCGTGAAAGCATCAAACTTTGATCTCCGCATGGCCTGAAAAACCTTTTAGACTAAAATTAAAATGCCATATAACTGTGAATCATTAAGAACCCCTTAGGATTGGTCCTTGGAATGCCCTTATTCTACGTAACTAGAGACCACAAATGTGACAACATTAGATAAAAATCTGTACTTTATGATAAGGATATTTTTGCTAGAAGTCATTGTTTCCATGATGTTCTGCACTTCATGTTTTACAAGGAGACTGTAAAAGAATTACCAAGATATGCACAGATGTATTATTTGAATTTCAGTGGAAAAATCCATTTAGTCATTGCACATTGGGGAAAGTTTTTAATTGGTTTGGTGCACTTTTTTTGTGGCTCTTCTCACTTTACAAATTAAATTTAAACTGTTTACAGAAAAAAATACACTAGAATATTTTTGAATGCAAAATAAAGTATACTTTTTTTCTCTTTTAGATTTTGGGGTCTTCGGTATCTAGAAAAGCAGGTTCTCAAAATTAGGATGAGAAATGTGCCTATATATGCATTGGAGGAGGCAGAATTCAATACAGATAGAATTTTGGTGATGACATTTCAGAATTAAAGAATACGAAGTGATTTTTTTCCACGCTAGAAATTTCTTTATCTTAAACCAGTTGTATAGCCAGTGCTAGGATTGTATGGAAATTACACATTAAAGATGCCTGTATGGATTTGATTTATACTGTGCCATCCTTTCAACTGGCTAGAATGACCGGGAGTAATGCTGAATACATTATTATGGTGATTTCAGAGTGCCTACTATTCATTGCGTAGTAGTAAAGAAACTAATTTAGAACTCTAATAGCGAATTCTGATGCTATTTACAGATTTCGGTATTTTGCATAGTTAATTCTACATTTTGGGCAGCTATGTTCTTGATAAAGCAACCGAACACATACTTCCCTGAGCAAATGCAAACACACTTTCCTTTTGTTTCTTTTGTTTCTCTGTTATGTCCTTTTTTTTTTCTTTAATCCTAAAAGTATTTGCTGCCTGTTTTCAATCAGTTTCATGGTTTATAGCCAGTGCTGTGAATACAGTACCATGGTAAAGTATCCGTTGCCATTTGGAAGACTGAGATATTTAAAATTATAGATAGCATTAAGAGTTTGTGAAACCTATCAAAGCAGAGACTGTCAGGGCCTTTGAAGTTGTGTTAAAAAGAAAATTCTAGACATAAATGGATGAGAAGATATGTTTTCTTTGTGGCTTCAGGTTAAATTTTGATTAAGTATCTGAATTTTTATATTGAAAAGCACTGAATAGTTTGTAGATAATACCTTCCTCGCATACAGCTGCTACTATTCTTGCTGGTGAACAAATGCTTCTAAGAAAGCTGCAATATAGTGTGAGACAATTTTTTTCAGTGTAATATTATAAAACTTCACATATGTAAACAAATGGAAAGAATTTAGCAAATTAATTTTAAGACAAAAGTTTGAGATTTTTCTTTATTGTGATGTGCGTTGTGGCAACCTGGGTCTTCAACTGCTTAATCCTGTTGATTTGGGAAAACTATGCAAATCAAGTAACTGATTTTAAATTTCTTCTGAAGAATCCATATTAAGATTGATGATATAAATCTGAAATCTTTCATGTTAGAGCTTTCCTTCCCTTTTTTTGTTTGACTACACTGTATTACCTATAATTATAATACGACCAAATTTAAGGCTCATTCGAAAAAAATTTCTTCCTTCACACAATATTACTAATTTAAGTATGGAAGTTACTGCATTTAGAAGACCACTATCAGTTTGTGACTTTAATTGATAAGCCAACTTGGGGTAAATCTTAGAGTTATTTAATATGATCGTTTAAAAAATAATTGGGTCTTAAAGTCTGCATTTTTGAATAGACAGTTCGAAGCTTAATTTTTTATTTACTTTAAAATGGAATAGACTAGCAAAAATTAATTTATTAAAGTCATATACCTGATTTTTTTTAACCCAGAAATAATTTTAAAAGTGCACCAGAGTCATAGTTAGGTAGATTCTTTTTACTTTTATTGTTTTATCAATATGTGAACATTAAGAAATTGTTCAAGTATTCTGAAGTTTCCTCAGTAGCTTTTGCTCTGCTCTCAAGAGATATAATTCTTTATCTCCTTGAAGGGGCACCTAGCTACGCATGAAAAGTATTTTACATTAATTATGCCAGCAGGTGATAATTTAATATTATACATTGTATATTTTTATCCACACAGAAATAGTGTCAGTTATTTCACATATCCTCCAATTTGGGAACAGTTTGATTTTTCTCAGTTACTCTAAACTTAATTTAGCTATCTGCCTATCTATCTGTATTTATTATGGAGACGTCAGGTTTTAATGTTAATTTATGCATACTAAATAACCATTTAAAAATGTATATATTAAAACCTAGGTCAAATATTAAACAACATACATGAATATTTATAAACTGATTTTAAAACAAAATGAACTTTGTTACCCCTCTTATTCTCTGTAGCATTTCTTGGGGCTTAGAGTGGCTTAATTTGTATATACTAAATAAACATTTAAAAATGTGTATATGAAAGCCTAGGTCAAATTTTTAACAACTTACATGAATATGTATAAACTGATTTTAAAATAAAATTAACATTGTCACCCTTCTTATTCTCTGTAGCATTTCTTGAGGCTTAAAGTGGCATTCTAAAGGCAATTTAAAAATCATGTCAAGCTCAGTTGAACAGAAAAAAGGGCCGACAAGACAGCGCAAATGTGGCTTTTGTAAGTCAAATAGAGACAAGGAATGTGGACAGTTACTAATATCTGAAAACCAGAAGGTGGCAGCGCACCATAAGTGTATGGTAAGTATACTGGCAGCAACGGAGACCTTGAAACCATTCAAGAGAATCTTAACAACATGTGAATGTCTGAATACTAAAAAAAATGAAAAACAAAAAAAACGCTCAGTTAAATTTTAAGAAATGGTTTATCACTAATACTATGCCATTTTTTCTAGAAAATTACCATTTAAATTTAACATCTTATTTACTGTTTTACTGTAATTAATTTATATATGAACCTTAATTTTTTTTAAATGTAATTTATAGCTCTTTTCATCTGCTTTGGTATCATCACACTCTGATAATGAAAGTCTTGGTGGATTTTCTATTGAAGATGTCCAAAAGGAAATTAAAAGAGGCACGAAGCTGGTAAGTTGGTATTTCTGCCTCTTGAGAATAAAAATTATTTTAAACTCGTTAAATCGGAAATTGCTTATTTTAGAGTGTATTGCATTATTAACTGAGTATAATTTTAAATTGCAGGCTTTTTTTTTTCCTGAGACAGCAAAATCCAAGGCCGAGTTTATCTTATTTGCCACTCAACAAAAAGGAATGAGTCAATATTTATACTATTCAATTTTTTTTTTTTGCTTTTTAAAGAGAATTAAAATCTTTTGGAGGCTGTTTACTTAGAAAACAAGCAGTTTGGTTAATTTGAGTAGATATTGTGTTAAAGTCTTCATTCAAGTTTATTTTTCATAATTCTGATATGTTTTCATCTCTATGATAAAGTTATTATGGTCATTACAAATGAAGATGACAGTCACCTCTCAATAGGAAAATGTTAGCACTTGCTGAAAAAAGTATTTTACTGTAGTTCAGTTGTATAACACTGCATTTATGACTTTGGATAACTCAGTGAATTTCACAGGAGCTGTTGTTCTGAAGCTGCATTAGAGTAATGTTCTCGTAGTTGTCTTCACTACCAATAACCATGTTAGTAAGATATTACATTGCTCTATTGGAATAGTAGTGTCATCTCAGTTGGTACTTATGACACATTATGGTTTATTTTGGAAGAATTAATGGGAAGATTTATTTTTATTTTTCTCATTTGAACTCTTTATTAAAATTACATCAATAAATGTACCTTTAATAGCTTTACTATCAAGTTTCATTTTTTTAAAAGATGGGTTTTGCCAAACATATAACTGTGTTTGTAGTTACTCAATAACCTCTTATTTCACAAAGACCCTGAGATGGTAGTTTTTGGATGAAATGGTAATGGGAAGAGGGGGCTATCATTTTGATGATCAGTAATAATACATTTTAAAAAGTAGTCTTCTGTTAATAGTTTTACATAAAAAGCAATATGAAGAAATATACATTTAAAGATGACATTTGAGATTTGCTGTAGGATAATCTCAAATCTAAGCGTCAGTGTTAGTACAAAGGAGAATCCAGAGGTCAGACCATTTTTGTTGTAGCGAGACCTTAACTGTGAAAATGTTTATCTTCCCCATCCCAAAAACTGTAGATAGTAATAGAAAGCTCTGGTTCTTTTTCCTTTTCTTTTCTTTCTTTCTTTTTTGACACAGAGTTTCACTCTTATTGCCCAGGCTGGAGTGCAATGACACAGTCTCAGCTCACTCCAACATCTGCCTCCCAGGTTCAAGTGGTTCTTCTGCCTCAGCCTCTCAAGTAGCTGGGATTACAGGCATGCACCACCATGCCTAGCTAATTTTGTATTTTTAATAGAGACAGGTTTCACCACGTTGGTCAGGCTGGTCTCAAACTCCAGACCTCAGGTGATCCGCCCACTTTGGCTTCCCAAAGTGCTGGGATTACAGGCATGAGCCACTGCACCCAGCCTAGAAAGCTCTGTTTTTTAAATGTGAATTTTATTTGGTGGTTTCAAGTTTCTTCGTGTTACTATGAGGATTTCTGAGAACCATAGCACTATGTTTTTATTTCCTAGTCCTTAAAATAAGTGCAGATATAAAAAAGAATGATACTTACTTGAAAGTGATTGTGCTGTAAACCTTATTACTCCTTTATTTATTGTTTGACATTATGAATATCCCTGGAAAATATTTCTGTATCCTGACTTGTTAGCATTTTGTCACTTGCTACAGCTTCTATAGTCAGAACAAAAGCAGTTTTGGTCCCTAATGTTGAAATATTATTAACAAATGCAATGCCTAGTGTTAATGTTACATGAAGCAACAGGATACATATGTCAATATTGCTAAATTCAATGGAGATTTAATTTATTTGGACCTATTTGTTAAAGCATCAGAACTTTTGTACAAGTTTCACTATTATAAATTGTTTTGATTAATTTTTAATGTTATACTGTAGGGAAATAATTTTTTCCCCAAGTGTAGCATGTTATAAATAACCAACCTTGTTCCTTGATCTAGGGAATGGAACAATATTGAGAATTGAGAACACAAGATTTAGTAACAGACTTTAGTTTGAATCCCAGCTCTGTCATTTACTAGCGAGGTGATCCTGAGTCAGTTATTTATTTCTCCGGGCCATGTTTTTCTCAACTGCCTAAGGAGATAGATAATGATAGTACTTGTCTCCCAGAATTATTGCCAGGATTAAAAGAGAAAATATATAGGATTTAAGGTGGTGCTGAGCACATGTTTAGGACTTGATAAATAGTAGCCACCACTTAGAGTTATTGTTTTTTGTTTTGTTTTGGTTTTTTTTGAGACGGAGTCTTGCTCTGTTGCCCAGGCTTGAGTGCAGTGACATGATCTCAGCTCACTGCAACCTCCGCCTCCCAGGTTCAAGCAATTCTCCTACCTCAGCTTCCTGAGTAGCTGGGACTACAGGTGCCCGCCACCATGCCTGGCTAATTTTTTATTTTTTTTTTATTTTTAGTAGAGATAGGGTTTTGCCACATTGGCCAGGCTGGTCTTGAACTCTTGACCTCAGACAATCTGCCCGCCTCACCTCCCAAAGTGCTGGGATTACAGGCGTGAGCACTGAGGAACAGTGGCAGAAGAGAAGAACTTTTGCTCGTTTCCCTCCTCTAGAATGTCACAGTTTAAACAACTTATATAGGGGATAGGAATGTGACATTTATAGGTTTAGGTTTGAAATAATTTTTGAAACTCCTTTTAGCCTTCAATTTTGCTTCTTTCTCTATATCATTTTTATATGACATGCTATGAGGTAACCTAAATTCCAGATTTTAGTTTTATTCTCTACTATTCCCTGTGTCAATTTGACTAAGCAATAAAAGGGCTGTAAATCAAATAGGAGGGCGAAAAAAAGAGTGAAGAGCTTTATGTAACTAGATAAATTACATATTAACTAGGCACTCAACTTCCCTAATTGACTTTTTCTTTTCGTGATGGCGTTTCGTTCTTGTTGCCCAGGCTGGAGTGCGATGGCGTGATCCCAGCTCACTGCAACCTTCACCTCCCAAGTACAAGTGATTCTCCTGTCTCAGCCTCCCAAGTTGCTTGGATTACAGGCATGCGCCACAATGCCTGGCTAATTTTTTTTGTATTTAGTAGAGAGGAGGTTTTACCATGTTAGGCTGGTTGCGAACTCCTGACCTCTGGTGATCACCCGCCTCGGCCTCCCAAAGTGCTGGGATTACAGGTGTGCGCCACTGCGCCCAGCCACTAATTGACTTTTTAAGGCATTTTGTCCTGTGAGCCTGTTTGCTCTGGCTCCTGTTCATCTGGATTTCTAGATGAAAAGTAGGTCATGAACACTCATTGAAAATCATCGAGCCGGGCGTGGTAGCTCATGCCTGTAATTCTAGCACTCTGGGAGGCCAAGGCAGGTGGATCACCTGAGGTCAGGAGTTCAAGACCAGCCTGGCTAACCTGGCAAAACCCCATCTCTACCAAAAATACAACAATGAGCCAGATGTGGTGGTAGGTGCCTGTAATCCCAGCTACTTGGGAGGCTGAGGCATGAGAATCACTTGAACCCAAGAGGTGGAGGTTATAATGAGCCGAGATTGCGCCGCTGCACCCCAGCCTCAGGGATAAAACAAGAGTGTCTAAAAAAAAAAAAAAAGAAAAGAAAAACAAATCATCAAAAACTGGAGTATGGACCCCTGAGTGCTTTCAAGACAGATTTCAATCTGCACCTGGTGTTGACTCCAAAGTTGCTCACTTGCCCCAAAGAAAAGGACAGAGATAAGGAGGCTGGGGTTTGAGGTTAAAGTGTATGTATCAACAGCCAGGTGGGTCAGAGTTGAGGATGAGAGGGCCCGGTAGAGCAGGAGGTGCGAGTGTATGGTTTTTATGTGTTGCTGCCACAGGAAATTTTCCAGGGTTTTAATGTCGGCCACAAGGATCGGAGAAGGAAAGCCATTCTGTATGAGCATTTTCACCTCCTTTATACCATTTTAAATTATATAGCACCAGGAAGGACCGGGGAAAATTTGCTAGAGTACTAAGGCTTTTATGATTTAATGCCCTGTTTTTGCAGTTTAGACAGATACATTTTTCCAGAATGATTTCCAGTTCCTACTGAAGCCATATGGAGATGCCACATCTGTACCATCTATTCTTACTCTCCAGCCACCTAGCCAAGAAATGCAAATTTCCAAGTAAAATTATGAGTTATCATTGCTTTTTTGAATTTGTTTAAGGAGATACTTGAGAGAAGGATATTTGAAGAATTTACTGTTTCTGGATGAAGCTAGCTGGTGAGATCACTAGGTGTATCTACATTGGATAGCTATTACTTTTTTTTTTTTTTTTNTGGAGTGCAGTGGTCCAATCCCGTGACTGCAACCTCTGCCTCCCAGGTTCAAGTGATTCTCCTGCCTCAGCGTCCCGAGTAGCTGGGATTACAGGTGTCTGCCAACACGCCCAGCTACTTTTTTGTATTTTTAATAGAGACAAGGTTTCGCTATGTTGGCCAGGCTGTACTTGACCTCCTGACCTCAAGTGATCCACCTGCCTCCTCAAATAGCTATTATTCTAATTGGTGCCTGTGTCATTATATCACAGATTACAAGAAGAGAGTGTTCAGAAGGCCATTTAGTTCACCTTTCTTACCCCTCTGCAAGTTTACCTACAAGCCATTCAAGATAAGATTTTTGACCTGAGAGTTAGCTCACACCAGTACTTTGGGAGGCCAACTGGGAGGATTGCTTGAGGCCAGGAATTGAAGACCAGCCTGGACAACAAAGCGAGATCCCTATCTCTACAAAAAAATTTAAAAATTTTGAAATGTGGTATGTTTCTGTAGAGCTAGCTACTCAAGAGGCTGAGATGGGAGGATTGCTTAAGCTCAGGGGTTTGAAGCTGTGGAGAGCTACGATTGTGCCACTGTATCCATCTAGCCTGGGTGATAGAGTGAGGTCCTCTCAGAAAAAAATGTTTGCCCTGTTCTTAATTATATTAAGAAATTGTGATTGTACCCAAGTAACCTGAAGCAAGATCAGTAATATATAACACTCTTCAGAGTTGAGAAATTCATCCTTCTGTATAAATTAAATATTTCTCATAATTTAAAGCCATTTTAGATCTATCTCCTTCCATTAAATAAACATTTGGGGTTTTTTTCTTTCTTATTAAGAAATCCTTCATATACTTGATGACTGTCCTCACGTCACTCCTAAACGTTCCCTTTTTTCAAACTGAATTTTACTCATGTCTTATGAAATCCTCTGAATAGTTTTCCTGCTTTTTCTAGAAGTAAAAATAGCTAACATTTTTTAGACACATAACATGTGCTAGGGACTATGCTAAGTTCTGTAATTATATGATCCTTCTTAATCCTCCTAATCGTGTTGTGAGATAGGGAAGTATTCTCACCTTACATGTGAGGAAACTGAGGCTCAGATAAGTTAACTAACCTGACTGTAGCTAGTAAGTGGCAGAGATGGGATTTGAATCCAGGGTCAGTTGACTCCCAAACCAGAACTCCTAATCACCAGGTTACACTAGACTATCTTTAAGCTACGTACTCCAAAATCACATCTAAAAAAACATAATGATTACAGCTTAGCAGTTTTCTAACAAAGATGGAAATAGTACTGAATTTAGGATATAATCAGACTCCTATTAATATGTTCTTTTAGTAGTATTATCTTGTTAATTTTTAGGACAAAAACCCTATATACCTCCTGTGTAAGAATATTCTGATTATTACCCTCCACATGTTTTCATAGCCTCTGAAAATAAAAAGACCATTTCCACATAGTCCTCGCTTTGTTATTTACTCAGTACCAGTGGAGTGCTTGGCATTTAGAGAAACAGGGTGTCTTCTGTCTGGGAGGGGTCTTACCTGTTTGAGATAGTTGAGACTGCTTCCTAAAGCTGGTAAGGTTAAAAAAATGGAAGAACAGAAAACCAAACACCACATGTTCTCACTAATAAGTGGGTGTCGAACAGTGAGAACACACAGACACAGGGAGGGGAGAACATCATACACCAGGGCCTGAGGGGTGGGTGGCTAGGGGAGGAATAGCAAGGCTTGGGGGGATTGGGGAGGGATAGCATTAGGAGAAATACCTAATGTAGATGACGGGGCGATGGATGCAGCAAACCACCACTATGGCACGTGTATACCTATGTAACAAACCTGCACGATCTGCACATGTACCTCAGAACTTAAAGTATAATAAATTTTTTTAAAATGAAATGAGTCTAGGAAATATTAATAGGTTAGCCATACCAGAATGGGTCTTTGAGACCCATTCCAGTTCAGTAAGGTGGGATGATTGCAGGGTCTTCCAACATTAGAGAGGAATTTCAACTCAGGAAGAAAAGAGAAGGGTAAAGCAGGATTTTTCAGGAGACAGGTGATATACAATAGTCACTGTGAAGAATGAAGTATAATGATGGCAGCATATTTGTCTGCTCTTCATAGATGTCCTGTGGGCATCTTAAACTCAACCTGTCTAAACCAGTATTCATCACCCCGCCCCTCCCTGAAACCTGATTTCTCTTTCTGAATCCTTTACCATCAACTCTTCATTCTTCCATGTCAGTCACGTCGATTCTATTTGTGAGATGTCTCTGCCTTTTCTTTCTTAATGCTACCCCTTGTTCAGTCTTGCTCCTCCCACCCTTCCAACATACTGCTGGTAATTACTTGATCTCTGCTTTTTAAAGCTAATGCCACTCTAACTGGAAACCTTTCATGATTTCTTACTGCATTCAATATAATGTCCAGAGGCCTCAACCTGCCGTTCAGAAGCCTTGTCTCAACCCACTTTTTCTATCCTTACCTCATTCTCTCTCCTCTGGGTTTTCCAAGCATCCTGTCTGTGTCCCCACTGTGGTAAACGTACAGATGTTCACCTCTGCTTGTGGCTCTGTTTTCCTTCTAGCTGCTTCTCAAAAGTTCTATTTATTTTTGAGATCCAGCTCAAACTTGACACTTTGTTTCTGTCATATAGTACACCATATGCATTGTATTTGATGCACAGGTGCAAGCCTTTCTTCTCCACTGTATTGTGGACTCTGGGAGAGTAAGACGTATTCTCTTTGCCCAGCCTAGCATGACGTGGGGATAATGCATAGAAAACTCTTAATGTGGTGCTTGATGTCTTCTTTGTGCTTAATAGTGTTCTAATAAATAACTGGACACTCATTGTTGGTGGAATTTGAAGATGGAAAGGGCTTCAGCTGGATAATAGTGTGAAACCTTGTAACAGGCTAGGTATAAATTGACCAAGGAAGTCCTGGCGTAGCACGAAACTCTTCTGTTTTGGTTAATTAGTGTTGTAGTGTTGTTTCCAACTTGAGCAGTTTGAAAAGGGAGAAGAGCAGTTTAGAGGGAAAAATGAGGTTGGTTGTATTTTTCCAGAGAGTAGAGAGCTGTATATGTCTCAGACATGAGAGTTTTCATGTTTTGTCAAGCTTCACTCCCTCAGTATGGCTTTGTGTTTGTTGTTTCCTTAGGCATTATATGGTCAAGGCCCCATATAGTATAGGGTTTAGAATTCACCTGTTTATCAAATATTGAGTGCCACTTCCTACCAGCACAATGCTAGGTACTTTGATTGTAAACATGAATAAATATGGTTTTGCCTTAGAGGTATGTAAAGAATGGCACAGGAGCTCTGGGAAAGAGGATCACAATTAATTATGAGAAGTCAGAAAGCGCCACAGAAAGTGACATTTGAAATGTGTTTCACCAGGAGACTGATGCTATGGAAGTCAAGGATGAAGAGTTTCAAGGAAGAGGAAGTGGCCAAAAAATATTAAATAAATATTAAATGCCATTACTATTTATAGTAGTGTGTGTGACTTACTTAGCATTCAGTAGGTGTAGAGTGTGTGACTTACTTAGCATTCACTTAGCAAAATGGAATACCCACATTGTAATACTTTGCTTTCTGTAATCACAGAAGCCGAAGATTCCAGATGACTGTTGGTGCTAGTAAATCCTTAGAGCAGTGGTACCTAACCAGCTCTACTAAATCAGAAAAGGGGCACAGGTAAGGGTTGTGTTGCAGAGAGGTATCTGGTTTGTTTTTTGTTTTTTGTTTTTGAGAGGGAGTCTCTCTCTCTGTCACCCAGGCTAGAGTGCAGTGGCGCAATCTTGGCTCACTGCAACCTCTGAAGCTTCCCGAGTAGCTGGGATTACAGGCATGCGCCATTATGCCTAGCTAATTTTTTTGTATTTTTAGTAGAAATAGGGTTTCACCGTGTTAGCCAGGATGATCTTGATCTCCTGACCTCATGATCCACCTACCTTGACCTCCCAAAGTGTTGGGATTACAGGTGTGAGCCACCACGCCTGGCCGAACACAGGTATCTTTTAAAAAAGGTTCCCAGGTAATTTTTGATGAACACCCCAGTTATGGACCATTACCTTGGGTCAGGGCTTGGCACACTGTCTGTAAAGGACCAGACAATATTTAAGGTTTTGCAAGCTATGTGGTCTCAGTTGAAATCACAGACAATACACAAAGAAATTAGCATGGCTGTGTTTTAATTATACTATTTACAAAAACAAGTGCAGGCTGGATTAGGGCCACAGGATGCCTTCTATCAGGAGGAAAAGAGGTAAATTTTCTTCCTAAAGATTTGTTCAGTGGCTTCATTGTCATCTGTGTAGCTAAGTGTACATGCATTGTGAATGTATTCATATAAATGTGAATTTTTTAAAAAGCTCCAATTATAGCATGCAGTTTAATTTTAATGTATGCAGATATTTTACCAGTCATATTAAAATGAACTTTGCTTTACTTTTGAGGTGATAAAGGAGAATGAATGTAAGGTCAAAGAGAACTTGAAGTGTAATGATGGAGAAAATTGGGTCTTTGGCTATTACTGAATACATATTTTTTAATGCTTAATTTTTTTATTTGCCTCCATTTAATACTTTTTGGTAGTTGGGAATACTGTAAATTAATTTCATTATAAAATCCTCATTTATTTTTGCTAATGGAGGAGAACCAAAACCGATAATATAAAAAAACTCATTCCTGGTTTTGGGGGATATCTCAGTACTTAACTTGAGCATAGATATGTACGTGATGTTCTTCACAGACTATAGCAAATGGCATAGCAGTTTAGAATACCCTCAACTGGAAAAACCCATACCTGAGAAAAGCTTAAACATAAAAATCTGAGCTCAGAAAATGTCTGTCTGAATCTTTCAGATAAACAAAAAGAAACTTCAGAAACTCCAGTAAGAGAATTTATATTCCTCATCCATCATGATGCAGAAGGTTGGATAGAGTTGGAGTGTGTGGTATTCTCAGCAAGGTCAGGAGGTGAGGTTAAGGCTTAGTTCATTTCCCTCCAATTTCCAAGACATCTGAAATAATCTCTTCAGTAACTGCTTAGATTTAGTCTGTTAAATCTAGTAAAAAGTTAACAAGTACTTTTCAGTGGCCCTATTTTTTAGAAGCACCTGGAATTTAAGGTCCTAATCTATTTTTCAAGCAATTTATCACTTTTCAATGACTGACAGCTTTCAGATTTCACTGTTGTTTTCTGGCTTTCCATTTAAACCTTATAAATAGTATTAAATTTGTGTTTTTATGAGACCTCCTTCAAAATGCCGTATTTTTAAACAATAGTAACTAAAGGATCAAACTGGAGCAGTTATGAGTTCATATTCCACCCTCCCATGAAGTGGCACTTTTGAAGAAATTTTTAACACATCAATTTAACAAATAAAAACTAAAACATCAGTTAACCAGATAATTCAGAGCCACTCTGTTCTCTAGTTATTTGGATATGTGAGGTATTGCCGTAAATAAAGCAATGAAGCTGAAGTTATGGAGCATTGGGGCATCTCTGAAAACTTGCCCTCCACTGTACTGTCACTTTCTAGTTTTTATTGGAGGTAGTATTATCTGTTATTAAAAACAAAACAAAAAGCCAAACACCTGCATTAGGTAAGCTACTCTCACTTTGTTTTTGGCTCATATCTCCTGTGAAAATATCTACTACAAGAGCTTTTGGCATTTTTTTCTTTGCCTACAGGCTCAAGAACGTGATCTCTTTTTGTACCATCCTTTGCCTTGTCTGTACATTTGTAGCAGTTTTCTTGAGAACAGTAACTACTTGGCTGTGAGAATGTGTATCTATATACTGGTAGTCAATTACTGACAGACATATTAGATATAAGGCAATGAAGCTGGACAAAGCAAAGTTGCAGACAGCCTTTCCTCTGTCAGTTCCCTGTGGCTCTGTCTGACCATTAGGTTCCAGCTTTTTTCCAGGAGCCTTCTCTTTTTACCTGTCGTAGAAGTTGGCAATCTCATTTTCATTTTACTCCCCTATAGTTACTGAGAAAGCAATATTTTTCCTTTTGCCCATTAAGACTTCTTTATGCAAACTGAATTTCAGTCCTGTGCTAGTTAAGTTGACTGAGGAACAGGTATGTCCCAGCCTGTGGCTCCTACCGGACATGAGCTAAGTCTCAGTCCATTTATTTCCTTGTGTTTCGTCTCATGCATGACTTAGCTCCTCTTTCATCAGTGAGTCAGCTTCTTGAGACTCTGCTTATGTTGCACAATTTAACCTTAAGTTAGTGTAGCTTCTAACAATACTATAGAGATGCTATGCAAGTATCTGTAATAAGACAGGGCCTCTTTTTCCAATATCCCTAATTTGGAGCTGGTAATTAAATACTAAGGTTTACTAAGTGGACTAGGTAGCAAACTAAATAGGGGAGTAAGAGAAAAATCATTATTAATGAAGTTTTCACTTCTATCTAAATCAAGAACTTGAAATTAGGATGAGAATTAACATGTATGCCTATGTTAGAAGCAGGGAATTAGCCCTCCACAGAGTATTTGATGTACGGTGTGGGCCTTTTTTGGGGGGGAGTTGGGGAGAGGTCCACCACTGTTCTTAAAAAAACATGCTTCTGGCCAGGAGTGGTGGCTCACGCCTATAATCCCAGCACTTTGGGGGGCCGAGGTGGGTGGATCATCTGAGGTTGGGAGTTCAAGACCAGTCTGATCAACATGGAGAAACCCTGTCTCTACTAAAAATACAAAATTAGCCAGGCATAGTGGTGCATGCCTGTAATCCCAGCTACTCAGGAGGCTGAGGCAGAAGAATCGCTTGAACCTGGGAGGCAGAGGTTGGCAGTGAGCAAGAATTGCGCCATTGCACTCCAGCCTGGGCAACAAGAGCAAAACTCTGTCTCAAAAAGAAAAAAAAAAAAACAGTCAGGTTAACTTTCATTTTTGCACATTTGAGGGAGCCGTGGATACCGTGCAAGCATGATACATGGCAGCTGACAGTCATTCTGCTGAAGGCCCGGTAGGGACTGTGGTAAATTGGAGAGCAAATGTTTTGTGTAAAGGAGGGCTACTGGAGCCATTATTAGGGTATAAATAACCGGGTGCCTTGTGGTAGAGGGGTCCCCATTTTCCAGTTATTTCACCTTTTTCTAGAGAAGGCCTCTTTGTTTTATTTTTATTTCCTATAACATTTTTTAAGCTGGACTAGCCACCTGTCTGGTTTCTCAGCTTCTTTAATTTTTCTTTTTATCTCATCCGAGTTCTCAACCTTGTTTCTAGCAGGGCTAATCTTTTTCCCGAAACAGTCTTGCCACTGTTCATTCTGTGCTATTCCAACTGGATTGTTCTCCCCAATTTCGCCATTCCCAATCCTAGATCAGAATGTTGAAATATTTTTAGAAGTAGCTGAAGATAATTATGTTAAATCTGCAGGTATAGAAACATGAATGGAAAGAAATATGCCATAAGATTAAAATCTTCAATAACAGGGTATGCTTGCAAGGACATACTTGCTGAGCACTACTTTGTAAGGCACAGTGTTAGTCTTCAGAAAAAAATTCGGTCTAGAAGGAATTGATTGATAAAATTATGTATTTATAATTAGCCATATAATAGAGTAAAATAAAAGCCAAAAAACTGTATGTATCTTAAGTCCCATAGGAGTTTAGACAAGAAGGATTATTTTAGAGGCTGGGATATAGCATGGTAGACTAAGATAATTTTCCCCTTTTGTATTCATAGGTAAGCAAGCAAATGTAAACATTGTATTTTTGTTTTATTATGGATAGTTTTTGGTATTTTGTTAGTACCTTGTAAAGAAGTTTCCACTCTGAAAATATTTTTTATTGGTATGTCTTCCTCTTTCTTGTCTTTCTTGAGTGAAACTAACTATAAAAATAAAGTAAGCTTTAAAAAAAGTATCTGTCCTGAGTTGCTGTAGTTAACTGGTTATTCGCAAAATGCATTTATTTCACCATAGCAGCTTAAAACCAGTTACTTTGGGCAGATTTAAACTTATAACCAGCCAAAAACTGTTTTGGTATATTTTGGGCTTTTGGTTCCCATCTTATTTTCACCATACTGAGAGATGAGTATTGAAAGCATTTACTAGAGATTTCCTAATTTGTTTTTTAAATGATTTTTTTTTGCCTAGAAAACTACTTTTGCCCATTGTAGAAAAATCAGAAAATACAGGCCATTATGCAGAAAACCAGCCACCCAGATATAGCCACTTAGCATTTTGCTGTTTTTACTTCCATCTGTTTTAAAGAATCTGTGTTATAAACATAGTTGGGATCATAATTCACATAGTTTTGTATCCTGCCTCATTTTTTCACTTAACATTATACATAGATCTTCCTGTGCCATTACAATTTTTTTGAAAAGTGCCTGTAGAACATTCTTTAATATGTGTATACTATAATTTATTTAAACATTTTTCAATTGTTGTTTTCCATAGGTGATTTGACATGTTGGACTGTTCCAAATAATTCTGCAATGAATGTGCTTCTGCATAAATTGCTTAAGTCTGATTATTTTTTAGACTAGGTTTATAGAGTAAAATTGCTGGCTCAGAGAATGCAAATTTTAAAAAAATCTTTGTTGAATAAGTCAAATTGCTTTCTAGAGAGCGTGTACCAATTTCCAGCTATATACAAGAGTGCTCATCTTATCTGTATCTTGCCAAGGTTGAGCTCAATCTAATATGTATTTGTAATGATACCTCTCTTTTCAGTTTTGCTTGCTAACTGAATTTAATATTTTTTTTTTCAAAATGTACCTATCTAAACCTGCTTTAGATGTAAGTTTCAAGATAAACTATTTGCCATAAAGTTCTTAGTGAAGTGGGTCAAGGTTTGATGCATTCAAAAAAATAGATTACAAAATAGTACGTGTAGAATTACATTTCACATACACATTGTAATACTGTAAGGCATCTCTGCTTGGTGAGTATGACTGATCTTAAAATTTCCTTTGTACTCTTTCATGTTTTCCAGAATTTCTATAATGTAATAGAACTTTGTAATTAAGCTACAGTTCAAATGTTCTACCTCCTTGAGAATTTATAAGCCATTCAAAAGCTTTCACTTCTTGATAATTTGGCATATTATTTCATTTTACAGTAATACTTTGAAGTTTCTATATTTATTTAAGGAAGAAAAGCGTATTTCTTGTGTCAATAATGGGCACTGGCCCTCATGTTTTCTGGGAAATAGCTGTAGTGAGAGTGTTTCTGTTTCTGGTTTATATATGAGTATTTTTAAAATGATAGCTTGAATGAGAGTTTGAGCATTTGACTTGCTTAGAGAAATGTAAGAAATTTTATTGGAATTTATATTAGCCTTTTGGTACAGCAATATTGCTTGGAGGCCAAGTAATCGAAAAGTTAGGAATGCTAAGTGTTCTTTGTGTTCAAATTAATAAAATGAGAGATGGGAACACTTTAGAACAAGGTGTCCAGCAACCAAGAAAGAAATGAAGAGTTTTCATATTTAGCTTGTTATAAATCTGTTTTGGCATGGCATTTGGTTAAATGGCCTCATTATAAAAGTTCACTTGGTACAGTACATTATGATACGTTGATCAAAACCACTGAAAATCATTGTTATGTACCTTTTTAAAGATGACTTTTTCCCTAAATGTAGTGCATAAACTAGTTAATGTGAATTATCCATTAAATTCAAAAGGTAAGGCATATTAAAATACATTGAAAGAATCTGTTGTTTTATCTGTTTTCCTGAATTCATAATGCAAGAGGTAAGTGGCATAGATTAAATAGAAGTAGCCAAGCATATTTTTCACAATATAATCAACTTGGCATCACAAAATAGTCTCAGAGCTCAAGGTATTTAAAAAGCTACCTAATTCTTTTATCCTCTCTCCTTCCCTCACTTTAAATGGATTTTACCAGGTTCTCAAATAGTAATTATGTGAGATTTTTTTTTCCCCACAGAGTCTCATTAATTAAGTGGAATTTTTTTTTCAGATGAAGTCTTGCTCTGTTGCGTAGGCTAGAGGAGTGCAGTGGCGCAATCTCGGCTCACTGCAACCTCTGCCTCCCAGGTTCCAACAATTCTTCTTCCTCAGCCTCCCGAGTAGCTGGGATTATAGGCATGTGCCACCACATGCGGTTAATTTTTTTATATTTTTATAGAGACGGGGTTTCACCATATTGGCCAGGCTGATCTCGAACTCCTGACCTTGTGATCCGCCCGCTCGGCCTCCCAAGGTGCTGGGATTACAGGCGTGAGCCACCACGCCCGAAAATTAAGTGGAAATTTTAAGGAAAACATTTTTTTCTGGTATGATACATTTTCTCCAGTTACTTATACCCAGGAAGATTTGGATTGCATAAAAAGGTCCAACTCTTTTATAATGTTATGTACAGCTCACATTCCTGAATTGCAGTATTTCAAATTTTGTCTTGACCATAATGAAACAATAGACATGAATAACATTCTGTTAATTTTGTCAGTGTTTAACATGGGAAAAAAATACCCCAGAAGAATTTTATTCAGGTTATTCTAAGGAGAGAAAACAAGAAAAATAGCATTAATTACAAAAGTTTTCAAAAACCAATTTGTTTTCCTTGACAGAAACTGATAAGTCTCTAATCTGATATACAGCCTTAGAAAGTCACATACTAATAATATTATTTTGTCTTTTTGCTGTAGATGTGTTCTTTGTGCCATTGTCCTGGAGCAACAATTGGTTGTGATGTGAAAACATGTCACAGGACATACCACTACCACTGTGCATTGCATGATAAAGCTCAAATACGAGAGAAACCTTCACAAGGAATTTACATGTAATTATTTAAGTTTTTCTTTTTTTTTTTTTTTAGCAATCATACTTTCTTGGGGCTTTCATAAAAATTTTTCCCAATTCAAAGCATTTCATCATCATCGTGATCATAAAGGGTGTTTTTGATAAGAAATTTAAAATGGTACAGGAAGTTTAATAGTATTTTTTAAATCCGGCTTGTGAGTGGGGTGAAGTATACTGCTCATTTTCTTAATTTGAAAAGTGAGTTTAATTTAGTTTGCTTACGTAGTAATTTTTGATTTCTTCATTTTTTATAGGGTCTATTGCCGAAAACACAAGAAAACTGCACATAACTCTGAAGGTATGCCATTCAACCACATTTCAGCCACTTTTCAGTTTGAAGATGAAATTTGAGTACAACATAGTGAATTGTACTACATTAATTTTAACCATAAGACATATCTCAACATTCAGAACATTTAGAAGAATTGAGAAAAGTGTTAGGATAAACGAATGTACACGGTGAAAAAGATCTGACCTTTTTTTTTTTCTAGACAGAGTCTTGCTCTGTTGCCCAGGCTTCAGTGCAGTGGCGTGATCTCTGCTCACTGCAACCACTACCTCCCAGGTTCAAGTGATTCTCCTGCCTCAGCCTCCTGAGTAACTGGGATTATAGGTGCATGCCACCACACCCAGCTAATTTTTGTAATTTTAGTAGAGATGGGGTTTCACTGTGTTAGCCAGGCTGGTCTTAAACTCCTGACCTTGTGATCCACCTGACTCGGCCTCCCAAAGTGCTAGAATTGCAGGCGTGAGCCGCCGCGCCCAGCCAAGATCTGAACTTTTAAGAAAACTTTTACCCCAAAGTTTTTGTCAAGTTTATGTTGAAAGTTGTATATGTAAAGTATATGCATTTCCACCTTTCATTATTTCAGATTTTAACAGTGCATTTATTTCGTACTAAGATTGTAATGGCCCTATATGGTTTTTTTCTTAATTTTTAAGAAAATTTTTTATTTTTATTTTTTTGAGACAGAGTCTCCCTCTCTCTCCCAGGCTGAAGTGCAGTGGCACAATCTCAGCACACTACAACCTCTGCCTCCCAGGTTGAAGTGATTCTCCTGCCTCAGCCTCCCAAGTAGCTGGGACTACAGGCACACGCCACCATGTCCAGCTAATTTTTGTGTTTTTAGTAGAGACGAGGTTTTACCATGTTGGCTAATTTTTGTATTTTTAGTAGAGATGGAGTTTCACCATGTTGGCCAGCATGGTCTCAATCTCTTGACGTCGTGATCCACCTGCCTCTCAGCCTCCCAAAGTGCTGGGATTACAGGAGTGAGCCACTGTGCTCAGCCTGGTTTTTTTCTTATTTTTAATTTTCGTGAGTACAGATATATATATTTATGGGGTACATGAAATATTTTAGTATCTTTGGTAAGAAATTGTGCTGGTGCCTGCGTGTTTCTTTCTTTCTTCTTCTTTTTTTTTTTTTTGAGACCGAGTCCCACTGTGTCGTGCAGAGTTCAGTGGCGCAATCTCTGCTTACTGTAACCTCTGTCTCCCAGGTTCAAGCGATTCTTCTGCCTCAGCCTCCTGAGTAGCTGGGATTACAGGTGCCTGCCACTACGCCCAGCTAATTTTGTATTTTTAGTAGAGACAGGGTTTCACCCTGTTGGCCAGGTTGGTCTCGAATTCCTGACTTCAGGTGATCCATTGGCCTCAGCCTCCCAAAGTGCTGGGAATTACAGATGTAAGCCACTGTGCCTGGCCAGCTGCATGTTTCGTTAAGGATAATAATTGGGATCCTTGCTACTGTCAGATATTATAAATGATGTGAACTTGATAATAGTAGTACATTTTGTGATCACCAGGCTTTCTGTTAAATTTTTATTCACATTTGTAGCACTTAAAAAATGCAGATGTGTTAATTATTAGTAACCAAATTTAAAATACAAACTTTAAAAATTATTTTTAGTTTATTTCTAATTAAATTTATACAAAACCAGGTTAGTCACATTTATATGTAGTTAGCCAAATTGTACTTAGTCTGTGAAAGGTATGGGAAGGCTCTGATTCTGAATTCTGATTGGTTTCAACCCTTTTCAAGCAAATGATTTTGATACTTTTACTAGTAATATAAAATGGCTTAGATGTAGTGTGAGATTGTTCTATCCCTTCATTTAGATTAGAGATATTTAAAATTTTTGTTCACTTTTGAGAATATGTTGCTTAGAATTATAATGGTTTGAGCACGGTTGTTTTAGGAAGTTGTTTCTTTTATAAAGATTTACCTAATTATGGTATTTGCATGGTAAAATTAGAGGCCCTTTTTGATCTCTAGATCTTGACATTTATGATACAAAATAGTATTGTTTCCACTTCTGGACTCAAGATTAAAGTGCTGGTTAAAAATACTGTCGTTAGCAAAATCTAGTCTTTAAGGTAAACTAACTGGATAAATAATAACAGAATGTTTTTGGAGGTCGTAAATTATGATGGGAAAAAACCTTTATAGTGCTTTTCTTCTGTTTTCTCCTCACTTAATTCTAGAATTGAATTGGAAAATCCTTTGTGAAAGATTGAGGTTTTCCACCTTTCATTATTTCCGATTTTATCAGTGCATTTATTTCATAATCTTTAAGATTGTAGTTGCCCTATATGTTTTTTTGTTGTTGTTAATCTATTTTTAATTTTTGTAAGTACAGAGTAGGTGTATATATTTATGGGGTACATGAGCTATTTTGATTCAGGCATGCAATGTGAAATAAGTACATCATGGAGAATGGGGTATCCATCCCCTCAAGCATTTATCCTTTGAGATACAAACAATACAAGTTCAGCTGAGGATTGAGACTAGGTTATGCTGTATGTTAAGCTGAGGATTGAGACTCATGATCTGATTAATACAAGTTTGAACACATTGAGACAGGATATTTGAGATAATTAAAAATGATGATTAATATATACGGATTAATATAGACAGCTCCCATTTTATTCCCTGGATTTCTGAAGCTGATAGCACCATCTAGTGGTAGGCAGAAGTCACTGCAAACCATACAAAGTAGAATAATTTGGGCCATGTTTTAGCACTGAAGCTTCATAGTGAGAGATCTAAATTCATACTTTCCAAGACAGCTTTTCTTTTAATGTAACTGGCAGCATTATTATAACTTCAGATTTGTGATACAATTAATTTGAATTTGGGATTCAATGTATAAGTCTAGAACATTGGGCAGGGAGCTTTTATCATTTTTATGTATGGTGTGTTTGTACTCATATTGTGGGCCTTGAAAGAATAATTTTATAATTTAAATTAATAAAGCTTTATATTTATTGATTTCTGGCTTTTATCATATTGATCTAGCTCAAATTTAGTTGATTTTGAGTACTTTGTCAGAAATAGAACTTCTGATTATTCCATTGTTCTAATGGGAAGCATATGTTCTCCTTTATGATCGTGGTTTATGATGGGAGGTTATAGGATTGTATTTCGGGGATTGTCTTTAAGAATTGTACTGCACTAGCCTCCAGAGCAAAGAGGAATTAATATCTATGGTAATATCTTGGTCATTTACCATCTGTGTCTCAATACTTACTTTGCTAATACTTAGTGTGATAAATACTATTAATATATCATTCAGTCTGCCATGTTAGCTTTATATAAAATGAGCTGTTTTGAAATACTAAATTTGAGAATAATTGCATAATATGGCAATTCAATTTCCCATCACAATTAAAATATCATTGAATATTAAATACCTAAAACATATGTGATCAGTTTTGCTTCAGAAAAAAAATGGACTGTGAATTTGAAAAGCAATTTTAAAAATCTATATGGAGTTTTTAGGTATCATTATGTCACTAGGTTATTAGAACGCCATCCTAGGAACTGTATGTATGTACCTGTTAGTGGCAATGGGCTTAGATTAGCTGCCAGTAAAATGATTTGAAACATAGAAGCAAGCATTTCTAGGCCAGCTTTCTTATTTGTTACCATTGTAACAAATGTATCACTCTGGTGTAGGATGTTAATAGTAATATGGGTAAGCCTCCTAATATGTTTGCTTGTAAAGGGGCAGACAATAGTTAGAAGGAAGTTAAAGGATGGCTTTTTTTCCTTAATTAATAGACTTTATTTTTAGAACAGTTTTAGGTTCATATCAAAATTGAGCAGAAAGTGCAGAGTTCCCATGTGTCTCCTGTTCCCCAACCCCTAACACACACACACACACACACACACACACACACACACAGCCTATCCTCTATTAATATCCCACACCAGAGTGGTACATTTGAAACAATGGATGAACCAATATTGACACATCATTATCACCCAAAGTTCATAGTTTAAATTAGTGTACTCTTGTTGTGGTACATGCTGTGGGTTTTGACGTGTGTATAATGACATGTACCTACCATTACAATATCATACAGAATCATTTCACTGCCCTGAAAATCCCCTGTGCTCCACCTGTTCATCCCCTTTCCTTCCCAAACCTCTGGCAACCACTGATATTTTTACTGCCTCCATAGTTCAGCCTTTTCCAGAATGTCATAGTTGGAATCATACAGTATATAGCTTTTTTCAGATTGGCCTCTTTCACTTAATTGCCTTTTATTTATTTTTATTCTTTTGAGACAGGGTTTCACTCTATCACCCAGGCTGGAGTGCAGTGGCTCAATCACGGCTCACTGCAGCCTCAACCTCCCAGGCTCAAGTGATCCTCCCACCTCAGCCTCCTGAGTAGCTAGAACCACAGGCATTTGCCACCACGCCCGGGTAATTTTTTTTAATTGTTTTTTTGTAGAAACGGGGTCTTGCCACGTTGCCCAGGCTGGTCTTGGACTCCTGGGTTCAAGCAGTCCTCTACCTCAGCTTCTCAAAGTGCTGGGATTACAGGCATGAGCCACCACTCCCAGCCCTTGTCTTTTTTTTTTTTTGTAAGGAGGAGAATGAATTGATACATAGACCCTTATGAGAAAGGATGCTATGGGCAGGAAGAGATTGAAGGTCAAGGAAAAAGGATTCAGCACGCAAGCAAAACAATTGGCCTCTGATAGGAGGGCATTTTCACTGTAATGGGGGGAACGAAGAAGATAGGTGGCTCCTATCTGGTCTGTCTTCTCTGTGAAGGAGAGTTTAGGGAAAGGTGTGAGGGTTGGAAGCTGAAGGAAAGAGAATGTTTGAAAGAATAGCTGTGAAGACTGGGAGAGGAAGTTTGCCTGGAGAAATGTGAGGTTTCCAGAATAGGTTGAAGGCCCAGTTGAGGTTAGTACCCATGAGTTTATGTAGTGGTTCCCATCGGTTGTGTAACTTTTCTACCAGTAATTCCAGATCCTGTATGCGAATAGAGAAGGTGGCTAGTTGGGTAAATAAAAATTGGGATCTTGCCAAGTGAGTTTAACAAAGAAGGAAGGGATATGGGAGTTTAGGATATTTGCAAGAGAGCAGTTTGAGCAAGGTGGGGAGGGAAGTGAAGGCAGGAGAACAAGAAACAAGAAGGCGTCAGTGGACTGGAGGCCCTAATGGGGTGAAGAACAATGAGAATGAAAGTACTTAGGAAAACAGGCATTTGTAGTCCCAGAGAATGACGTAGGGATATCAGTAATAGAACCATTTTATGTGATTATAATGTTTTTTGGTGTGATAAATTGGGGAGAGTAATACCCAACTTGCCAGGACACCAGCACTCCTTCTGGTATTCTAAAGCCCTGTCTGTCCCTTTGCCGATTATCTTCTTAACCACTGTTTTCCTCATCTTTCATCTTCCTGGTTTATGCTCCATCTTTCTCCTAAGTTCTCACATCATTTAACAGTGTGAAATAGAAAGGATATCTGGACAGAAAGTCTGAAACTGCCATCCACTAGGTCTTAACTTGTTTAACTTACTTACCATTCACAAGGCAAAGTGTCCTCATATATTAAATTATATATGTATATACACACACACACACACACACACACACACACACACACATATATAAAATTTGAGTTTTTTGGGAGTGGAGGAGGACATAATTTAGTGACAGATACGTGACCAACATTAAACTACAGTGGCGACACAGGGAAGTATTTAGAGATAAGGGGGCATCATGGCTGCATTTTACTCTTAAATCTTTCAGGAGAAAATGTGTATGGATATTGAGAGGGAATGAATGATAAAACAAATGTGGTAGAATACTTTGGGTGAAGGATATACAAGAATTTTTATGACAACTTTTTTATAAGTCTGAAATTACTTAAAAAGATAAAGTGGTGATAAGCATTAGATTAAGTGACCACAAAATCCCATGCTTTCTGAGGTGGTGTAAAGGAATCTTTTGTGCCTAACCTTGGAGGCTATAGTCTGTATTTTATTCAAGGAACTGAATAAAATACAGGATTCCCTAATGGACAGTTCTGAAACTATATAAGAAATTGTTCATCAAATGATATAACTCAGTTTCTGTTTCAGGAAATAGGGTCACCATAGTTATATTAAAAGTATCTTTAAAATGTTATAATTCATGTAAATTTGAAGCCTTTACCTGCTTTAATATTCACTTAGTGGTGGGTTTTTTTGTTTTGTTTTGTTTTTAGACAGAGTCTTGCCCTATCACCCAGGCTGGAGAGCAGTGGCACCATCTCAGCTCACTGCGACCTCTGCCTCCCGGGTTCAAGTGATTCTCCTGCCTCAGCCTCCCAAGTAGCTGGGATTACAGGTGCCTACCACCATGCCTGGCTAATTTTTGTATTTTTAGTAGAGACGGGGTTTTACCATGTTGGCCAGGCTGGTCTCAAACTCCTGAGCTCAGGCGATCCGCCCACCTTGGGCTCCCAAAGTGCTGGGATTACAGGCATGAGCCACCGTGCCTGCCCTCACTTAGTGTTTTCCTTCCCTGGTTCTTTTTCTCTAGAAAATGCTGTAGTTTCCAGTCTTCATTACTTTGGTTAAATGGAAATATATGGAGATTTTGATGTTGATATATTAAGCTCTTTAAAAACCTACAAGTTGAGTAGCATTGAATAGTCTTATAAAGTATTGGGAAGGCAATATTGTACACTGGTTAAGAGTATGGGCTTTGAAATAAGATCGGTGTTTGAATCTTAGCTCTGCCACATCCTGGGCATATGATCTAGGGGAAATTATTTGATATTTACAGATATTGCATCTCTAAAGTTTGGGGGGCTTTATAAAAACCTACCTCATAGGATTATTGTAAGGATTAAATGAAAAATAACGTGTGTACAACTCTTAACGGCGGCTCAGTACAGGCATACCTTATCTTATTGCACTTCAGTTTATTGTGCTTCACAGATGCTACACTTTTTACAAATTGAAGATTTGTGGCAACCTTGCATTGAGCAAATCTGTTGGCATCATTTTTTCCAACAGGATATACTCACCTTGTGTCTGTCACATTTTGGCAATTCTCACAATATTTCAAACCTTTTCATGATTTTTTTTACCCGTTATGGTGATCTGTGATCCGTGATCTTTGATATTACTATTGCAAATTGTTTTGGGACACCATGAACTGTGCCCATGTAAGACGGTGAACTTAATTGATAAATGTGGTGTGTGTTCTGGCTGCTTCCCCAACTTGCCATTCTCCATCTCTCTTCCTCTTTTTGGGCCTCCCTATCTCTAAGACACAACAGTATTGAAATTAGACCAATTAATAACCCTCTAATGGCCTCTTAAGTGTTTAACTAAAAGGAAGAGTTGTACTTCTCTCACTTTGAATCCAAAGCTGAAATTATTAAGCTTGGTGAGGAAGGCACATTGGAAACTGAGACAGGCCGAAAGCTCGGCCTTTTCCACCAAACAGCCAAGTTGTGAATGCAAAAGAAAAGTTATTGGAGGAAGTTAAAAGTGCTACTCCGGGTAACCCACAAATGATAAGAAAGTGAAACAACCTTATTGCTGATATGGCCGAAGTTTAAGTGGTCTAGATAGAAGATCAAATTAGCCACAACATTCCCTTAAGCCAAAGCTTAATCCAGAGCAAGGCTCCAACTCTTCAATTCTATGAAGGCTGAGAGAGGTGAGGAATCTACAGAAGAAATATTTAAAGCTAGCAGAGTTTCGTTCATTAGATTTAAGGAAAGAAGTCTCCATAACAATAAAGTTGCAAGGTGAAAGCAGCAAGTGCTGCTAGAAGCTGTAGTGAGTTATCCGGAGGATCTAAGATGTTCAGTGAAGTTGCCTACACAAAACAACAGATTTTTAATATCAGTGCAACAGCCTTGTACTGGAAGAAGATGACATCTAGGACATTCATAGCTAGAGAGACGTCAATGCCTGGACTCAGAGCTTCATAGGACAGACTAGTCTTGTTAGGGACTAATGCAGCTGATAATTTTAAAGCCAATGCTCATTTACCATCTAAAAAATCCTAGGGCCCTAAAGAATTACACTAAGTCTACTCTGTTTATGCTCCATAAATGAATGATAGCACATCTGTTTACAGCATGGTTTACTGAATATTTTAAGCTCACTGTTGACACTTACTGCTCAGAGAAAAAGATTCCTTTCAAAATATTACTGCTTATTGACAGTGCGTCCGGTCATCCAAGAGCTCTGATGGAGATCTACAAGGAGATGAATATTGTCTTCATGCCTGTTAGCTCAGCATTCATTCTACAGTCCAGAGAGCCCATGGATCAAGGAGTGCTTTGGACTTTCAAGTCTTATTATTTAAGAAATACATTTCATGAGGCTGTAGCTGCCATATATAGTGATTTTTTAATGATGCATCTGGGCAAGATAATTAAAAACCTTCTGGAAAAGATTCATCATTCTAGATGCCATTGAGAACATTTCAAAATATCGACATTAATAGGAATTTGGAAGACATTTATTCCAACCCTCATGGATGACTGAGAGGTTCAAGACTTCAGTGGAGGAAGTCACTGCAGATGTGGTAGAAATAGCAAGAGAACTAGAATTAGAAGTGGAGCCTGAGGATGTGACTGGATTGCTGCAATCTCTTGATCAAACTTGAACAGATGAGGAGTTGCTTCTTACGGATGAACAAAGAAAGTAGTTTCTTGAGATCTAGAGTGTATTTCTGGTGAAGATGCTGTGAGCATTGTTGAAATGACAACAAAGGATTTAGAATATTCCATAAACATGGTTGATAAAGCAGTAGCAGGGTTTGAGAGGACTGACTGATTTTGAAAGAAGTTTTCCTATGGGTAAAATGCTGTCAAACAGCATCTCATTCTATAGAGAAATCTTTCACAAAATAAAGAGTCCATCAATGTGGCAAACTTCAGTGTTGTCTTATTTTAAGAAATTGTCACAGCCATCCCATCCTTCAGCCATCCACCACTGATCAGTCAGCAGCTGGCAGCATCAAGGCAAGACCCTCCACCAGCAAAAAGATTACAGCTTGCTGGAAATCTCAGATGACTGTGAGCATTTTTTAGCAATAAAGTATTTTTAATGATGATACCTACCTTGTTTTTTTTTATACGTAATGCTACTATGCGTGTAGCAGACTACAATATGGTCTAAACATAACTTTTAAATGCACTGGGAAACTAGAACATTCATATGATTTGCTTTATTGCAATATTTGCTTTACTGTGGTAGTCTGGAACCAAACCCATGGTATCTTGAAGATGTCTGTAAATACTGTGTTCTATATCATTATTATTCCTTTAAACTTCTTCCTGCTTTTATCGCCATTCATCTTTTCACGTGCTCTTCCTTAGATGACAATGGAATTTAAATGCTTTGTACTTTAACTTGGAAAATTTTAGTAGTGTATTCATATTGTTGTCTTTGCACCATGTAGAACTGACTTCATATTCTTTCTTTCTTTTTTTGTCTCATTCTGTCGCCTAGGCTGGAGTGCAGTGGCGCAATCTCGGCTCACTGCAGCACTGCACCCTCCACCTCCCAGGTTCAAGCGATTCTCCCACCTCAGCTGAGTAGCTGGGATTACAGGTGCCCGCCACCATACCCAGATAAGTTTTGTATTTTTAGTAGAGACAGGGTTTAGCCATGTTGGCCAGGCTGGTCTCGAACTCCTGACCTCAGGTGATCCACCCACCTCAGCCTCCCAGAGTGCTGGGATGACAGGCATGAGCCACTGCACCCAGCTGACTCCATATTCTTTCTGATTCACCAGATATATTGACCACCCATGCGCAGAGTATTGTGTTAGGCATTGTGTATGCTAATCTTTGATTTACCACATTGTACAGACTTTCATTATAGGAAATTTCAAACTTAAGCAAAGGTAGAAATAAAAGTATAACATTTCATCTTTACCCCCACTCACTTTCTTCATCTGGATTATTTTGAAGTAAATCCCAGAAAACAGATTTCATTTTAGCACACTTAATAATATATTTTGAGTATATGCTACAAATTTGTATATTCATGGGTATTTATATATTCATGTGTTTGTATATGCATGTGTATGTATATGTATTATATACATATATACATAAATCATTTGCCTGATACCTTTCCCGAAAAAGCAGGAAGCTAAGTTCACAGTTGACTCCTCGCATAAAGAGTAAATGCATGTCAGGTTTACACTGAAAAAGACAGGGCGAGTGACCTCCAGCTTTCCTTTTGCGGCAACCATGAAGATTCAAAGCAGAGGTGGTGATGCTTGCCTCTGTCTTAATGCCTGTCCTTTTTCTTTCTTTTTTTTAACTCTGACAATCATTGATTTTGTGCCTTTAAGGTGTGAGCACCTTGGGAAATTTAAGAAAGAGTCTCCATGTGGACAAAGAGCTTATAGTCTACACAAGATATGCCAAGAGAATTAACTAATAATTAAATAGAATTTTGTAGTTTACAAAGCATTTTTCGCAAGTAATTTCTTAAAGCAGCATTGTAAGAAAGGTATTAACATTAGTCCCATTTGACACATGAGGACACTTGTGAATGGTAAGTAACTTAATCAAATTAAGACCTACTAAGTGACAATTTCAGATGTTCCATCCAGATATCCTTTCTACTTCACACTGTTAACTGTGTGAGAACTTAGGAAGTGTATTCCACGAAGTCGTAAGATGAGGAAAACAGTGATTATTAGGAAAAGAGAATCAGGAAAGGGACAGATAGGGCTTTATAATACTAGAAAGAGAGTTGGTGTCCTGGCAAGCTGGGCATTCCCCTCCCCATAGGGGCCATACCAGCAGAGAACAGAAGGGTAATAGAGAGGGGCCTGGCCATTCTAAAGTGACAGATGTCTGCAAGCTGTGCTGATAAGAGGTTGGGAATGTTTGGTAGCTCGGGAAGGAGGACAACCCTATTTTGTCACCTACTTTAGCCTGGATTTTTAGAAACTGCAGCTGTGAATACAAGTGTAAAGTTTTACTTTTTATCATTTATTTTGAATAGGTACATGAACATTGTACAAAAATCAGGCTTTCCTCTCACCTGTGCCCTTGTATCTGTTTCTGAATTTTTTTGCTAAAAGCAAACACTGCTATCTGTGAGTTTCTTGTGTACCCTTCCAGACCAATTATGTGCATACATAAGCATAACTGTTCTTTTTCTAACGTCCAGGAGCATATGGAAATGTGTATTTCCGTGACAATGGATATTACTGTTTTAAGAGCATACTTGTAGTTATTCACTGACATATATATTTGTCTCAGCTCTGCCACACTCTAGCTTTGTGACCTTGGACAAAATAACTTAACCTTTCTAAACTTCCTTATCTGTAAAACGGGGTTGTTGGGAAGATGACTGTTACAAATTTGTGGAGTGATTGCCAGGCTCAAATGAGATAATGCATATAAACCGCATACCGTATCTGGTATTGTGAAAACTCAGAAGCTCAAATGTTAGCTCTTACTATTCTATTTCCAATTTACATACACATATTTACGAATGAAAGCTGATAAGATACTATACAAGTGAGCAAAGATAAATGGAGAAAGATGTTCATCACATTTGTAATTGTGAAAAACACTGAAAACTTACAAGTCATAACCATAAGGGGCTGGTTAAATACAGTGGATTACTATTAACTCTTACATGGAAGGAGGTAAATTCCTGTATACTGACATGGAAAGTTGTCAAGCTATATTAAGCAGAAAAGGCAAGATGCAGAATAGTGTGCTTACAATACCAGCCGTGTGTGTATCCTTTTAAAAAACGTGCACATGTAGAGAAAATAATAGCATTTATTGAAAGTGTCTCATGTGCCAAGCACTGTTTTAAGTACTTTACATGCACTGATTCATGTAATTCATTCAAGAACTCCCTGAGATAAGTTTCGGGTCCAAAGATACACAGTATGTGGAAGATTCAAGATTCAAACCCAAGCTCTTATAAACTAAGGTTGAGAAAAGAAGCAGTTAACAGTGCTTTCCTGGAAGGGAGGTCAGGAGGTTAGGGTGGGAGGCAGGTTAGGGAACCTAAGGAGCCAACTGAGAGCACAGAGCAGGTGGAAGTAGAAGGTGAAAGGAAGATTTTCACTTTTTTTTT
>NW_016107773.1:833060-837375 GCF_001604975.1 Cebus imitator
AGCCTCCTGAGTAGCTGGGATTACAGGAGCCCCGCCACCACGCCTGGTTAATTTTTGTATTTTTAGTAGAGACAGCGTTTCACCATGTTGGCCATGCTGGCCTCAAGCTCCTGACCTCAGGCGATCCGCCCGCCTTGGCCTCCCAAAGTGCTGGGATTACAGGCCGCACCCGGTCCAGTTTATTTCTTTTAACTTAGTTTATGGTGCGTTTAGCTGTATAAAAGTTACTGATTTTTAGTCAAATCTCTAAGTCTTTTCCTTTGTGGCTTCTTACATGTCCTGATCCAAGATTATTTTTAAAAATTCTCCTCTATTTTCTATTATTTTCATAGTTTACTTTACAATTAGATTTTTAATCCATCTCTTTTTCATATGGTATGAGGTATCCATTTTAAAAAAAAACTGGATAGCCAGTTGTGCCATTTTGTCTTTTCCCACTCATCTGAAATGCCACTATTATCATACTTTCAATTTTCATGTGCACGTGGGTCTGTTTTCAAATTTGGAGATTCTCTTCCACTGATATATGTCTATTCTTGGGCCAGGAGTTTAACTGCTATTGCTTCATAGTATATTTTGATATCTTCTTTTTAAAAGATACTCTTGTGTATTCTTTTTTCCATCTTGTATATTTTTGTTCATTTTCCAGAAAATTACAGAATCAACTTTAAGTTTCAGTTCATTAAGTCAGATTAGTAAGAGCTGATGTTTTATCATGTTCCTTCAGAAACAGTCTGCCTCTCCATTTAGGGGCACTTATTTTTTGTTTTGTTTTATTTTTTTGAGATGGGGGTCTCACTTTGTCGCCCAGGCTGGAGTGCAATGGGGCGACCTTGGCTCACTGCAACCTCCACCTCCCGGGTTCAAGCGATTCTCCTGCCTCAGCCTCCCGAGTAGCTGGGATTACAGGCATGTGCCACCACACCTGACTAAATTTTTTGTATGTTTAGTAGAGATAGGGTTTTACCATGTTGGCCAGGTTGGTCTCAAACTCCTGACATCAGGTGATCTACCAACCTCAGCCTTCCAAAGTGTTGGGATTACAGGGATCCCGGCTGGGGCGCTTGTTGTATATTTTCTTTCTAACACATATTTTGTTGGGTTTATGGTAGCTTTTTTTTTGTCAACTTGTATTTTAGATTTAGAGGATATACATGCAGGTTTGTTACCTGAGTATATTATGTGAGACTGAGATGTGGAGTATGAATGATGCCATTACCCAGGTACTGGGCATAGTACCCAATAGTTTTTTAGCCCTTGCCCCTCTCCCTCTCTTCTCCCTCTAGTAGTCCCCAGATTCTATTACTGCCTTCTTCATGTCCATGAGAACCCATTGTTCAGCTCCCACTTATAAGTGAGAGCATGTTGTGTTTGGTTTTCTATTCCTGCATTAATTCACTTAGGCTAATAGCCTCCAGCTACATCCCTATTGCCAAAAAGAACATGATTTCATTCTTTTTTATGGCTACAGGGTATTTCATTCCAAACCATATTTTCTTTATCCAGTCCACTGTTGATGGGCACCTAGGTTGATTCCTTGTCTTTGCTATTATGAATAGTGCTGCAGTGAGCATACCAGTGCGTGTGTCTTTTTCATGGAACGATTTGTTTCCCTTTGAATGATTTGTTACCCAGTAATGCAATTGCTGAGTCAAATAGTAGTTCCGTCTTACATTCTTTGAGAAATTTCCAAACTGCTTTCCACAGTGGCTGAGCTAATTTTCATTCCCACCAACAGTGTATAAACGTTCCTTTTTCTCCACAGCTTCACTAACATCTATTGTTTTTTGACTCTTTAATAATAGCCATTCTGACTGATGTGAGATGGTGTCTCATTGTGGTTTTTATTTTAGCTTTTAATAACTGTTTAAAGTGTGCTGTTTTGATAGACAAAAATGATATATCACTTAATTTGCACTTTGATTCTGGAGAAGTTAAATATTTTTAAACTATGCTTAGTAACTACTGATATTCTATGAATTATGTGATTATATCCTTGATCCATTTTTCCATTTGGGTTTTAATCTTGTATGAGCTTATCATATCATAATGATACTAATTATTTGTCATAGGTACAGCAGAAGCAGATTTTTAAAATTTTTTTCCCAGTTTATTTTATTTTATTTTGGAGACAGAGTCTCACTGTGTCACCCAGGCTGGAGTACAGTGGCGCAATCTCGGCTCACTGCAACCTCCGCTTCCTGAGTTCAAGCGATTCTCCTGCCTTATCCTCCCTAGTAGCTGGGATTACAGGCATGCACCACCATGCCCAGCTAATGTTTTTTATATTTTTACTATAGACAGGTTTTCACCTTGTTGGCCAGGCTGGTCTCGAACTCCTGACCTCAAGTGATCCACCCGCCTCTGCCACCATGCCCTGCCTTTTCCAGTTTATTGTTTGCCTTTTAATTTATCACTTTTTTATTAATACTTTTCAGAAGTTTGAAATTTTAATATAGTTAAATATATGAATCTTTCCTGACTTTCACTATTGATGTTAAAGTCGTTAAAATTTTTTGCAGAATGATTTCATATTTAGAACAAATATGCCATGTGGGAAACTAGTCATGTTGGCCTGATAATGGAATCAGTTCTTAAGTAATTTTTATGGATGTTTAAAAATACAGTGTTATGTATGGTGTTAGTGATATTTGTTTTCATAATAGATAACTGAATATATTATATATGTATACATATGTACATAACGGAATATGTTTTATATATGCATACACATAGATATCTTAGAATGAAACAGTTTTTCATTTTGAGAATTTTTAAAATTTGGCAAGTGCAAGTAATTCTTTTATTTATTTATTTATTTATTTTATTTTTTTATTTTTTTGAGGCAGAATCTTGCTCTGTCGCCCAGGCTGGAATGTGGTGGTGCGATCTTGGCTCACTGCAACCTCTACCTCCCGGGTTCAAGCAATTCTTCTGCCTCAGCCTCCCGAGTAGCTGGGACTACAGTCACGTGCCACCATACCCAGCTAATTTTTGTATTTTTAGTAGAGACGGGGTTTCACCATATTGGCGGGGCTGGTCTCGATCTCCCAACCTCGTGATCCACCCGCCTCAGCCTCCCAAAGTGCTGGGATTATAGGTGTGAGCCACCGTGCCTGGCCAAGTGCAAGTAATTCTAACAGCTTTTAGTGAAATTCCATGTCTTAAAAATTGTCAGTTTGAATATTTAAATTAAGTACTATATTCTGACATGAAATTTGCTATTGTGTTAAGGATAGAAAACATCTTTAATTGACTTCTCTATTTTCACAGGAAGAGTTATTCACATGAATTTGTTTTGTTGCCTATAAAACACTATCCAATAACTTTTACCTTTTCCCCTTAACTCCCTCAAGTCCTATCACAGCTATGTAAAGTTGTGCTTATGTAAATTGTTAACTGTTTTGTAAACAACCTAATACTTGTAGTTCTCTTAGTTTATATATATTCAAGTATACCAACCGAATTGCCCTTTTCTTTTAATAAGTGTGCTTTCATTTCTAATAAACAACCTTCAAAGTAGTAGGAAAGATATTAACATCTGAGAATAGGAGTTGGTATGCTTTCTCATTGAGAAATTAGTCTCTAGAATTATAATCAATAATGTGGTAAAGGGAAAAACAGGGAAGATAAAAGAGCTGTGCTTCAAACTTTCCATAGTTTGACCCTATGGCAAGTGAACAGTTTTAATACATTATCTTATAATATACAGAGGCCCTCAATAAATAAAATATTTGTAGTAAACTACTGAATGAAACACCTTTCATTATGGTAGAAATTATTTTCAAATTACCAAGAAATACAGTTCTCAAATTTCTGCGTAAGTTTTGCTTAATTCATTAAAGCATATGCAACTAACTTGCAACATATTTTTTACCTCTTGTATTAGAAATTTTTTGTACTTAATATTTGTTTAACTGTTTGATCTATTAGGTCCATTGTAAATGACTTCCTTGTTGAATTTGTTGATTCAGTTTTCATGATAGTTCAAAGAGTAATCTAGACTGATGTTATCTAATAGAACTTTTCTTGGCCAGGCGCGGTGGCTCACGCCTGTAATCCCAGCACTTTGAGAGGCTGAGGCAGGTGGATCACCTGAGATTGTGAGTTTGAGACCAGCCTGACCAACATGGAGAAACCCCATCTCTATTGAAAATACGAAAAACTAGCCGGGCGTGGTGGTGCATGTCTGTAATCCCAGCTACTCAGGCTGAAGCAGGAGAATCGTTTGAACCTGGGAGGCAGAGGTTGCCATAAGCTGAGATCACGACACTGTACTCCAGCCTGGGCAACAAGAGCGAAACTGCATCTCAAA
>NW_016107773.1:837405-845775 GCF_001604975.1 Cebus imitator
GCATCTCAAAAAAAAAAAAAAAAAAGAACTTTTCAGTGACAATGGAAACAGTCTGTGTATGTGCTGTATAATACAGTTGCAACTAGCCACATATAGCCAATAAGCTCTTGTAGTGCAGTCAGTGTGACTAAGAAACTGAAGTTTTAATTTTATTTAATTATAACTGACTTAAATTTTTTAAAGCCACACGTTGCTAGTAGCTACTACATTGGATTGCACAGATGTATCTACTTTATTTTCATTTAGCTTTCCAAGTTATAGTAAGTGTATTTTCTAGGTAAATGTTCTAATTTTACAAACTCTTTGAAACCTATGGTAAAAAACAAATAATGCAAAAGCAAATTCTAAAACTTAATTTAATAAACTATTTGTATTTAATTTTTATTGCATTTATCTGAAACATTGGGTTGCTATATTGAGCATACCACAGACCATTTCTCCTCATTTCTGAAGACAGTTTCATTCTAAGGAGAAACGTAATTCCTAAAGCTTTGTGAACTAATACTTATTTTGAGATTGGTCCTTAAAAAGCTTTTGTTCATTTTTAAGCAGCTGATTTAGAGGAAAGTTTTAATGAACATGAACTAGAACCCTCATCACCTAAAAGTAAAAAGAAAAGTCGCAAAGGAAGGCCAAGAAAAACTAATTTTAAAGGGCTGTCAGAAGATACCAGGTCCACGTCCTCCCATGGAACAGATGAAATGGAAAGTAGTTCCTATGTAAGTAAAAAAAAGCTGTTGGATTCTTACTTTTTGTTGTACCATGAATATTTCATCTAAACTATCTATAGGTAAAGTTCATCATTTGAAATGTTAAGTAAGCTTGAAATACTGATAGCATATTTTCATGAATTTTTTTAAGTTCTTTTTTTTTCTTTTACATTTGCAGAGAGATAGGTCTCCACACAGAAGCAGCCCTAGTGACACCAGGCCTAAATGTGGATTTTGCCATGTAGGGGAGGAAGAAAATGAAGCACGAGGAAAGCTGCATATATTTAATGCCAAGAAGGCAGCTGCCCATTATAAGTGCATGGTAAGCATGGTTCTTTTAAGTCCAATTTTGTTTTTTTGTTTGTTTGTTTGTTTTTCTTTGTTTCTCCTGTGATCTAAAAGCCCAAATGATTTTTTTTTTTTTTAAATCAAAGAAACACAAACAAAATAAACAAAAAAAGGTGGGCAGATCACGAGGTCAAGAGATGGAGACCATCCTGGCCAACATAGTGAAACGCCATCTCTACTAAAAATACAAAAATTAGCTGGGTGTGGTGGCGTGTGCCTGTAGTCCTAGCTACTCGGGAGGCTGAGGCAGGAAAATCACTTGAACCCAGGAGGTGGAGATTGCAGTGAGCCGAGATCGGGCCATTGCACTCCAGCCTGCTGACAGAGCGAAACTCCATCTCAAAAAAAAAGAAAAAAATCATTTAGCTAGTAACCAAAAACAACCCCCCGCCAGCATTAGTATTTTAGAGTTATGAATAGTATATCTTGTAATCCCAAATCTTAATAAAGTTTAGATTTTGTTAAATTATAGCCTTTATATTTTAGTAGGATTTGAAGTAATTCTAATTATAGTTACTGTATTTAGGATAATCCATAATTAATTACTTCATAACTATAAAAATTTTGTCTTTGTAAGCATGTCATGAAAGATATTTTAGACTTTCACTATAACCTAATAATTATCTCTTATTGTGCTTAACACACTATATTACAATCATTCATTTATGAATTTATCTCCCCTAACAGACTCTTAAATTCCTTGAAGATAAGAATGAGTTTTTATCTTGACATCCTTAGATACAGGCTTGACTTACAGAACACATAAATGTCTTTGGCTTAGATTGTATTGAATGACTCATCCCATCAATAAGGTTTTTATAATTACATTTTTTTATGTCAGAGGTTCTTAACCAGAGTGCATATCAGATTTACATGGTAAGCTTTTTCCAAAATATGTGCATCTAGGGCCCTTGTAGAATAGATCTCATGTATGTCCAGTTTGAAAAAAAAAATCCCCAAGTGATTCTGATCTGCATCTATAATCGAAATTTGCCAATTTAAACTATTTTTTAAAACTTTGTGGAAATGTAAAATAGTTGAGAATAGGGCGACATTGTTGAAATCTTCATTGCTTGAAGCAGGCTATTTCATCTTGGCTCCACATTGACAGTCCTTGTCTTATTTCCCACCACTCCAGAAATAAAAGGGCATCTAGATTTCAATAAACTTGAAAACTGTGTACACCCCCACCCTTGGAGAAAATTGTTGTTTATATTTTAATCAAACATGAATATATTAAAAATATTTGAGCAGATGCTTGATTATTAAGGAAAGATTATCTTTCTTTGGAAATTAAATATAACACACTTGATATCATGTTTAATCTTTTTCTCATAAGGTTTCTGAATGTTAATATTCCTGCATTTTTCCTCTCTAGTTGTTTTCTTCTGGCACAGTCCAGCTCACAACAACATCAAGAGCAGAATTTGGAGACTTTGATATTAAAACTGTACTTCAGGAGATTAAGCGAGGAAAAAGAATGGTCTGTAGCTTTTATATTTGTTGTGCAACATTACACTTGACTTGCTGCTTTAAATTTAGAGTACGTCCCAAATTTATCCAGTCGGAAAATTTAATATAAACTAGTTCATATGTTAAAGCAAAGTATACATTTGACTTATTTGTAATATAATAAAGGATGCTGATGTTACTGAAACTTATTTCTCTTTCCGTGTAAGTTCACTACGTAAGAGAATTATACTGAGAGGGTTTATATATATTTCAAGGCATTTGCAAGCCCTTTAATAAAATAAATGAAGATATGAATGTGACAAACTTTATTAAGTTTAAAATGTTACATTGTGTAAGCTTGCTTAAAGGATAATTCTTTCAGGGCTTTCTGTTTGGAGTACATATACACAGGGCTGCCTCTTAAAGTGTTTGTCATGGCTTTAAAAGTTTTTTATATAAAATAATATAAAATGTCCCATAGTCTCATGTTGTTAAATATACTGAATTACCAACAAGTAGCTCTGAGAAATATTGGCATCTTTATTGATCACTTACTCCTTTTTTTTTTCTTTTTTTCTTTTGCTCTTCAGTGACTAAAGGTCACTTACTCCTTTAAAGCTCATGAATGCTATGAAATGTCGGTTGTCTCTAGAAATTAATATTTGAATTTTTTTGGGGGAAAATTTTCAAACATTTTAAAATTGGAAAGCCTAGTAACAGACATCTGTCCATCATCTTGCTTCATCAGCTACCACAATTGTACATCAGCTACCAGCACTTGTTTCATACAGGCCGTTTATTCTTGTTGCTTGAAGTATTTTAAAGCAGACTGCAGACTTCATATCACTTCATATATCTGAACATTCTTCACCTCCACATAGTTCAGTATGCATCTCTTAATAATTGGACATTTTCTTACCTACCCACAATGTCATTATACCTTACAATTTTTTTTTTTGAGACAGAGTCTCACTCTGTCACCCAGACTCGGGTACAGTGGCACAATCTCTGCTCACTGCAGCCTCTGCCTCCCGGGTTCAAGTGATTCCCGTGCCAGCGTCCCAAGTAGCTGGCATTACAGACATGCACCACCATGCCTGGATAATTTTCATGTTTTTAGTAGAGACAAGGTTTCATTATGTTGGCCAAGTTGGTCATGAACTCCTGGATTCATGTGATTCACCTGCCTTGGCTTCCTAAAGTCCGGGGATTACAGGCATGAGCTCCCGGCTAAAAATGAAACTTTTATAACAGACCCTGTAGTACTGAAAAAAGGAAAAACCACTTTATCATATCATTCAGAGCAGTGTTGTATAATACAGCTAAAGTCCAAATAGGTGACTAAAATAACAGCTCAATTATCTTGCCAACTTATTGTTTATCTCTGTACCGTTGAGGGTTGCAGTAAACATTAACTTAGCATTTCCCCCAAGTGTGCTCCAAAGGAAGTTAGTCCATCAAGATGTTCCGTCACCCCTCCAGAAATAAAAAGGCATCTGGATTTCAGTAAACTTGAAAAGTGTTTACACCCCCACCCTTGGAGAAGAGGCTGTGAGAAGTCCTGCGATAAAGTGATCTGCTTAACCTGTCCTTTCTCAAACTGATTTGACTTGAAACCCTTTTTTCAACAGGCATCTTTTAATCTCCAAACATTCTTCAGGCAAGGCATATCTAGGCCAAACTGAGAAGTCTTGAAAAGATTTCAGCCCATTTAGTCTCCCTCTGCACTTCTGTCTACTTGGTAGCAATTCCTCTGTGGGGGGATTGCTTTTCTGGTTTCTCGTACTTTTCCCCTAATCATAATACGAAAGGATCTGATCTTAGGGAGGAAAAGAAGTCAACCACTAAAATATACAACACCATTCTTCTTATTGTGTATTTGGCAGTATTAAGGCGTATCTTATCTACATTTAGATGTCAGACCTCCGATAGTCAGTAGTTTTTCTAACGAGCCGGCAGTTTATAAATGGTAAATAATAGAAATATCAGGGGATGACAATATTAGACGGCTTATCAAAGTATGGTTTAAGTTGCAGCATTATTTAAGTTATATGCTATATAATAATTTCAGTGTACTCTTTTTCAAAAGAAAATGGCTGCTGTTTTCTTGCAATACTGCTTATGATTATTTCTCTTTCCTTATGTAGAAATGTACACTTTGCAGTCAGCCTGGTGCTACTATTGGATGTGAAATAAAAGCCTGTGTTAAGACTTACCATTACCACTGTGGAGTACAAGACAAAGCTAAATACATTGAAAATATGTCACGAGGAATTTACAAGTAAGAAAACAACAATTGTCTATTTCCCTAAACACGTTAGTAAGTAACCACCCTTAAATAGATGACATTAGTTTATCCTATCTCTATTCTTAGGTGGTGTTTAGTTAAGTATAGAATACTGAGATATTATGTAAGGAATGTACTGCAATTGGCGTTTTCCTCTGACTACATATCCCTGGATTAGCATTCATCCATCCAATATTAGTTATGCTTCCTATGTGCTGGCCATTGTGCTAGAAGCTGGGCATATGCCAGCGATCAAAACTGCATACACTGGGCTGGACACTGTGACTCACACCTGTAATCCCAGCAATTTGGGAGGCTGAGGCCGGTGGATCACCTGAGGTCAGGAGTTTGAGGCCAGCCTGACAAACGTGGTGAAACCTCATCTCTACTAAAACACAAAAATTAGCTGGGCATAGTGGCAGGCGACTGTAATCCCAGATACTCAGGAGGCTGAAGCAGGAGAATCTCTTGAACCCAGGAAGCGGAGGTTGCAGTGAACCTAGATTGTGCCATTGCACTCCAGCCTGGGCAACAAGAACGAAACTCCGTCTCAGAAAAAAAAAGAAACCGCTACATACACTGTCCTCATGAAGCTTACAGTCTATTGGGCGAGACCTATTATTTAAGTGGCCAGACAAATACACAATTACAACATAGCAGCATAAGTGTACTAAAAAAGTTACAAAGTATTATGAGAGCATATAAGAAGGAAGAGCTAACCTAGTCTGTAGTGGGGAGTGTTTAAGAATTTTCTGAAGGAAATAGTGCTCAGCTTTAAGCTGAGATATTAAGGACAAAGGTGAGCCTTGGTCAGGGGAGGTATTCTGGGCAGAGAAAACAGCATATGCAAGAGCCCTGGGTGAGACAGAAGCAGAGGTGGAAGTGGGGAGATGTGTTAGGAGGTAGTGCTGGTGGTCCAGGTGAGAACTTCCGGTAGCTTAGAGTAGGATGTGGTAGATAGAAGGCAAAAAAGTCTCTTGAGAATACGGTAAAAAAATAAAGTTTGAAGATCTGGGATTGGGGATCACCCTCTTTTTTATGGGTCTTCCACTTACCCATGCTACCTTGGTTAGGTGGTATTAATGTATCTCTGGAATAGTTCCATTTGTTTAATTGACTGGAGTATAAGTTGGCAGGGACTCTTGAACTTTTGATTTGCCTTTCAGGGTTGTAAAGCACTTCCTTACTCTCACACACCTAGAATGCAATGAACCAGTAACTTCAGGGTCTAGTATTCCGTGTAAAAGACAATGTACACAAGCAGTCACCAAGTCATTTCAGTGCCTACATAAGGTGCTAATGCTGTACTATAAAATTTGCTAAACTCCGTTTAATAATAAAGGCACAAATGTTTTCAAGTGAGTTCTATAAAGCCTTTAAGGAACAAATAATCCTAAGGTTATTTAAGAGGCCCAGCACCTAGCAAGAGATGGAAAACTTACTGGTTTATTCTGTAAACCTTGCATAACTGTGGTACCAAACCTAACAAAGATAACATTAAAAGAAAAACAAACTGTCGACTGTCTAATCTCCCTTTTTTTGCTTTGAAACAGGATCTGACTCTGTTGCCCAGGCTGGAGTACAGTGGTGCAATCATGACTCACTGCAGCCTCACCCTTCTGGCCTCATATGATCCTCCCACCTCAGCCTCCCAAGTGGCTGGGACTATAGGTGCATGCCATCGTGCCCAGCTAATTTTTTTTTGAGGAATAGGAGTTTTGTTATGTTGCCCAGACTGGTCTCAATCTCCTGGGCTCAAGTGATCTCCCTGCCTCAGCCTCCCAAAGTGCTGGGATTATAGGTATAAGCCACACTCAGCCACAATCTCACTTTTATAAATATACAAAAATTCTAAATAAAATATTAGTAAATATAGTCTTAGCTCTGTATTCTAAGAATTGAAAGACTGTTCTGTATTCTAAGAATTGAAAGGCTGGGCACAGTGGCTCACACTTACAATCCCAACACTTTGGGAGGCTTAGGTGGGAGGATTGCTTGAGGCCAAGAGTTCCAGACCGGCATGGGCAACAAAGCAAGACTCTCATCTCTATGTAATTCTAAAAATAGAAAGAAAAAAGACTGTTCAAAATTAGGAAATATATTAATATAATTTATTGGAATTAATGAAGTAAATAAAAATCTTATCACCTTTATAGATGGTGAAAAGACATTTGATAACATTCAACATCAGTTTCTGAATTTTAAAGTAAGGTAATGAGTGCTTTTGGTAAACTAGGAATCTTAATAGGTGTTTATGAGAAAAACAGCAAATAGCTTATTTATTGTAAAAGTAAAGGAGCAATGGTTCTTAACCAGGAGTGAGCCTCAGAATCACTGTGGGGTGGATACGACTGTCTTTTAAAATGTTCATTCCTGAGCCCTACCCATAGAGATTTAAATGTGGTAGGTCTGGGTTGGGCCAAACCATGTACTTTTATGACTCTCCAGGTGATTCTTCTGTTCATCTCTATTTGAGAACCATTAGACTAAATAGACTTTAATTCAAGTTAGGAACAAGACAAGGATGCCAACTACCAGCTGACTTTTAACATTCTTCTAGAGGGTTAAGCTGATGCAAGATGGAAAGAAAAAGGCCCAGTGCGGGGCTCACATCTGCAATCCCACACTTTGGGAGGCCAAGGCAAGAGGATTGCTTGAGGCCAGGAATTTGAGACCAACCTGGACAACATAGTGAGACCCCATCTTTACACAACATTTAAAAATTAGTCAGGCAAAGTGGCACACACCTGTAGCCTCAGCTACTCAGGAGGCCGAGGCAGGAGGTTCGCTTGAGCCCTGGAGGTTGAGACCAGCCTGGGCAACATAGTGAGACCCTGTCTCAATTTGAAAAATAAAAGACCAGGCACAGTAGCTCAAGCCTGTAATCCCAGCACTTTAGGTGACCTCGGCTGGTGGATCACAAGGTCAGGAGTTCGAGACCAGCCTGGCCAACATGGTGACAAGCCATCTCTACTAAAAATACAAAGATTAGCTGGACACAGTGGTGAATGCCTGTAGTCCCAGCTACATGGGAGGCTGAGGCAGGAGAATCACTTGAACCTGGGAGGCAGAGCAGTGAGCTAAGATTGTGCCACTGCACTCCAGCCTGGGCAAAAGAGTGAGACTCCATCTCAAACAAAAAAAAAGAGAAGAAATAAAATTGTATAATAAAATGATCAGTATTTGTTATTTATATAATTGTCCACCAAGAAAATCCATAGGAATTAACTTTGAATTTATTAAAATTAGTAAGAGCTCAGTAAGATTGCTGAAGATGAGATGACTTTTAGGGCCGGGTGTGGTGGCCCATGCCTGTAATCCCAGCACTTTGGGAGGCCAAGGTGGGTGGATCACAAGGTCGAGATCGAGACCATCCTGGCCAACATGGTGAAACCCCATCTCTACTAAAAATACAAAAAAATTATCTGGGCGTGGTGACATGCACTTGTAGTCCCAGCTACTTGGGAGGCTGAGGCAGGATAATTGTTTGAACCCAGGAGGCAGAGGTTGCAGTAAGCTGAGATCACGCCACTGCACTCCAGCCTGGATAACAGAGTGAGACTCCGTCTCAAA
>NW_016107773.1:845960-855193 GCF_001604975.1 Cebus imitator
GTGAAACCCCATCTCTACTAAATAATACAAAAATTAGCCAGGTGTGGTGATGGAAACCTGTAATCCCAGCTACTCAGGAAGCTGTGTCAGAAGAACTGCTTGAACCTGGGAGACAGAAGTTGCAGTGAGCCAAGATTGCGCCACTGCACTCTAGCCTGGGTGACAGAGTGAGACTGTCTCAAAAACAAAACAAAACAAAAAAAACAATTCCAGTAACACAGTAATAAATAGTTAGAAAAACGTCTGTCATAACCCACCAAACACATACACCAAAGATGAATTTTTTCCATTAAAAAAAGCTTTTCTTTTCCACGGATGGGGAGGTGCAGAGACAAGGTCTCACTGTTACGCAGGCTGGAGTGCAGTGGCATGATCACAGCTCGCTGCAGCCTTGACCTCCTGGGCTCGGGTGATCCTCCCACCTTAGCCTTCTGAGTAGCTGGGACTACAGGCACATGTGACAATGCCTGGCTAAATTTTGCTATTTTTTGTAGAGACAGGGTTTCACCATGTTGTCAGGCTGGTCTTAAACTCCTGGATGCAACTGATCCACCTGCCTCAGCCTCCTGAAGCGCTGGGATGACAGTTGTGAGCCACCACGCCTGGCCAAAAATTACATTTTACAAAGGACTCAAATGAGTGGTGAAATACATTATGTTCCTTGATAGAAAACTCAGCATTGAAAGACACCTATTCTCAATAAATCTATTTAGTATAATTTTGATCAAATCCAAATATTTTTGACAGTTTTATCTAGAAGACTAAATGTGATATAATTTCACTTGTAATGATTGGGTTTACCTTATGTAACAGAAAAAAAAAAAAATAGCAGCTTAACAGGATAGAGGGTTGCTTGACCTAAAAGGCTTGCAGAGGAAAGCGGTTCAGATGTGGTAGGCAATTTTTCAGTGTCATCAAAGACCCACATCACCATCCTTCTGCTCACCCCTCCTTACGGTCTCCTTCCACGTATATGTGTGTGTCTGTTTCTGTATACGTAGAAAAATCTCTAGAAACTTATTCAACAAGCTTAATGTTTATATTACTTCTCATTAGTTGCATAGGGATGGAGGAGAAGTGGCGATTTTATATTCTCCACGATATGATTCTGTGATGTTTGAATATCTTCATGAGCAGTATATTATTATTAAAGTAGCCATTAACAGTTTAAAATAACAGGCTGATTTTAAATATCCAAAATCAGATTATATGGAGAATTATTATATTTAAAATGTAACTTTTAGATGATTTTATTATAATAGTTATCAATTTTCATTTTGAAAGAAAAATAGAAATATAGATGAGAAAAAATACTTAATGTCAACTTTAATTCTACCACACAGCGATAATAATCTTAAATCTTTTGGAATATTTTCTCTTGGACATTTATGTGATTATGTGTGTGTATTTATAAAAACAAGATCTTCTGCCAAGTGCGGTAGTGCATGCCTCTAATCTTAGCACTTTGGGAGGCCGAGGCGGGTGGATCACTTGAGGTTGGGAGTTTAAGACCAGCCTGACCAACATGGAGAAACCCCATCTCTACTAAAAATCCAAAATTAACCGGGCATGGTGGCATATGCCTGTAATCCCAGCTACTCATACTAGATCTGAGACATTTTTCTGTGACATTAAACAGCTTTACATCTTTTTAATTTTTGAGACAGGGTCTCACTCTGTCACCTAGGCTGGAGTGCAATGGTGCAATCACAGCCCACTGCAGCCTCAATCTCCCAGACTCAGGTGATCTTCCCACCTCAGCCTCCCAAGTAGCTGGGACCACAGGGGCAACCCATGATACCTGGCTAATTTTTTTTGTACAGACAGGATTTTACCACGTCGCCCAGGCTGGTCTCAAACTCCTGGGCTGAAGCAATCCACCCACTCTGGCCTCCAAAAATGCTGGGATTATAGGCATGGGCCATTGTGCCCAGCCTACATCTATTTTAATGATTGCCTAATATACTATTATATGGGTATATCAGTTTTTTCTATTGGTTCCTTTTTCAGACATCTTGTTTTTACTTTTTAGCTTTTAGACAACCATATTTCAGTGACCATCTCGAAACAAAAATATTAGTACTAGGATCCATAATGAGTTGAATTGCTCTTTTTCTTTTTTCCCATTGAGATGCGTTTCTGCAATCCACTTGTAATGTGGATTCCAGATAGAGACCATTGAGTTCAAATGAGAGCCCATAGGCACGTAGTTCGGGGAGAGAAGAAGGGACAAATAGGAAATGCAGGGAGGAATATTTCTGAATGAAGTGGCTTCCCTGTCTCCTACATGTGGCTTTTCTTCCTTACCAGCCTTTCTGGGTCCTGACTGTATTCATATTTGAAAGACGAGGGAGGGATATATAATAATTTTTATTTGTGTTTATCCTGTTTGTCTTTATTATATTTTAAACTATTTCGATATGGATTTTTTTTTTAAATGTCGGCCTCCCATCATAAAAAATAGAGTTCTGTGACAGCAGAAATCTTGTTTGACTAGTTGATACCTGTGACCTTGGCACCTAAATGAATGACGGGCATATAAGGGCCTATGGGAAATATTCTACAAGTAAAAAATAATCCTGTATAATGATTAAAAGTTGTCCAAGAACAAAGTACTTGTCCTCTTAGAGGAAACTTTCTATTAAAACGATGATTTTCTTTCTTTCTTTTTTTTTTTTTTTTTTTTTTTTGTTTTTTTTTTTTTTTTTTTTTTTTTTGAGATGGAGTATTGCTTTTGTCACCCAGGCTGGAGTGCAAATGGTGCAATCTTGGCTCAACACAACCTCCACCTCCCAAGTTCAAGCGAACCTCTTGCCTTAGCCTCCTGAGTAGCTGGGATTACAGGCATGCACCACCATGCCCTGCTAATTTTTGTATTTTTAGTAGAGATGGGGTTTCTCCATGCTGGTCTCAAACTCCTGACCTCAAGTGATCCACTCGCCTGAGCCTCCCAAAATGCTAGGATTACAAGTGTGAGCCACTGTGCCTGGCTAAAAATATGATTTTCAAATGTAAACAAAACAGAATATTATAACAAGTCCTCATATCAGCTAGCAAGTTATTCCCACAGTTGCTTTATTTATTATTTTCCTGAAGTATATTAAAGCAAAATTCCAGATCTCTTGTCATTGTATAGTTATATAAACACACTTTGTAACATTAAGTTATTTCTTAGTATCATCTTATACCCAATCCATTTTCACATTTGCCCAGTTTTATCAAAAATGTCATTTTAGACTAAATTTGTTCAAATCTGGATACATGCAAGGTCCATCCATTGCATTCGATATGTCTCTTAAGTCTAAATACGGACGTACTTGTCCCGTTACTTATTGAAGAGCCTCAATCAATTGTCCTGTCAAAGTCCCACATCCTAGATTTGTGTCTTTGCCATTTAATGATACCATTTAACTTGTGTCTCTATCCCTCTCTCCCATTTCTTGTAAACTAGAAGTTGGTTCAGAAGTTTAATTAGATTTAGGTTATATTTTTATGGGAAGATTTTTCATAGGTGCCACTGTGTAGGAATCTCACTGTTGATATTTAAACTCATTATTTAAAATTTTAAAAAGAGGTAGTTCCCAATGTGTAGCACTTGAAGCACACAATTCTCCCTAGCTCTTTGAAAGTTATTGAAAATGTTTAAAAACTAAAAAGAAAAATGAACAAAACTCAATTAAAGTCAGTTGTTAGTGTTGTTCACTGTCCCAAACCCCACCCCTGCCTTTTATTCTACTCAAATATTAGACCTAGTTTAGATAATCTATTTGTGACATGTGAATTCCTAGATGATTTTCTTTATCTATTGGCTGACCACAAGAGGGCATCCAGTGAACATTTTCTAAGCATTGTTCCATTGTCATCTTATGTATGATTGACATAAAACTGAGCTCAAATCAGCCTGCCCTTGTTTGATTGTCCAAATCACCTATATTACGATTTTTATTAAAAACTTAATGAATTTTAAACATACAGTCTGTATACCCATTTAAAAGGTTAGATCCAAGCCTGATATCAGTATCACTCCAGAGATAACTTGCCAGATTTAAAGGGGAAAACGCACCTTTACAATGGAGAAATCTGACCATCACCACTGCTTTAACCAAATAATCAAACATGGTGTCACCCAGGAGCAGGACATTTTGAGATTAGATGCCTCCTGAAGTATTCAGGATTACCTACAACGTGTCTTGACAGAAAAAGAAAAGCTGAACCTGAAACTAACCAATCCCTTAGACCTTATTCCCAGTGTATAGGAAATACAGGGCGAGAGAGAAGCAAATAAAACGGTACCACAATTAGACAAGTCCAGAATGTGCTACAGTTGACAGATTGTCTGGTCTGATCTCATCCTAAAAAGTCAGTGTCATGTAAAAACAAGAAGTTGGATGTACCGGTCTAGATTAAAAGAGACATTGCCAAATACAGTGCTGGAAAACTGTTGGATGGCTCATGTAGGTATCCCAGTGAAAGTTAGGATGCTAATGATGAAAAGACATTTGAAGAGTTTGAGTAAAATTGTTTCATCAAATGTGAGCAGAAGGCAGCAGTATAGATAGAATATATATTTCCTAAAATGTGATTTTATATTAAATACATGAAACAAATTTATAGAATTTGATTATTTCATCAGTATACCTGAAGGTTGGTATTTTCAAGTTAGCCAGAACTTTGCTTTTAATCTCATTGGACAAAATGAGGAATTGTCTTACGATAACTGTCATCCTAAACCAGAGATTTTGTTTCAGATGAACTGTTATTATCTCAATAGTAGTGTGTTTTCCTATTTTTTGGATAGAAATGGGTCTGTAACTAATTGGGGAGTATTTTTTAAAGTGTGGATGAGGAAACCCAGGTTTTAAATGAGCACTAGCTGCATCCGCTAATGATGGCATGAATATATTTTCATCAATAGTGGCAAAGTGTTTTGAGATTTTTGTCTTTCATCATTGTAGACTATACTGTAAAAATCATAGCGGAAATGATGAGAGAGATGAAGAAGATGAGGAACGAGAGAGTAAAAGCCGAGGAAAAGTAGAAATTGATCAACAACTAACTCAGCAGCAACTTAATGGAAACTAGGTATGAAAGTTAATTATATGGGATCTGTTGTCAGGATACAATACACACTGATAAATACATGTTGAAGTAGTGGTATGCAGTAAGATTTTTTTTAAACCTATTATGTTTAGTTAAGAGCATGTTACTAAAATGCTGAGGATTTTGTAGCCTTGCATAGTAGTTGTTTTTTTTTTTTAATTAGCTGATTTTGTAACCATAAAAACAAGCTATCCGCTTTATCAATAAGTGTAGTTGTAATGTCAAATCAATAAGATATTCACACTCCTCAATAACATTATATTGATTGTGTTCCCCTCAAGCATCATATTTTACATTTTTTTATCATCTTTTAAACAGGTTCATGGGACAGAGTTAGAAAACTGGGAATGAATAAGACATCCATAACTACTATTCTTTTTTCACTGTTTTCTAAAATCAAAAAGGGTTTGTAACTTTTTACTGCCCAACTCTTAGATCCTTCATTGAACTGCCTAAAAATGCTTATTTGTTTTATGAGCCTTCACGAGAAGGCTGAGTTTGACATGTTGATATTACGTAGCTATAGTTTGCAGTTTCTGGGAAGCAGTTGAAACACTATTAACTCTGTGTATAGTGTCAGCAGTTAAAGCAGATGAAATGAAGTAAGCTATATTTCTGGACTGAACAAAGTTCTGTTGTTTAGGGTGTTTAAGTTTGTCAGCGGATCCTTACTCAAGGGAAAGCATAAGCAAGTTTTACTTTATAAAGCAAACATGCCATTGGTGGCAGCACATGGTAATTTGTGGACTTCTTTTTTTTCACACTCAAGTAATGGAGGCTAAAAATGAAGAGAACCTTCTTTTTCTCTTGGCTTTGACAGCACATGCTAAAAATCTCTTCCAAGAAGTACGCTAAAGCTTTTCATTTGGTTCTTGTTAAACTTGTTCTCACTGACCAGCATGGACTCGGGCAACTGGTAATGATAAGCTATGAGCTCCAGTGCTTATGCCAAAATTCTCTTGACAGCACACCTCCTCTCTTTCCATGTTATACAAAGGGCTTCTGGCAAAATGACGGAGTCCTTCAAGTTTAAACTAACATTTGGCAACAGCAAATTAAACGTTTTACCGCTTGCTAAGGACTTCAGACACCATGTCCGAAACCTGTTCCTCTCGAGTGCCCTGTTGTGTGGAACACTTCACATATTGGCGCAGAGTACGTAAGGAGGTCTCATGTGCTGTAGGAGTAAAAACGTCTTTGCATAAAACAGTATTTATTTTAACTTTTGTGACCACTATTTTAGAAACTTTATTTAAGATTTTAATGTTTTCAGTCATTGCTTTGGTTATCTATAAAATAGGCTTTTGTGCCCTACTTTTCTTCTTGTAGGGCTTAATGTTGTTTTATCGATCGTCAGAATTGTTTTTGAAAGCCTAAGAACCCAGCTTTTTAGAAAGGATTTTCACACTGGCATTTCTAGCTAGTGATATTTTCTTCTACTTACCTGCTGAAGCACATTTATGCATTTCTTTATGGCAAAACCAAAAAACTTTAGTTGTGGTCTGCCTGATATTACCATAGCACCTCAATACCAAGGGGAGGGATTTTGATTAATCGAATTATTAAGCTACCACAATAAAGCAGATTTTAAAGTAAGAAACGAACATATTAACTTGACTGTACATTAAAATATTCTGCAGCTGATAGAGCAGCATTTTTAAAATGTAACAGGTGGAAAATTACACTGTGCTTAATGACTGAATTTTTTAAAAACTTAGTCCCTTAAGGTCACGTTTGTCAAGTGTGTATTCACACATTTACGTAAGTCAAGGGACTCAATGCTTGCTTTATTTTAACCATCTTTTACTATTTTTAGAAGGAAACTAGCTTTAGTAGTGGGTTGCCCTATATGTTTTCTCTTTTTGCTCTTAATATGCCATTGGGTATTTGTGTGTATGTGATTTTCAAAATTCATCATGACTTGAAGTGCAAGGACAGACCTAGATGTTTGTTTACCAAGCTATGTGACTTCTCCCAAAGGATCTGTACTTTCTTTCCTTACAACAGCTTGAAAATCATTATTTTTTAAATACTTAAATCACTGTGTCTGGATCATTTTTTACATTGTGTGCCATAGACTTACCCATGGGACAACAGAGCTCCTTCATTTTTGGACAACTACTGTAATCATTTGTTTTTTTTTTTAGGAAAAATGGAAGGTGCCAGGGGTAATCATGGCCAGTCAATAATTACATAAAGCAGTTCAAGTACTATAGCTGTCAGTTGATTGATATGTTATGTAGTAAAATGTACGAATTTGTATGGGTTTCTTCAGCCCTTTTTCTGCCACTAGCAACCAGAATAGCACTTTACCTTTTGGTTGGCTAGATAAGTGGCTGACTACCTGTTTTTCTCACTGTGGTGTGATTGGCTAAACAATCTTGCATTAAAAACTCAAATGTAAAATGAATTCACATGAAAAATCATGTTTGGTTGTAAACCTCCAATATTTTGATTCTGTAATCATGTTTTCATCACATGCTGAGTAAAAGTGCCTTACAATGTAAAAATTGTACAGTACTTATGTTCCCAAGTAGCATCATCATCTTCTGGGTAGTAATTACATTGTGGTATTAATATTTAGAAAAATGGACCTCAGCAGTGTATTTACTGTACATCTCTTAAGTCCTTAACTGTAGTTTTAATAAGCATGACATTATTTGATGAGTATATAACATTTACATCATTTCAAAAAATACTGCCGTTACTGTCTTTTATGCATATTTTAGCCTGAAATTTTGAAGCGTCTTTTTTCTTTTTTTTCTTGTTTTGTTTTGTTTTTCTGTTATTGATATTAAACAGTGTAATCTTTGCAAGCGTATATTGAAGATTATTCTGGAGCATTTATTGCCTTACCAGAAATGTTAGTAGGAAATGTTCTTTAGAATAGAAAGATAGACTTGAGTTTCTATACTTTTAATAAGAGCTCTTTGTTCCTGGGGGGAGGGGGGCAGGGGGTAAATTTTACTTTCATCTCAAGTTATTAAAAACCCACAGCTGAAGTAAACTTTATTTCAAGGATCAGCAGTTTTCGAATTTCAGATAGTACTTGCTCAGATACACGCTACTCAAGATATTAAGAGATAACAAGATCTGTAGAACTATTGAATCAGAATCTATGAACTTGAACAAATGTGTGAATCTCAAATATCTCAAAGCAAAAGAAAAAGTGTTCTAGAGTGTTGTTGCTTTTTTTAAAAAGCGCTGCAGTTAAACCAAGGTATGCAGTTTTGTTCTAACAGACATTTAGGTTAATTGTAAAGATAAGGAATGCATTATGGGTCAAAAATCAAACATTCCTCTCATGTTATGTATATTTTGTTCCTGTTATATTGGCTTTATTTTCAAAATTGTAGTTTGTAGTATTAGTTTCCTTTTATTGGTATTCTTGCATATACTATTCATTCAATAAATGACTTATGACTTTCATCTTTGTTTGTCTTTTTTGTGAAAGTGTATACTGAAGCTTATTTGATAACAGCAATTGTATTGTGTTCCTTTTAGTCTTGCTTTATTTCAGAGTAAAATACCTAGTTTGTTTAATAACTTGACATTAAACAAGTATGGGAGAAAAAAAATGTGAATTTGAATCCAGTTCAGAGTTCCACAATATAAAGGTTTTATAATGGAGAGAAACTGCAATCTTTTAAGTACAATCGAACTGCATTACATCTTGTTTTTTTAATTACATGTTTCAGATAGATACCCATGGCTTAAATCAGATCCTCTGGAGCCTAGTTAGAAGGTTATTTTTAGAATAAACTAAAGCTCCTAGTACAATTTATCAGATTGGTAATATGGGTGCAGGATTAATATCCTTGTCGTAAAGGGATTTTACCGACAGCTTTAAATGTACTACTATTACCATAGACAGTATGCTTCTAGTACAGTGTTCATATATTGAGGTTTGTCCATCCAGGGCAGAAATCAAAGTTGTAATGAGTAGGATATGCTCATTCCATACACACAATTCCTAACCTGCAGAGTAGGTTAGGAAAAAATCAAGTAACAGGTTCTAATTAACTCCAGAACATAGGATGGTGTACTTCACTGCAAATGTTACCCAGTAGCGCCTGGTACATGTGTGTCTGTGTGTGTTTAAAATTCATTATTAAGTCTCATTTTAATTGCCA
>NW_016107773.1:856204-859671 GCF_001604975.1 Cebus imitator
CCAGGCTGGAGTGCAATGGCGCCATCTTGGCTCATCACAACCCCCGCCTCCCAGGTTGAAGCGATTCTCCTGCCTCAGCCCCCTAAGAAGCTGGGATTACAGGCATGTGCCACCACTCCCAGCTAATTTTGCATTTTTAGTAGAGACAGGATTTCTCCGTGTTGGTGAATGTTGGTCTTGAACTCCTGACCGCAGGTGATCCGCCTGCCTCAGACTCCCAAAGTGCTGGGATTACAGGCATGAGCCACCACGCCCGGCCGAGGGAGTAACCTTTTAAAGGGAACCTGAGAGACTAGATATTGAAGACTGTGTTAGGAGACAGAAATAAACTATGCTTTAATATGGATGCTGGATTTAGAGTTGTTATTGAGTTTCTATAAAGTAATTGGTACAGAGGGGTAAGTTGTTTCTGAGTATTTTTTAAATGAGACCTATTTACAGATTTGTATTAAATTAATATTTGGTCATAAAAAGGAATTAATTACTGATACATATGCCAATGTAAATGAGCCTTGAAAATATGCTAAGAAACCAGGCACAGAGGTCATATATTATATGATTCCATTTATACAAATTGTTCAGAGAGGCAAATCCATAGAGATGGAATACAGATTAGTAGTTCTCAGGGGCAGCAAACATGGGGGGAATGAGAAACGACTATAATCGGGTATAGTATTTCTTTTTGGGGGTGGTGAAATGTCTAGAATTAGGTTGTGGTTGATGATTGCACGACTTTGTGAATATACTAAAAATCAAATTATACACTTTAAAAGAGTGGTTTTTATGTTATGTGAATTTTAATCTCAATTTTTAAAGTGCTATGTAGTCATTTTGCAAAATTAAAATATAAAGATCTATAAGCAAAATATGAAAATCCCCCCTCTGTACAAGCCTACTCCCTAGAAATATTTGATACATATTCTTCTAAATGCTTCTGTATATACATAACACTGTTTTACATAAAGAGAATCATGCATAACATAAATAGAATCATGAATAAAAAATAGAATGTTTTTACTATAAATAGAATCATACTTACAGTTCTGTACCTCGTCTTTTTTCACTTGAACAACATTACAAGGTGTCAGTACATCTAGATTTCTCACTTTTTTTTTTTCTAGTAGCTCCCTGGTATTTCAGTGTATGGATTAACTGGAATTATTCTCTCCAGCCTTACATATATCCTTTATTCAAGTAATCTCTCAGGATAAATTTCCAGAAGTAGAACTGCTAAGTCAATGGTATGTACATTTAAAGTTTTGATTAAAATTGCCGTCCAGCCATTTGTGGCTCACATCTGTACTCTCAGCACTTTGGGAGGCTGAGGCAGGAGGATCACTTGAGCGCAGGGGCTCAAGACCAGCCTGGGTAACATAATGAGATCCCCACCTAGCTGGGTGTGGTGGCATGTGCCTGTCATCCCAGATGTTCAGGAGGCTGAGGTTGGAGGATCGCTTAAGCCTGGGAAGTCAAGGCTGCAGTGAGCTGTATTGGCTCCCATGGCATTCCAGCCCAGGCAACAGAGCAAGACCCTGTCTCAAAAATAAAAGTTACCAGCTACTCCAGGGATTAAGCTTGCTTGCTTCTCCATTCCAGAAGAGTGCTTTTAAGTGTGGTGCCTTTAAGAAAAAAACACACACACTCCAGAAAAATCTATGGGGTTTGATTTTAAAACCCATATAGACTGTATCTGAAAGTGACATATGAATCATCTTTGAGAAAGGGGGCACCACATTTCATTTGTGAAAAGGTTAAATCAGAAGGTTTATTTCGCATGTATTAACATCAGTAGTTGGTGAATCATTTCCCTTCTTTCTGAAATGTAACATTGCTTATCACTGTCTATTGTTTCTAGATGGACCTGCTCTGTGTCCAGAGTCATATGTAGCTCTGTTCAGGACACCTGAAGGGTCATGTACTGTTCTGTTAAAGAACTCCTATAACCTTTATCTGTCATGTGATGGCGCTCATTCCCAAAATTATGACTGTGCCTAACAAGTGGTCAGTTATGTGAAACAAGATGAAATCATCTAGGTAGTTGTTTTGTCCTTTTATGAATAAAATCTAAGCCTAGCTCGAAAAAATGTTGTGATGCTTTTAGCTCATTTGCCAAAAATGAGCTATTATTTTTGTCATTTAGCAATTTCAAGCAACAGTTACCTGCATGTCTGAAAATAAATTGGTAAAAATAACATGGATATCCAATTATGCTGGTCAGTCAGCCTGGAAGTTTTAAAATAAAGAATAAATTGAATGTAGTGAAGGATTAATCAGTGCTACATGAAAATTAGTTTTTTCTAATTCTCAAAATCACATTTGGTGCTAATTAGTATTTATGACATTAGCCAAACAATTTTATTGAAAAAGATTTGTAACTTAGAACTGTAGCAATCATGGAGACTGCTGTTATTTTTATTTCAGAGGTTAGCCAGACAATTTAACACAAAGGCTTATTTTCAAACTTTCCTGATCCTTAAGCCCAATAGGCTTATGTTCTATATTTAGTATTGATTTAGTATTACCAGGAAGCAATAATTCTTTGGACCCTGTTCTCATATGTTCCTGGTTAGAGAGCAAGCACAAAAGATAAGCAGTTTCTGAAAGTTACAGATCAAAGAGCTGGAATTTTGGCATTATCCTCAAATACAACATTTTTTCTGGACATCCCTTAGAAGAGTCGTTCTTAAGCGTTTCAACCTATTCCATGTGCCCAAACAGCTTCGGGCAGCTAGCCAGTGTGCTGGGGATGCAGGAAAAAAGAAAAAGAAAAAGAAAAAAAAAAGGCATTAAAGAAAACATATGCTGCTTAGCAAAGAGGCAGGGTAGGAGAGAAGAAGTTTAGGCAGCCTTTACTGTGGTCTTTGGAGCATTTAATAACTGGGGATATGCCATTGCATGGAACTTGGAAATGCACCCTACAGTTTATAGGCCACTTCCTAGAAAGATGGATGCAAAACTTGAAACAGTCACAACTGTATTCTTTTTTTCCTTTGATGCCCTCCTGGAAAGTCTCTTTCCCTAGTGCCCGTATCTGTACCATCCCATTCAAGACCACTCCTTTTCTCGCTCTCCTCCTTACCCTGAAGTGTTACCTGGTTCTGCTCTTGCCATCTTGGATTATTCTTCCCTATCACCACAATCTGCTTACAGGTGCTACCTGTGTGTTCCACACGATTATCCTCCACTCACTGCAGCTTCATGCTAAGTCTCAACACTTCTTCTGCACATGTCTACCCAATCTGCTGGCTACCCAAATGTGAGTCCCAAACTAAGTTGTCCTGACCTGACTTTTATCTATTTGTTAATGACACCATCAGTCAGTAGGGTTACAATTGGTCAACTTGGATTACCACATCTACCTGCTGGTTCCACAAAGCCTACCACTCCCTTTTGAATCCACCCTCTCCATTCTTATTGCTGATAAGCTAGTGCAGTTTCGATTCTTTTTTTTTTTTTTTTTTTTTTTT
>NW_016107773.1:860866-861876 GCF_001604975.1 Cebus imitator
CACACACATACACAGAGACAGCGAGAAGGCAGCTGATAAAGCGAGTGGGGCGAGATTTGTTGAAACTGGTGAATCTGAGTAAAGGGCATTCAGGAATTGTCTGTACTATTGTTGCAACATTTCTGTAAGCTTGAGCTTACATCAAAATTTACAGTTTAAAAAGAAAAAGAGAAAGCATAAGCAATATTAAAAATAAAACATCACTGTAGATGTAGTAGAGATTTTAAAGATCATGAGAAAACACTAGAAATAAGCGTTTTTATCTTTTAAATATACATACTGAAATACTTACTGTAAAGTGGTAGGATATCTGGGATTTCCTTGAAAATAATTCAGGGGGCCAGGCACGGTGGCTCATGCCTGTAATTCCAGCATTTGGGGAGGGAGGCTGAGGTGGGCGGATCACTTGAGGTCAGGAGTTTGAGACCAGCTGAGGCAACAAGGTGAAACCCTGTCTCTACTAAAAATACAAAAATTAGCCAGGCATGGTGGCGAGTACCTGTTATCCCAGCTACTCAGGAGGCTGAGGCAGGAGAATTGCTTGAACCCAGGAGGCAGACCCCACGCCTCTGCACTCCAGTCTGGGTAACAGAGTGAGACTCCATCTCATAAATAAATAAATAAAATGCAAATAGAAATCATACTTCACCCATAGAGTTGGGGAGATTAAAGGAGTGAGCACAGATCCAAGACTCTCCCATCTCTCAATACATTGGCCCTTGTACCTGTGTTTCCAAGTCTAGCTTTTCTCCTCTTGTCATATAATTCCCATTTCTCTCCTCATTTAATTTTCTTGAAAGTCAAGTTACTACTTGACATCTCAATTTCTGTATTTTTATTACTTGTTCATCAACCCACTGCACTCGCTTCTGTCTCCCCACCTTTACTATTCTCAACTACACAAAAACTGCTCCAGCAAAGTCTACCAATGATTGTTGTGAAAACCAATAGGTGTTTTTCCAGTTCTCTGTCTCTATCTCTCTCTTTTTTTTTTTTTTTTTTTTTTTTTT
>NW_016107773.1:861981-871048 GCF_001604975.1 Cebus imitator
AGCTAGGTCTACAGGTATCTGCCACCACAACTGGCTTTTTTGTAGATGGAGTTTCACTCTGTCGCCCAGGCTGGAGTGCAATGGTGCAATCTTGGCTCACTGCAACCTGCACCTCCTGGGTTCAAGCAATTCTCCTGCTTCAACCTCCTGAGTAGCTGGGATTACAGCACCACCACACCCGGCTAATTTTTGTATTTTTAGTAGAGATGGGGTTTCACTATTTGGCCAGGTTAGTCTCAAACTCCTGACATTGTGATCCTCCTGCCTTGGCCTCCCAAAGTGCTGGGATTACAGGCATGAGCCACTGTGCCCAGTTGGGTTTTTCTTATTTTTTTATTTTTATTTTTTTATTTTTGTAGAAATGTGGTTTTGCTGAATTGCCCAGGCTGGTCTCAAACTCTTGAGCTCAAGCAGTCCTGTCACCTCGGCCTCCCAAAGTGCTGGTATTACAGGCATGAGCCACTGCGCCCAGACAGTTATCTTATGTCTTGACTCTACTTGATATCCCTGACAATCCAACTGCTGAAATACAGGTGAAGAACAATCACCTGTATTTGGTCCTCTGCTAATCTGCTCTTGCAAGTGACCCAAGAATAGAAGTAACACACTTAATAATAAAACCAAGATTGCAAAGTCCACTGGCTGGGACCCTCCATGGACTATCTACCCACTCCCTTCCCTGCTCGCAGAGATTTAATAGGAATCTACATAAATTGTGGTATTTCCTTGGCAAAGGTAAAATGTCTAAGTGAAGGGTGGGATGAACTTTACAGGGCAGTGAAAGGGTAGAAAAGAAAAGAGAAAAGTGGGAGGTTGGGGCCAGCAATATCCAGGGGTAATAGAGGTGATTAACCAAGTTGCTTATGAAAAATGCCACATGGCAGAAACAACTCAAAGCTTGAGGTGCATTGGGAAACCAAAATGCATTTATATACATACGTAGACATATGTAATTCATGTCTAGTCAAGAGAAGAACAGTTGAAACACATACGTACTTATGACACTGTGAAAATTACCAGATGAAAGGTTGTGAGACCAAAAGATGGAGAATTCTAGTCAACTTTCCAAGCCCTGTATCCAGACGGAGTCAGGCAGCAGACAGCTGAAAAACAGTGCTGCCGTTCTTCTCCAGGAGCCCTTTCTGCCACATCCCTCAATGACATCTGCCTTCTACTCCAATATTTCTAGGTACAGAGAGCTCAGCCCATTTCACAATTCTTCAATTCTGCTGTTCGAAAAAAATCACCTCCTTATGCTTGTAATGCCAGCACTTTGGGAGCCCGAGGCAGGAGGATCGTTTGAACCCAGGAATTTGAGACCAGGCTGGGCAACATAGTGAGGCCTCATCTCTACAAAACAATTTAAAAATTACCCTGGGCAACATGGCAAAACCATGTCTCTACAAGAAATACAAAAATTAGGCATGGTGGTATGCTCCTATAGCCCCCACTACTTGGGTAGGCTGAGGTGGAAGGATTGCTTAAGCTCAGGAGTTGAGGCTGCAGTGAGCTGAGACCATGCCATTGCACTCTAGCCTGGGCAACAAAGTGAAACCCTATCTCAAAAAAACAAAAAATTAGTCGAGCGTGGTGGCACGTGCCTGTAGTCTCATCTACTGGGGAGACTGAGGTGGGAAAATCGCTTACGCCTGGGAGGTTGAGGCTGCAATAAGCTGTGATCACGCCACTGCACTCCAGCCTGGGAAAGAGAGCAAGACCCTGTCTCAAAAAAAAAAAAAAAAAAAAAAAAATCACCTTCTTGCAACTTCCACCTGCTTATTCTCCTAGTTCTGCCCTCCAGGAGGGCTACACAGGAGCAATGTGAGATGAAGTAAAATAAGGGTATGGTCTGAAAGACCTGGGTTTGAATCCTAGATTGGCCACTCATAACTTGTAACTCTGAACAGGGTACCCTTCCCCTTCTCTCAGCCTCAGCCACCCCCCCGTCTGTCAGAACAGGGGTGATATCCCTTAAACCACTGTATTGTCTTAAGGAGTATAGGAGATAAAGTGATTGTAAGTTAAATTAGCTGGTTCATGGTAGTAAGTCCTTTTCATTCTTTTTTTTTTAACAGAAAAGTAATTTGTATTCCCTTTTCCACACCATGATCTTTCACATATAAAATCAAGAAGCTAGCCTCTTTTTAAATGTATTTTTTTTTACTATTAACAGGTGAATTGATGTTGATTACACATAAATTATAAAATACAGATAAGTAAAAATTTGAAATCTCCCATAATTCTGGTAACCATAGGCCACACTCTATGTTTTGTAAAATCTTTCAGACATTTCTATGCATATATATTATTTTTATAAAAATAAGTTCATATCTATTAAGTTATAATCTACTTTTTTCACTTAAAAATTGGAAATGTCTTTCCAGGTGAGTATATTCTGTCATTCTTAGTGGCTACATAATAGTCCATTTTGTGGATGTATCATAGTTTACGTAACCATTTCCCTATCATTGTACAGTTGTTTGCAGGTTTTATGGTTGCCATTTTGTTATTGCAAATAGTGCTGATCTTATCACCAAGAAACAGCTGAGACCCTCAGATTGAAGGATGTTCTACAGAAAGACTGGCCTGTACTCCTCAAAAAAATATCCTCAGAAACAAAGAAAGGCTAAGGAACTGTTCCAGACCAAAGGTGACTAAAGAGACATGACAACTAAAAGTAATGCTTCATCCTGAATTGGATGCTAATTTGGGGGTAAGGGGGAATCTTGCTCTGGAGGACATTTTGGGGACTATTGGCTAAATGTAAATGTGGATTGAGTATTACATAATATTGTGTCAGTTAGTTTCCTGATTCTAATAGTTGTACTGTAGCTATATAAGAGAATACCCTTATTCTTAGAAATGTATACTGAAGTATTTAGGAGTAATGAGGTGTTATGTCTATAATTTAACTGGTTCAGGAAAAAAATGTGTGCGTATATGTGAAAAGATAAAGCAAATGGGGCAAAATGTCACAAGTTGGTGAATCTTGGTGAAGGATATACAGGAATTATTTGTGCTTTTCCTGCAACTTTTTTATAATTTTCTTTTAAATTTTTTATTTATTTATTTTTTGAGACAGTGTCTTGCCCTGTCACCCATCCTGGAGTGCAGTGGCATGATCTTGACTCACTGCAGCCTCAACTACCTGGGCTCAAGCCATCCTTCCACCTCAGCCTCCCAAGTAGCTGGAACCACAGGCATGCACCACCATACCCAGCTAATTTTTATGTTATTTGTAGAGATGGGGTTTTGTCATGTTGCCAAGGCTGGTCTCGAACTCCTGAGTTCAATCAGTCTTCCTGCCTCAGCCTCCCAAAGTGCTCGGATTACAGGAATGAGCCACTGTGCCCAGCAACTTTTCTATAATTTTCCAATTTTGCTTAAAAGTTAAACACACCAGCAGAAACAGCAGCTTTTTCCCAGAGGGTCTGAAGAAGGTTCAAAACTAGGGTCAGCAAACTCATGGAACAGGAGTAAGCCTTGGGAAGGTCATCAGGATATTTGACTAAAGAGCCATCTGAAGGAAAGAGTACAAACTATTTGGTTCAGATGAGCTAGAGAGAACAATCTCCTATCCCAGTACTCAGAATGATTCTCAACCTCTTCCACTGAAGTGCACTCAAAATAGAGGAAATTGACTTTCTGCACTGTTTTCACCCTTAACTTGTGACTGTTTTGTTTTGTTTGTATCTCCTGTCCTCATCTATCTTAGGTTCCGTTTTCATTTTGCTGAAGTAACACTTCTTTCTTTCTTATAGGACACATGGGTAATAGACATCTAAAAATAAACAATGCTGAGATGAACATTCTTGTACATACAGCTTTCTGTCCTTGTCTAATTTTTCCCTTAAGATACATTTCTAGAACAAAAATTCCCAAGTCAAAGAGTTTTGTTGTTGTTGTTCTGAGATGGAGTCTCGCTCTGTCACCAGGCTGGAGTGCAGTGGCACAATCTCGGCTCACTGCAACATCCGCCTCCCGAGTTCAAGGCATTCTCCAGCCTCAGTCTCCCAAGTAGCTGAGACTACAGGCATGCACCACCATGCCCAGCTAATTCTTGTGTTTTTAGTAGAGATGGGGTTTTACCTTGTTGGTCAGGCTAGTCTCAAACTCCTGACCTCAAATGATCCACCCTCTTGGCCTCCCAAAGTGCCAGGATTACAGGTGTGAGCCACTGCGCCTGGTCATCAAAGAGTTTTATACATATTGTTTGAAGTCCATTCATTCATATTGCTAAATGCCCTGCAGAAAGTTCTTACCATGAACATATTACCCAACTTCAACAATTATGAACGAATTTCCCATCTTGTTTCTTATTCCTTCTAATTCCCTGTCCCCACACACCATGGTTTATTTTGAAGCAAATCCCAGAGACATCATTTCTCATCCTCATATATATCATTATATGTCTCTAAAATGCATACTTTTAACAAATGCAATCACAATACTATTATTGAACACCCCCTCCCCACCAATTTTTAACAATCATCTCTGGTTGTCTTCAAACATCCAGTGTTTAAATTTCTCCAGTGGTGAATGCTATTAAGTGTTTACCATTGTTATCAAAATTGCTGCAGATAGTAGGAGGAGCAAATGCATGTTCTTGGAGTTTTGTTTGAAATCAAGGTGACAATTCACATTATATTTACTATCTACATATTATTTGTGATATGTACTATATATATATGTATATAAAGATATGTATGAATATAGGCATATACTACATGCAATTGTGGTAAACTGTATAAAATCAAATGCTCGTTATTCTAGTTTTATACTAATTTAAACTTCCCAAAGGCACTTAAGAATATTAGGAGATGCAGGCCGGTCACTGTAGCTCATGCCTGTAATCCCAGCACTTTGGGAGGCCAAGGTAGAAAAATCATGAGGTCAGGAGATTGAGACCATCCTGGCCAACATGGTAAAATCCCATCACTACTAAAAATGCAAAAATTATCTGGGGGTGGTGGTGCACACCTGTAGTCCCATCTACTCTGGAGAGGCTAAGGCAGGAGAATCACTTGAACCCAGGAGGTGGAGGTTGGAGTGAGTCAAGATTATGCCACTGCACTCCAGCCTGGGGAAAAGGCAAGATTCCATCCAAAAAAAAAAAAAGAATATTAGGAGATGCAATCAAAATAACAGATAAAATACAATTGCTAAATAATTATTAGATACAGGTATCAGGAGGCTGGGCAGGGTGGCTCACACCTGTAATCCCAGCACTTTGGGAGGCTGAAGCAGGTGGATCACTTAAGGTCAGGAGTTGGTGACCAGCCTGGCCAACATGGTGAAACCATGTCTTTACTAAAAATACAAAAATTAGCTGGGCATGGTGGTGGGCACCTGTAGTCCCAGCTACTCAGGAGGCTGAGGCAGGAGAATAACTTGAACCCAGGAGTCGGAGGTTGCAGTGAGCCAAGATTGTGCCACTGCACTCTAGCCTGGGGGACAGAGTGAGACTCCCATCTCCGAAAAAGAAAAAGTTATCAGGTATTATGGCTTTAAAAGTCCACACACAAAGTGGAAGTAGAAACATTTCTGTATCATGTAGTTTTTATAATTTTATCTAGTTCACCTACACAAATTATTAAAATAAGCTATTTTAAAATTCCCCCTGCTTTTTTTTTTTAGATGGAGTCTTGCTCTGTTGCCCAGGCTGGAGTGCAGTGGCGTGATGTCAGCTCATTGAAACGTCTGCCTCCTGGATTCAAGTGATTCTTCTGCCTCAGCCTCCCAAGTAGCTGGGATAACAGGTGCCCGCCACTACACATGGCTAATTTTTGTATTTTTAGTAGAGATCAAGTTTCACCATGTTGGCCAGGCTGGTCTCGAACTTCTGACCTCAAGTGATCTGCCAGTTTCAGCCTCCCAAAGGGCTGAGATTACAGGCGTGAGCCACTGTGCCTACCTAAGGCTTTTAAAATTTCTAACAAATGGCCAAGGCACAGTGGCGCACGCCTGTAATCCCAGCCCTTTGGGGGGCCAAGGCAGACGGATCAACTGAGGTCAGGAGTTCGAGACCAGCCTGACCAACATGGCAAAACCCCGTCTCTACTAAAAATATAAAAATTAGCTAGGCATGGTAGCGCATGCCTGTAATCCCATCTACTTGAGAGACTGAGGCAAGAAAATCAGTTGAACCCAGGAGGTGGAGGTTGCAGTGAGCTGAATTTGTGCCACTGCACTCCAGCCTGGGTGGCAAAAGCGAAACTCCATCTCAAAAAAAGAAAAAAAAAAAAAAAAACTCTAACAAATGGTGGAAAATAGGCATAGTCTTAATTATGCAGTACACATAGTCTTTATTAGCATTATATTACAGACATTATTCCTTTAAACTGGTTTCTTATATTATGAAGGTATTTCCAAATATACTCCCATGGTGACTTATGTTTAGTAGCATCCATTTGCTGTAGCGTGTGGACCTGGGTGTAGTAGATGCTATTGGTGCCCTGCCTGGGTCTCTTCACCAGCCAGTACCCCATCCCACATCTGTTTCAAGTGCAGCTTACCCCTGTGACTTCTAATTATCTGTCCTTGCCTGATGGGAACCTAGGAAGCTATACTCCCCTTATAGCCAATGAATGATTCTAGGATACAAAATCCGTGGCGCCTGCCTCAAGCAGGACTACTGCAAATGTTTCCCCCTGTGAACCCAGCCAAGGCTAAACTGTATCTAAAACCATGTCCTTGCTCAGTTCTCTCCTGTTCCCTATCGTGCTTCGTGTCATCCTCTCACGTTCCCTATCCCACTTCATGTCCTCCCTCGTACGTTTTCTTTAAGTGCACCCCTTCCAAAAATCAGATAACTGAAATATCATGCAAACCAAGGAAGGAGCTGTGCTTTTAGTTTAGAAGTTTAAGTTTAGGTTGGAAGTCCACTGGTAATGAATTTTTGAGAGAACGTGTTCCTCTCAATGGCATTGATACAGACTATGAAACTGAGCGTTAGAAATGGAAAAAGAGGCCAGGTGTGGTGGTTCACGCCTGTAATGCCAGCACTTTAGGAGGCTGAGGCAGGCGGATCACAAGGTAAGGAGTTCAAGCCCAGCCTGGCCAACGTAGTAAAACCCCATCTCTACTAAAAAAAATACAAAAAATTAGCCAGGCATGGTGGCAGGCTCCTGTAATCTCAGCTACTCAGGAGGCTGAGGCAGGAGAATCGCTTGAACCCGGGAGGCAGAGGTTGCAGTGAGCCAAGATCAGTTGCAGTGATTGCATTCTAGCCCAGACAACAGTGTGAGACTCCATCTCAAAAAGAAAAAAAGAGAAAGAAATGGAGAAAGAACAGCCTTGGTAATGTGGTGCAACCCCATCTCTACAAAAATCATAGTGGTGCACACCCATAGTCCCAGCTACTCAGGGGCTCACCTCCTGGGCCCAGGAGGTAGAGACTGCAGTGAACTGTGATTATACTGCTGCACTCTAGCTTGGGCAACAGAGCGAGACCCTCTCAAAAAAACAACAACAGGCCAGGCGCGGTGGCACACACCTGTAATCCCAGCACTTTGGGAGGCCTAGGCAGGCAGATTACCTGAGGTCTGGAGTTTGAGACCAGCCTGACCAACATGGAGAAACTCCATCTCTACTAAAAATACAAAATTACCCAGGCGTGGTGGCACGTATGTACAATCCCAGCTACTTGGGAGGCTGAGGCAGGAGAATTGCTTGAACCCAGGAGGTGGAAGTTGCGGTGAGCCGAGATCGTGACATTGCACTCCAGCCTGGGCAACAAGAGCGAAACTTCATCTCATCAAAAACTAAAATTAAAATTAAAAAACAACAACAACAAAAAGAAGTGGAGCAAGAAAGAAAGGGACATAAAAACCAATTCCCAGACAACCATAACTAGATTTCTGTTATTGATTTACTCAGCCCTAATTCATCTTCCAATTCTAGTAACAGTTTACCTTCATGAAGACATCTGCCTCTAGGCTAACATAGTTCTGGAAATCCCTGAGTCTTAGGTGCACTGGAACGGTCTGCCAGTTTTATGCACCTGGTAACGGTATCAGCTTACACTGAGAAGCCTGTTTCTAGAATAGTCCTTCCTCCTGAGGCTATGAGACTATTCTTTGTCATTCTTTCCAGAAGACCAACTCTGGCCCAGGGCTGCCTTACAGGATTTTCTGCAGTGATGAAAATGTTCCGTCTGCACTGTCTGATGCAGTAGCCACCAGTTACAAGCGGCTATTGAACATTTGAAATGTGGCCAGTAGGACTAAGGAACCAAAGTTAACATTTTAATTTTCATTAATTTAAACTTAGATTTAAATAGCCATGTGTGTGTCTAGTGGCTGCTACATTCGGCAGCACAGCTTTAATTTCTAGCAAGGACATTTACGCCATTGTGAAGGGAAAGCAGAGACCGCCTGCTGAAAGGCCAAATTGTTCTGGCTCCTTGCTTATAGTAACCAGAAGTATCCAAATGGAGACAATGAATGGGCCTAGCTGTAAGTAGTCTATGATAACCATGGGTGGGGGCAAGAACATGGGAACAGAGAAGGCCTAGTGAAATCTTCAGAGTGTTAGAATCTGTCCTGTACAGAATGTACTGTAATCAGTAGCAAACAATAGAAGTATTTTTAGACTTACCAATCAAATCTTTACAAGTTGATTTGTTAAGTTACTTTGTTAGCCCTTACATGTGAACGTGAGTATGTCCTACCCTGCTTGAAAAGACATAATTTCATTGTAACATTTTACCTAGACAAAATTACCCTAAAGTAAGTTGAACCCTTTCTGATTTGAAGCCTTTCCCTATATTTGAGCCTGAAATATACAAGTTTATAAGACTTGATTAAGAATATGAAGTGGCCAGGCCAGGTGGCTCACACCTGTAATCCTAACACTTTGGGAGGCCAAGGCAGGAGGATTGCTTGAGCCCAGGAGCTTGAGACCAGCCTGAGCAACAAAACAAGACCCTGTCTCTGCAAAAAAAAAAAAAATTTTTTAAGTACCTGGGTGTGGTGGTGCATGCCTTTAGTCTTAGCTACTCAGGAGGCTGAGGTGGGAGGATCACCTGAACCTGGGAGGTAGAGGCTGCAGTGAGCTGTGATCATGC
>NW_016107773.1:871338-879034 GCF_001604975.1 Cebus imitator
CATTGCAACCTCCATCTCCTGGGTTCAAGCGATTATTTTGCCTTAGTCCCCCAGAGTAGCTGGAATTATAGGCATGTGCCACCATGCCCAGCTAATTTTTATATTTTTAGTAGAGATGTGGTTTCACCATGTTGGCCAGGCTGGTCTTGAACTCCTGCCCATCAAGTGATCTGTCTGCTTCAGTCTCCCAAAGTGCTAGGATTAAAGGCGTGAACCACCAGCCTGGCCCCTGATTATTTCTAATAGACGTCCTACCCCCATTTTTGCTTGTGATGCCATTGTGGGTCACAGGATGAGGAAGCAAGCAGCCATCTAGGAGAATGCAAATGATGGTTTGGGTGTAAGATACTGTAATAGGAAAAAAAAAAGCCAACCTGTTTTTCCTACTCTCTACTCTCACTCAGTCCAGAACACATCTGTGACAAAACGTGTTGGGGTTTTCCCCACACACTAAGCTATTTTCCAGCAAACACCAGCTAGATGCCCTATAATTCAATTCAATTCAATTCTGACACTACCTGGAGATAGCATCAGATCCCACAAGGTAAGGGGTCAGTCCCACAAGACTGCCCCCACCCCACTTCAAATGCCAATTGCAAGTCCCAGGTGTGACCTTAACTTCTGACCAACCAGCTGTAAACTGGGGGTTCCCATTTAATTAATTTGCTAGGACAACTTATAGAACTTATGGAAGCAGTTACTTAACACTTACCAGGATATTACAAAGGACACAAATGAACAGCCAGATGGAAGAGGTGCACAGGGCAAGGTGTCAGGGAAGTGCGTGGAAGCTCCATGCCCTCAAATGGTGCTACCCTCCGGTATCTTCACGTGCCCTGCAACCCAGAAGCTCATGAAATCTTTTGGCGTTTTGCTTTTTGGTTTTTGTTTGGCCGGGTGCAATGGCTCATGCTTGTAATCCCAGCACTTTGGAAGGCCAAGGTGGGCAGATCATGAGGTCAGGAGTTTGAGACCTGCCTAGCCAACACAGTGAAACCCGTCTACTAAAAATACGAAAATTAGCGGGGCATGGTGGCATGCGCCTGTAGTCCCAGCTACTCGGAAGGCTGAGGCAGGAGAATTGCTTGAACCTGGGAGGTGGAGGTTGCAGTGAGCCGAGATAGCACCACTGTACCTCAGCCTGGGAGACAGAAGAAGACTCCATCTCAAAAAAAAATATCTTTTGGTTTCTGTGGAGCTTGATCTCTAGCCCACCGCCCTCCCCCTGCACCTGCCAGAGGTCGGTGGGTGGGGCTAAAAATTCCAACCCATTAATCACTTGGTCCTTCAGGTTACCAGCCTCATCCTGAGATTATCTAGGAGCTCTATCCAAAGTCATCTTTTAACCTAAACTCAGTTATGATCAAAAATGCCTCATGAGGCCAGGCACAGTGGCTCATGCCTGTAATCCCAGCACTTTGGGAGGCCGAGGCTGGTGGATCACCTGAGGTCAGGAGTTTGAGACCAGCCTTGACAACATAGTGAAACTCTGTCTCCACTAGAAATACAAAAATTAGCCCTGCACGCCTGTAGTCCCAGCTAGTTGGGAGCCTAAAGCAGAAGAATCGCTTGAGCCCAGGAAGTGGAGGTTGTAGTGAGCCGAGATCACACCACTGCACCCCAGCCTGGGCAACAGAGTGAGACCCTCCCAACAAAAGGGGGGGCAGGGCTCATGAATAACAAAAGGCATTCTTTTTTTTTTTTTTTCGAGACAGAGTTTCACTCATGTTACCCAAGCTGGAGTGCAATGGCGCGATCTCGGCTCACCGCAACCTCCGCCTCCTGGGTTCAGGCAATTCTCCTGCCTCAGCCTCCTGAGTAGCTGGGATTACAGGCACGCACCACCATGCCCAGCTAATTTTTTGTATTTTTAGTAGAGACGGGGTTTCACCATGTTGACCAGGATGGTCTCGATCTCTTGACCTCATGATCCACCCGCCTCGGCCTCCCAAAGTGCTGGGATTACAGGCTTGAGCCACCGCGCCCAGCCTAAAAGGCATTCTTATCATTAGGAAATCCTAAGGGTTTGGGGTACTCTGTTAGGAACCAGTGACAAAGACCAAATACATTTCTCATACTAGAGATGCCTTGTCAGATTTATGATTCTGAATTTGGGGCCTGATCCTGAAAAAGAGCAACATTCAAAAGAGATGTCTGATCAAAATACAGATACCTGAGAACTGCAGGTAGCCACAGCCTTATATTAATAACCAAAGTGACAATGCTTTCTGAAAACCACAAGAGAAGGTAATGTAACCTTAAGGATTTTAGCTCCTCTGGAAGTTAGGAACCCTTACTGGTTTGCCGATTTTTCTATAGTTGTCTATAGCAAAAGCACTCAAATGCCACATATAAACATGAAAACTAGCAGACCTTTTTTTTTTTTACATTTTAAGGTTTAGAATTTTCTTTTTCCCTAGACTTCTCAGCAGAATGCAGACGTTTTAAAGAGTACACATTTAAGTTAGGGGAGGTAAAATCTCTCTGCTTTCTATGTAGAAAGTGAATTATGTTGGGCATGGTGGTGTGCTCCCGTAGTCCAAGCTACTTAGGAGGCTGAGGTAGGAGGATGCTTTGAGCCAAGGAGTGTGAGACCAGCATGGGCAATACAGCGAGGCCCTGCCTCCAAAGGAAAATAAAAAAGGTAAATTCTTTTTTTAGAATTGATTGACTGATTGGCAGCCTCACTCTGTCACCCAGGCTGGAGTGCAGTGGTGTAGTCATAGCTCCCTGCAGCCTCGACATCCTGGACTCAAGCTATTTTCTTGCCTCACACTTCCAAGTAGCTGAAATATAGGCATACACCAACATGCTCCACTAATTTAAAATTTTGTTTGTTTGTTTTTGTTTTTAGAGACAGGGTCTCTCTATGTTGTCCAGGTTGTTCTAAAACTCAAGCGATCTTCTGGCCTGAGCCTCCCAAAGTACTAGGATTACAAGCATGAGCCACTGCACCTGACCAGGAATTTAAAAAATTGATACATAATAGAGGTACACATTTTCAGGGTACATGTGATAATTTTTTTTTTTTTTGAGACAGGGACTCACTCTGTTGCCCAGATTGGAGTACATTGGCAGGATCATACTAAATGCAACCTCAATCTCCTGAGTTCAAGTGATTCTTCTGTGTGAGCCACCCAAGCAGCTGGGACTACAGGTGCGCACCACCACACCTGGCTAATTTGTTATTTTCTGTAGAGATGATGTCTTGCTATGTTGCCCAGGCTGGTCTTAAACTCCTGGGCTCAAGCAATTCTCCCACCTTAGCCTCCCAAAGTGCTGAGATTACAGGTGTGAGCCACTGTGCCTGGCCTACATGTGATAATTTAATACATTCATATAATTTGGTTTTTTGGAGTTTAAAAAAAATTTAAAATACTTTCTAGTAAACTACCTGGTACACAGTAGAGTTCAGCAAAGGATTCTAGATGTAATGATTAAAGGTGCATTCCGAAAGAAAAAGAAAAAGAAACAACAAAAACAAAAAAAGATCCATTCTATTGTTCCTCAATTTCTCCTCTCAAATGCATTACCTCAGCTTCAGTTCAACTTTGTTATAATTCACTTCTTCTTCTTCTTTTTTTTTTTTTTTTTGAGACAGAGTCTCACTGTCGCCAGGCTGTAGTGCAGTGACGCAATCTCAGCTCACTGCAACTTCTGCCTCTCGGGTTCAAGCGATTCTCCTGCCTCAGTCTCCCAAGTAGCTGGGATTACAGACATGTGCCACCATGCCTGGCTAATTTTTTGTATTTTAATGGAGACAGGGTCTTACCATGTTGGCCAGGCTGGTCTCAAACTCCTGACCTCAGATGATCTGCCCACCTTGGCCTCCCAGAGTGCTGGGATTACAGGAGTGAGCCACTGCACCTGGCTCTCTACAAAATTTTTTTTAAAAATTAGCCAGGCATGATGGCACATGCCTGTGATTCCCAGCTACTCAGAGGCTAAGCAGGATCACTTGAGCCCAGGATGTCAAGGCTGCAGTGAGCTATCATTATGCCCACTGCACTCCAGCCTGGGTAACAGCAAGACCCTGTCTCAAACATTTTTGCCTTTTTTAGCATTTTTTTTTTTTTTCCATTCAGGGAAGTACGGCCTTAGACTGTTCTGATCATTACTGATGGGAATAACAAAGGGAACTGACCCTTTATACAGGACTGTGGAGGGGCGTTTAGAGCCAAGTTGAGATCTGAGCCCATGAATCTATAAAGGTATCAATCTCCATGGTTGTGGGGTTTTCTCCGGCAGGACTCAGAGGCTTAGTATATGGGTAGACAAAATAGGGTGTGTTTTGAGCCAGGGTGTGGCTTAGCCATCTTGGCAGAGCTGAACCATAGGGTTACAAAGGGCTTCCAGGATTCGGGGAGAGAGTGATTCAGGTGGGATCCAAACAGAACTGGTAAGTAAAGGAAGTCAGGAACAGGGTGGTAGACTGTAGAACTGGAGATCTCCATGCATCTGAAGCATAATTAGGGTGGCTAGAGAGAGAACCCAAGAGGAAGCAAATCACAGTCAGAGTTTGGGATACTGCAGTTAAAGAGCTGCCATGTATCCCCATACCTTATACCACTGTAGGAGGCTCTACATTCCAGCTTCCCTGAGACAGTCCCAGTTTCTATATGTTATTCTAGCATTTTGTCTAATTAATTTAGCATTTGTCCCAAACTTTTCATTTTCTAACAAAGTTAAAGTATTAAGTTAAAGTATTAATAGTTGCATTGAAATAAGCCAGGATGAGTCTGTTGGGCCACCATATTTTTATTTTTAGAGACAGCGTCTCACTCTGTCACCCAAGCTAGAGTGCAATGGTGCCATCACTGTAACGTAGAATTCCTGGGCTCAAGCGATCCTTCCATCCCAACCTCCCAAGCAGCTAAGACTACAGGCACGCACCACCATGCCTGGCTATTTTATTTTTATTTTTTTGTAGAGACAAGGTCTCGCCATGTTGCCCATTCTGGTACGGAACTCCTGGCCTCAAGCGATCCTCTCACCTCGGCTTCCCAAAGTGTTGGGATTACAGAGGTGAGCCACCTTGCCCAGTCCCGGACCACCACTTTTTAATTCCAGCTTCTGCCTTGGTCTCATCTACTAGCTTGTGAGATGCATAGACAGAGAACCAAGTACTCACTTTAACACAGAGTTAAACCTAAAAGACAGCCAGTGATATCCCTTCTCCGTTTCTCTAATCTTTTCCAGATACAATATAACTAACACCTCCCGCTCAAGGACAGCACGTAGGGCATTCACTGATAACAAAGCAAGTGCAGTCAGGCACTAGGCGTTAGGGACAACAAACTCATTTTGTTCCCAGGTGGGAGCAGGAGGAGTATTCACCATTGTGTGCCTTGCTGAATACATGGTGTACCAGCCAGCTGTTCCCATGCCAAAGCCTGCAGGATATAGGAAGCTGCCAGGCCACCAGTTGGTAGGCCAGTGGGTGCAGGAAATTATACATTTACATGTATGTAAAATATATTCAGGAAATAAAGGCAGAGGAGTCCTGCCGTCGAATGTATATCGAGTAGTCTGAATACTCTTGGTATAATGGTTATTCATTATATAGTGTGTATCTACAATTCGTGTTTTTATTTTTATTTTTTTATTATTATTATTTTCTGAGACAGAGTTTCACTGTCCACCCAGGCTGGAGTGCAATGGTGCCATCTTGGGTCATTGCGATCTCTTCCTCCGGGGTTCAGGTGATTCTCCTGTCTCAGCCTCCCAAGTAGCTGGGATTACACGTGCCCACCACCACGCCCGGCTAATTTTCATAGAGACAGGGTTTCACCATGTTGGCCAGGCTGGTCTCAAACTCCTGACCTCAGGTGATCTGCCCAACTCGGCCTCCCAAAGTGCTGGGATTACAGGCATGAGCCACTGCACCCACCCCAACTAATGTTTATAATAATATTTTTTTCTAGAGACAGAATCTCACTTAGTTGCCCAGGCTGGTCTCGAACTCTTGTCCTCAAACGATCCTACTGCCTTGGCCTCCCAACACCGGGATTACAGGTGTGAGCCACTTTGCCTGGCCAATTTTATTGTTTGGTAATGCTTTTTAAAATTTTGCAATCAACTCTTCCAGCGTATGAGTTCAAAAACTAAAGTACATAATTAATGAAAAGGTAAATACTGAATCTGTTTTTCAAGAAAGTTGATGATAAATGTGTAACATGCACAAATCATTTGTCTGCATTTATCAGCCACTCACGGGGCACAATGATGTCACTGACCACATGAAAATTGGAAGACATAAATCTGCAGAGAAAGCATCAGCATCTACCTCAAAGGTTTGTAGTTATTTTATTTTATTTGAGACAGACTCTCGCACTGTCACCCTGGCTGGAGTGCAGTGACGTGATCCAGGCTCACTGCAACCTCCACCTCCTGGGTTCGAGCAATTCTGCCTCAGCCTCCTGAGTAGCTGGGATTACAGGCACCTGCCACCAGGCGCAGCTAATTTTTCGTATTTTTAGTAGAGATGGCGTTTCACCATGTTGGCCAGGCTGAATCTTGAACTCCTGACCTTGTGATTTGCCCGCCTCGGCCTCCCAAAGTGCTGGGATTACAGACGTGAGCCACAGCGCCTGGCTGGTTTGTAATTATTTTAAGAAGACTGTAGCCAAAGATAATTTGACAAGGTACAGCTACAGAGGTATTTACATACTGCTCTGTGAAGGACTTTTGTTTAGATCAAATGACTTATTTAGATCAAAATTCATTGGTTCATTTTCCATTTTATGTTCCTTTGTATGTGACAAAAAGTGAAGCATTACTTCTTTTATTTGATGTATTTAGTTTTTTGCTAGCAAAGGAATATGAATCAATCATAAAGTGAAGCACTACTTCTAATGAGTAGCTCTATTAGCAAAACCCACAGTTAAATGATGCCCATTTAATGTTGATATATTTAGATAGTTCCAATAGGAAATCAGTTGTATTAGTCGGGGTTCTCTACAAAAATAAAAGCAACAGGATGTACCTAGATCTATGTCGATCTATCTGTATGTCTATATGTGGGATTGGGGGGATTGGTTTATTTTAAGGAATTGGCTCATGCAGCTGTGGAGGCTTGCTGAGTCCAAAATCTGATGGTGCAAGCCTGCAGTCTGAAGACTCAGGGAGGAGTTGCAGTTCCAATCCAAAGGCAATGTGCTGGAGAATGCCTTCTTGCTCGGCGGAGGTCAGTGTTTGTTCTTTTAAGGCCTTCAGCTGGTGAGGCCCACTCATACTATGGAGGGTAATCTGCTTTCCTCAAAAATCCACCGATTTAAATGTTAATCTCATCCAAAAAACACCTTCACAGAAACATCCAGAAAAATTTTTGACCAAGTATATGGGCCAAATTGACACATAAAATTAACCATCACGTTAGTTAATTCCAACTAAAAATCGATTTTACATCTGATTTATGGAATAAAAGTAAAGCATATAGAAAGTTATTCTGATGAAAGTGAAACATCTGACATTATTGAGAAAACCATTATCGACTCATTAGAAATTAAACATTTAGGATACATATTTTTGTGATTTTTTTTCATAGAAATACAAATTTTGGAGGAGCACAGCACCATGGTTAAAAACAGACTTCTTGGCCGGGCGTGGTGGCTCACGCCTGTAATCCCAGCACTTTGGGAGGCCGAGGCAGGTGGATCACGAGGTCAAGAGATCGAGACCATCCTGGTCAACATGG
>NW_016107773.1:879129-885090 GCF_001604975.1 Cebus imitator
AAAAAAAAAAAAAAAAAAACAGACTTCTTAATAAAGAAAATTCTAGAGAAGAAACATAGTTGGACTTGGTTGTGATGCAAACATAATTCATAATTGTGTTCAAATAAGTCAATTCGAAAATTGTTTCTGGACAAGTACGGTGGTTCACGCCTGCAGTCCCAGCACTTTGGGAGGCTGAGGCGGGTGGATCACCTGATATCAGAAGTTGGAGACCAGCCTGACCAATGTGGTGAAACCCCATCTCTACTAAAAATACAAAAATTAGCCGGGTGTGCTGGCGTGCACCTGTAGTCCCAGCTACCTGGGAGGCTGAGAAAGGAGAATTGCTTGAACCGGGTTGAGGAGATTGCCGACAACACGCCACTGCACTCCAGCCTGGGCGACAGACCGAGGCTGCATTAAAAAAAAAAAAAAAAAAATTGTTTCTGGAAAGGCATCAGGAAGAGGAATCTTAGGTTACACTCATGTTTCCTTATTTCTTCCTGCATGCAGGTATTCCAGTAAAGAACAGTGAAATACCTAGCATATAGGACGTCCAGAGTAGATAATTTTTTGGAGTTTTTGCTCTTGTTGCCCAGGCTGGAATGCAATGGCACAATCTTGGCTCACTGCAACCTCCGCCTCCTGTGTTCAAGCGATTCTCCTGCCTCAGTCTCCCAAGTAGCTGGGATTATAGGCATGCACCACCACACCCAGCTAATTTTGTATTTTTAGTAGAGATGGAGTTTCTCCATGTTGATCAGGGTGGTCTCGAACTCCCGACCTCAGGTGATTCGCCCACCTCGACCTCCCAAAGTGCTGGGATTACAGGTGTGAGCCACCATGCCCGGCCCAGAGTAATTTTTTTTTAACATTTTTTCACCTCTATGACAAAATTGTTTTCAGTAATAATCATATAATAATTAGGAATAATTATTTTCTTGCTTTTGTCTGTAGTGGGAAAACAATATTTTAAAAGAATACATTTCCACTTTAAATATAATGTCCAAATTCAGTAAGCCATTTCATATGTGAACCAGATTTTCACTTACCAAGAAAAAGTCTTACATCTTGCAGATCACAGTAGTTGCTGTTTTCCATTTTAAATACAAATAAAAACTCCAAATTGTCACACAGAATGATAAGATTGAAATAATAATACTGTTTCTTTGTCTTTACAATCACCTGGCTATCATTATTTGTTTCAAATCTACTGTTAAAACAGGAGTATCTGCTACCACAGGATTTGAAGAAAGGAACTGCAAGCCAGAGGCAAGCTGGAAGGATTCTGAATTGCTGGGTACCTAATTTAGAAACAAATGTAAGTAGCTGAGTCCACATGGTCAGGGGCCAAATATATAACCAGAAGTTCTCTGAATTAATTTCCTGGTAGAACACAATGTTAAAAGGGGTAAGTAATGAAAATGTTCTAATATAAATTTCAAGTTCTATGTCAAATAGAAACACATTCATATATTCACCAAAAGATAGGTACAAAATGTTCATAGCAGCATAATTTGTAATAGCCCAAAGCTGGAAACTGCCCAAATGTCCATCAACAGGGGAATGGACAAGAAGTCTTAAAGGCAGGCTGGGCGTGGTGGCTAAAGTCTATTAACCCACCACTTTGGGAGGCCAAGGCGGGCGGATCACCTGAGGTCAGGATTTCGAGACCAGCCTGGCCAACATGGTGAAACCCCTTTTCTACTAAAAATACAAAAATTAGACAGGTCTGGTGGCACATGCCTGTAATTCCAGCTATTTGGGAAGTTGAGGAGGAGAATTGCTTGAACCCAGGAGGCAGAGGTTGCAGTGAGCTGAGATCGTGCCACTGTACTCCAGCCTAGGGAGCAGAGTGAGACTCCGTCTCAAAAAAAAAAAAAAAAAGTCTTAGAGACTAGAATAAAGTGAAGAACTGTTTAAGGCAAAATTATGGAACACATAACATTGGTATCATCATGTATTGAACCAAGCTCTATGCTAGGCACGTCTGCATATATTGTTTAGTCTTCGCCACACTCTGTGACAGAGATATTAACCTCATATGACACATAAGAAGCCAAGCACGCAGCAACCAAGGATCTTGCCTGAAGTCATAATGCTATAATAGTTAGTGGGGAACTCAGGATTTGAACTCAGTCTAAAGCCCATATGGACCTTTTCCATTATAGACTGCTGTCTCTCTAGAATAGAGAAGGAAGACAGGGAAAGTAGGGAAATATGGACTTCACAAATTCATACATGCTAAAATTATAGCTACTGTTTCTTGAGCACCTATTATGTGGCAAATACTATATGAGGTAATTTACATAAATGATTTTTACAATTACTGTAAAACTCTTCATGACAGTAATTATTTTCTCTCTCTCTCTCTCTCTCTCTCTCTCTCTCTCTCTCTCTCTCTCTTTTCTTTATTACTATTTTTTGAGACAGGGTCTTTCTCTGTTGCCCAGGCTGGAGTGCATTGGCACGATCTCGGCTCACTGAAGACTTGACCTCCTGGGCTCAAGCCATCCTCCCACCTCAGCCAACCGAGTAGCTGGGACTACAGGTGAGTGGCCACCAGGGCCGACTAATTTTTCATTTTTGTAGAGACAGTCTCACCATGTTATCCAGGCTTCTTCTCATTTTTTAGATGAAGAGACTGAGGTCCAGAGATGCTCAATGTCTTGCCCAATTTCACAAATTTCCTGCCACCACTTACCCCTCAGCATCCTTAATAAGAGCGAGGGGACAGGGGCAGTGGCTCACGCCTATAATCCCAGCACTTTGGGAGGCCGAGGGGGGTGGATCATGAGGTCAGGAGTTTGAGACCAGCCTGGCCAACACGGTGAAACCCTGTCTCTACTAAAGATACAAAAGATTAACCGGGTGTGGTGCCGCGCGCCTGTAGTCCCAGCTACTCGGGAAGCTGAGGCAGGAGAATCGCTTGAACCTGGGAGGTGGAGGCTGCAGTGAGCTGAGATTGTGCCACTGCACTCCAGCCTGGGCCACAGGGCGTGACTCCATCTTAAAAATAAAATAAAAGGGAGGCTACCAACTACGTGCTGGACACTGTAGTGGATGCTGGAACTATACTGATGAGTCTATAAGGAATGGTATTGCTGGAGCGACTATTTCTTGCTTACCTGACCTATCTGAGAATTATCAGGGTAACATTTTTTTTTTCAGATTCCATATAGAGAATTCTGCAGGTAAAAATAAAGATCAGTAGTAAAAGCAGTAGTTCCCATTTGCTGACTGTGTACTGTCCTAAGTGCATATATATACACACACATATGCACACGCATACCTATATTCCTCTAATCCTCACAGTGATCCTGTTTATATATTGTTAATATGCTTTTATTTTTTAATTTTAATTTTATGTATTTATTTTGAGACGGAATCTTGCTCTGTTACCGAGGCTGAAGTGCAGTGGTGCGATCTGGGCTCACTGCAACCTCCACCTCCCAGGTTCAAGCGATCCTCCTGTCTGAGCCTCCCAAATAGCTGGGACACGTGCCACCATGCCCGGCTAATTTTTGTATTTTTAGTAGAGATGGCGTTTCGTCATGTTGGCCAGGCTGGTCTCGAACTCCTGACCTCAGGTGATCCACCCGTCTTGGTCTCCCAAAGAGCTGAGATTACAGGCGTAAGCCACCGCACCCGCCCAATATGCTCGTTTTAGGCAAAAATAGAGGCTCAGAGTCTGATTTGGTAGAAAGTTACTGAGCAGTTAGGTGACCTAACAGATGTATACCCTGATCTGGCTGACTCTAGGGGTCTAGGCTTCAACCGTTACAACCAGTTAAGGGTTTGGGGAAGCACTGAGCCAAGAGTCAGGAAAATGGAAGCCACAGGTAGTGCAAAGTCTTGGAAAGGAGACGTCTGGTCCAAGGAGCCACGCGGTGACTGGAACCCGAAGAGCCGGCGCCCAATTTACCGCCGCAGTGAAGCAACGCGGACGGTGGTAGGTTTAGGAATCTGGGAGCCCTCTGAATAGAAGGAGAGGAGAGGGAAGGGGGCTGTGCTGGGGGCTTCTGGGAGAAAATTCCCACGGCCACCTAGAGAGCCTGCAAATGGGTAGGCGCTGGCGGGGCCGGGGGCGGGGCCTGCGGGGCGGGGTCGGCGGGGATAGGAGGGGATAGGCGGGGCGAGGGCGGAGCCTACTCTGCGGCGTCCAGCGGCGGCGACTAGCCCTCAGGCGAACCTCTCGGCTTTCCCGCGCGGCGCCGCCTCTTGCTGCACCTCCGCCTCCTCCTCTACTCAGCCGCTGGCTTCCTCCTCCTGAGCAGTCAGCCCGCGCGCCGGCCGGCTCCGTTATGGCTACCCGCAGCCCTGGCGTCGTGGTGAGCACCTCGGCCCGCCGGCCCTGGCCGGCTCAGGCCCACGCGGCCGGTGGCGGCCGGGCCCTGAGGCGCGGGTCCGCAGTGCGGGCCCGCAGTGCGGGCTCGGGCGGCCGGGCCCGGGTAACCCCGGTGCAGGGGCGACCACAGTTTCCCGGGTTCGACTTTACGTCACGCGAGGGCGGCTGGGAGGACGGAATGGCGGGGTTTGGGGTGGGTCTCTCCTCGGGGGAGCCCTGGGAAAAGAGGGCTGCGTGTGGGAAGAGAAGGTGGAAATGGCGTTTTGGTTGACATGTGCCGCCTGCGAGCGTGCTGCGGGAGGGGCCGAGGGCAGATTCTGGAATGATGGCGCGGGGTGGGGGCGTGGGGGCTTTCTCGGGAGAGGCCCTTCCCTGGAAGTTTGGAGTGCGGTGGCGAGGTCCTCGGGGTACCTGTGGGGGGGGTCTCGGGACGGAAAGCGACCACCTGGGAGGGGATATGGGGACCGAGCTTTGCCTTTAGTTCTGCACACGCTGTAGTTCATATTTATGGAGATGCGCATGGCCTCATTGAAGCCCCACTACAGTAGCGGTAACCATGAGTATTTGACACACGAAGGAACTAGGGAAAAGGCATTAGGTCATTTCAAGCGGGCTCTTGAATTCACGTGTGCTAGAATCCGGATTCCAGAATGTCTGATGCCCCAGGATATAGAAAATGAGAATCTGGTCCTTACCTTCAAGAACATTCTTAACCGTAATCAGCCTCTTGTATCTTAGCTCCACCCTAATTGGTTCTTTTTCTTGTTTGCAGAACCGGCCAAGCTGCTGGCTTCCCTGCCTCCCTCCCCAACCGTTCTGATCATGCTTGCTAAAATAGTCCTAACCCCTGCCACTTAAATGCCTTAGCCTGCTTTATTATGATTATTTTTTGTTGTTTTGGCAATGACTTGGTTACCTGTTGATTGTTTTTCCCACTAAAACTTTATAAGGGCAGGAATCATCGCCCTAACTCTAGCAGGTAGCACAGTGCTTGGCTTGTAGAAGGTCCTCGATGATGGTTTGTTGAATGAATACATTGAATAATTAGCCACTTGAGCCTGAAGAAGATTCTATTTCATGTTAGGCATTGTAATGACTTAAGGTAAAGAGCATTGCTGTTAATTTAGGAGTCTGACTGGGAATCCAGCTTGTTTGGGCCATTTACTAGTTGTGTAGTAAATGGCCATTTACTAGGCTGTGGGCAACTTACTTCACCTCTCTGGGCTTAAGTCATTTTATGTACATCTGAGGTGCTGGCTACCTCCTGGAGTTATTGAGAGGATTATAAGACAAGCTATGTGAATAAACAACCCTTGCATGGTCCCTGGCTGGGAATAGTAATAATAGCCATCATGTTTACATGCATAGTCCTAATTAGTCTTCAAAACTGTCCTGTAGCAATGATCTGATTATTACTATTTTAGAGATGAGGAATCTTTGAAGCCTCAGAGAGGCTAACAGACATACCCTAGGTCGTACAGTTATTAAGAGGAGGAGCTCTGACTCGAACCTAGCTCTCTCTCTGGAGTGTATGCACTTAAAAAATAGGCTAATAAGTACTCAAAAAAATGATAGTGGCTGTTTTGTTTTGTTTTTTCAGTTACTGGGGAAGTTAGGTGGATGCCTTTTTTTTT
>NW_016107773.1:885100-899300 GCF_001604975.1 Cebus imitator
TTTTTTTTTTTTTTTTTTGAGACAGGATCTCACTCTATCACCCAGGGTGGAGTGCAGTGGCGTGATCACCGCTCACTGCAGCCTTGACTTCCCGGGCTCAGGTGATTCTCCCCGAGCTCAGGGGATTTTCCCACTTCAGCCTCCTGAGTAGCTGGGCCTACAGGTGTGCACCACCATGCCTGGCTAATATTTGTATTTTATTTTATTTTAGAGACAGAGTTTCGCTCTTGTTGCCCAGGCTGGAGTGCAGTGTCACGGTCTTTGCCCACTGCCACCTCCGCCTCCTGGGTTCAAGCGATTCTGCTGCCTCATCCTCCCGAGTAGCTGGGATTACAGGTGGCCACCACCATGCCTGGCTAATTTTTTGTATTTTTAATAAACACGGGGTTTTACCATGTTGGTCAGGCTGGTCTTGAACTCCTGACCTCAGGTGATCCACCCGCCTTGGCCTCCCGAAGTGATAGGATTACAGGCATGAGCCACCCGGCCCAGCCTAATATTTGTATTTTTTGTAGAGACATGTATTTTGCCACGTTGTCCGGGCTGGTCTTGAACTCCTGAGCTCAAGCGATTTGCTGGCTTCTGCTTCCCAAAGTGCTGGGATTACAGGCGTAAGCCACTGTGCCTGGCCTAGGTAGATGCTTTTAGCTTTGGGGTATGATGCCTGTCCCCAGTATACAGTGAATTTAATTATTGCTAGAGCTGGCTGTTAGTTTTCTTTGAACATAAGGTACTCATTGTTTTTAGTTTGCAGATCCCTATTCCTTTTTAAAAATTTTCCTTCCCTTAAATGGCTTGCATGTTAGCAATAACATGCTTAAATGGTGCTATGTGCTAGATACTCTTCTAAGGCCTGTTACGTATATTAACTAATTTGATTTTTTTAAAAAAAAGTTATACAAATCAGAGAGGTTAAGTAACTTGCCCAAGATTACCCAACAGTACTAGGATTTGAACCTAAGTTTGTCTTACCCCAGATTCCACTCTTAACCTCTAAACTTTTAGTAGCGACAATAGTCGATGTTTATTGAATACTTAACTGTGTTTTAGGCATTGGAGTAAATATTTTGCAGGCATTATCTAATGTAAACACCCTAAAGTTATGTAACAGGTACCTTTAGGTAAGTAAACACTAGTATGACCTTGAAGGCACAGATAGATGAGGTAACTTACCCAATATCACTTACATGAAATTGGCCCTCAAACCTGTCTGATACAACTCATGCTGCTTGTAACTATCGTTTTCACCTGCCAAGGTAAACTCGGACACATTTGAACTAAAAAAAAGCTTATAGATTTTTGCAAATTAATATGAAATATCAGATATACTTTATGTGGATATAATATCTTCCAAATTTCAGGGATGGTAGTACTAGAACTGTAATCCTGCCCTAGCTGAACTTACCCTGCCAATAATTTTTTACAGAATTGGTAAAATGGAGGACTTTTTTTTTGTTCTTGGCCACATTGTTATCAACAGGGTGTAGATTGACATCAGTCTGTAGGTATAAACCAGAGTTATTCTTTGTGACCACCAAGAAACAGAGCAGTTCAGTTCAGGGGTTTGTTTCTGTGAATTTAGCACTGTGACCTGCATACTACAAGTCTATCTTGTTTTCTATCCATTGTTTGTATCTGGATATTGCAAAAGGTGGGGAAAAGACCAATCAGTTCGGCAGATAAGAGGTGCCTTGGAGTTTTCTTTTTGTTTTCTGCGGTTCATTAAATAGTAACTAGACCATGTCATTGTAATCTTCTGTAGTGAAGGTATGTTGAAGTTGTACTTAATGGAAGTGAGTCTAAAAATGAGCTATGTGAATTCAGAGAGGTACAACAATAGATAAGCCACATTTTATTTAGTTATCTAGTAATCAATAGCTTTTCCAAATTTCTGGAATGGGCAGAAATTGCTGGGTGGCACATTTTTACCCTTTATATTCAGACACATTAAAATTCTCAAAAACAACCCTCAAAACAGTGTACCCCTCTACCTTTCTGTAATTTTGTATTGTGTAGATTTGATAAAATTTATGTGTCAATCATTACCATTAATATCGATATTGAGCTTCAATTCTTATTTTTTCTACCAGTGGCTGCCAAATTACTAATATTTACAATAATTTTCTACTAAGATAATTTACTACTAATTCAATCACATACTTCAAATTGTTATGGAACTGCTATCTTCAGCATTGTGCTTCTGATAATTGATAGGTATAATTTTTTTTGTCCAGAGTCAACATGCCTATCCTTCCACTGTGCACACTAATAAAAGGAAAAATTGTAGTATTGGGTAAATTCATGTGCTTACACATATAGTAATTATGAGCACACTTCCCTAGAATGGGTAATAATTTATCCCTCCCTGGGTCGAATAGTCAAGAATGCTGATTTTAATTCTTACAGCAGCTCAGAAGATAAGGCAAGCAAGTGATATATGTAGTTTATTTTTGAAACTGATATGGAATTGGAAGATGAATCTATTATTAGCGTAAGTTATTTTTGCATTTAGGAATATTGCATCAGTAACTCATTATTTTTGTTTTGTTTTGTTTTTTGAGACGCAGTTTCGCTCTTGTTGCCCAGGCTGGAGTGCAATGGGGTGATCTCGGCTCACCGCAACCTCTGCCTCTTGGGTTCAAGTGATTCTCCTGCCTCAGCCTCCCAATAATTTCAGTTTTATGTTATTCTGAGTTAACACAAATTATCCAAGGAGATGGTGGATCATCTGCTTTGAGGTGTTTTTTTTTTTTGAGAACTTTGATGTATCTGAATATATAAGGTAAAAATATGCTACCTAGCAATTTCCACCCATTCCAGAAGTTTGGAAATGCTATTGATTACTAGATAGCTAAATAAAATGTGGCTTATGTATTGTTATACCTCTCTGAATTCACATAGCTCATTTTTAGACTCACTTCCATTAAGTCTTGTTTAGACCCATGAACATTGTCTTTTTTTTTTTTTTTTTTTTTTTTTTTTTTTAATAGCAGTTTAACACTCTTCACAGTTATTCATGTACATGTCACACCATCTACTACATTGTAAGTTCTATGAGGGTAGCTGTATCAAATTTATCTAACTCTATCTAGTATGCATGACATAGGAAGTATTCAATAAACATTTGCATGTTAGTGATAAGGATACAGGTTCTTAATGCTAAAGCATTTAAGAATTAGTATTTGATGTTTGATCATTAAATTTGAATTAAGAGGACTAAGACTTTTTGTTAAATGTCAAGTTGGGAAAAGTTGTCATTTAAATGAATTGCCTCTTATTTAACTTTGTATGATGATATATTTTGTTTTTATTTTGTAAAAAATTATTTTTTTTCTTTTTAGAGACAGGGTCTTGCTATGTTGCCCAGGCTGGTCTTGAACTCCTGACCTCAAGCAGTCCTGCCTTGGCCTCCCAAATGCTGGGATTACAGGCATGAGCCACCTCACTCGGCCTTGTATTACAATACATTTCGAGTATCCACAAGTAGACATAGTAGTATAATGAACCTGTATGTATCCATTACCAAGTTCTGACAACTATCAATAGCCAATTATGCATTTCTTAAATTAGACCCCCCAAATATACCCAAATATATATATGGCAAATTGTAACAAAGTTGCAAATTCATGCTTAAAGTGTCTCAAGTGATGCAAGTTTTATGAATATTTTTAATGCCTTTTGGGAAGAGGTATATTGACAATTTTTTTATGCTTGAAGTAAACCATAAATCTTTCAAAAAAATAAAATGTAGGATGCAATAAAACAAACAAAACAACTCTTTGACATAAATGTGATATGTAATCATTTGGAAATCAATTTGTTGACAGAGATAGAATTCCTATTTTAGAATACATCTCAGCTGATCTGTCTGTATTCTTAGACTGCATATCTGGGATGAACTCTGTAGGGTCACAGCCCTACAGGGTCGTGGGGTGTCCCCTATCGCTGTGCTGAGGTGCAGGATCCGAGAAATAAAGAGACAGGACACAGAAGGACAAAGAAAGCACAGCTGTGCTCAGGGGGCCATGCCACCTATAAGTGGAGACAGGAGAGGCCCTGAACGTCCAGAAGCATCTGTATTTATTGGGTATAGGTTAGGGGGGCAGGGTAGTGAGTGAGGTCATCTTTAAGGATAGTGATAGGGTCATGAGCAATAAACAGGGGGTTCACCCCCATTAGGTCACCTAGGCCAGGAGGTGGGCAGTGTGCAGCAAGGGGTCCACCCCCATTAGGTCACTGAGGCAAGGAGGTGGGCCGTGCACAGTGAGGGGTCCACCCCCATTAGATCACCGAGGCAAGGAGATAGGCCGTGTGCAGTGAAGAGGGTGTAGCGTGCAATATTTCTTATCCAGGAGCAGGCTACTTCTAAGGAATTCTATAGGAGGATGCTCTGAGCAACTACAGAGCTGACAAGGTCTGCAGCCACCTGCTGGCAGCTTCCAGTGAGTTCTGTAGGCGGATGCTTTTGAGCCAGCACGTAACAAGAGCTGATAAAGTTCACAGTCACCAAGGCATGATTTATACCGGAGGGATTTTAAGCCCTCGGATGCTTGCAGCATTGCCAGTCTGAGGGCAGCCTTCCACAAGAACTGGACGCAAGGTCCTACAACTCCTTTATCAGGAGGAGTGGCTCTTGCTCCACGCCTGCCATACAGTGGGTATCTTTACGATACTGAATGCTGCCGCCTGGGCCATGGATTCTTGTCTTGATATAACTGTTTTTCCTTAATTCATGCTCTGTACCGTGTCTGCTCTAGGCATTCCTCCGACTATGAACTAAGATATTATATATATATGTGGAAATAACTGAGTAGTAAGATATTCTTCAGGCACTCATTCTATAAACTAATATATGATTACATATAAAGGATTATATAAAAGGAAATAACTGAGTAGTAATACTGTAAGATATTCTTCAGGCACTCATTCTATAAACTAATATAGATTACATATAAAGGATTATATAAAAGGAAATAACTGAGTAGTAATACTGTAAGATATTCTTCAGGCACTAATTCTATAAACTAATATATGATTATATAAAGGATTATATAAAAAGGAAATAACTGAGTAGTAATACTGTAAGATATTCTTCAGGCACTCATTCTATAAACTAATATAGATTACATATAAAGGATTATATAAAAGGAAATAACTGAGTAGTAATACTGTAAGATATTCTTCAGGCACTAATGGTACCAGGAATCTGCTTAGCTCTCCTTCCTTGGTGCCTAGATGGGGGGTTACCCACAAACTCTGGGCAGAATTCACATTGGCTTCATTTGAAATAAACGAGACTTGAAATTCTTAGTCCATCTGCAGAAACTGTAGCCGGGCACTGAACAATTTTGACAGACCCAGTAGTCGTTACAAGTGTATATTTCAAGAAGTTCTGGCTGGGTCCTAGTTTGTGCTTGTGGCAGATGCAGTGAGAACTGGGAGGAAGTTGGTGAGTAAGCTTCAAGGAAGAAGTCATTTTTAGTACTCTGGATCTTCTTGATTTTAAAGCACTACAAAATGGTGCCTTTTCATTCCCATCAAGTGATTGAATATGTTGCAATCCCCAAGTCTCTCTAACTGTTCCTGTCAATCCAGCCACTGGATTGTTAACTAATCCATATTAGATGGGGTTAATATATATTCTGATGAGCCTGAAATGAATATATATAGTATCATTTTTATAATATCTAGCAAGGTTTGTATTTTCCCAAAACTTGAACTGAATTTCAGTTCGTAAAATTTATAAAAGTAATACTTGTTGTAAAATATTTTTTGGAATGCTAACATAGGTGATACACAGATGTCCCATTTCCATTCTTTTTATAGTAAATATGTTCTGGCATGATGTGAAGGTTTAGCAGATACATCAGCACTTAAGCCTAGATGATCTGGCATAATCTTTTCCCCAAGAATAGAAATTTTTTCTGCTTATGAAAGTAGTACATGTTTGTTTAAAAAACAAATCAATATTGACTTTTGCCCACTGTATAGCACTACGCCCCCACTTGTCCATGACCAGGGGCATATCCTGGTCCACCTACCTGAAAATGTTTGTTGCTAGCCTGGCCACGTACATAGGGGCTGAAGTTGTCCCACAGGTATTATAGGCCAACCTGAGCTTTGGGGACTGGAAGAGAGACAACACAAACCTCAAATTTCTCAGCACTGGAAACCTCAAAATATAACTGAATTATCTATTAATAAGATTTTAAATCTTAAATATGTATTTTTAGATGTATTAAAAGACAAACTGCTTGTCCTTAAGCACCTAATTCAATGCTAATTGAAAGAGGAGATGCTCAATAGGTACTAACTGATATATTGAGATTTAATTATGGTTTGACCAGTATTTCTTGGAAACTGCCAAAGCTTGTATCATCAGCTTCCTGAATGTGTTTTGAAAGGTAATTTAGTCTTGAATATCATGTGGGCTAGAATATTTAATTCTTTCTGGTATATTTCTTCAAATAGACTTTGAATATAATGGTGAATGGACATGCCACCATGCCTGCCTAATTTTTGTATTTTTAGTAGAGATGGGGTTTCACCATGTTGGCCAGGCTGGTCTCAAACCCCTGACCTCAGTGATCCACCCACCTGGGCCTCCCAAAATGCTGGATTTACAGGCATGAGCCACCACGCTGGCCAGTGGTTTTTCTTGTGTGCTTTTATTTTTGAAATAGGGTCTTGCTCTGTTGCCCACGCAGAAGTACAGTGGTATGATCATAGCTCGCTGCAGCCTCAAACTCCTGGTCTTAAGTAATCCTTCTGCCTCAGCCTCCCGAGTAGCTGGGACTACAGGTACGCACCACCATGCCTGGCAAATTTTTAAAAAGTTTTTGGGCCAGGCGCGGTGGCTCACTCCTGTAATCCCAGTACTTTGGGAGGCTGAGGTGAGCAGATCATGAGGTCGGGAGATGGAGACCATCTTGGCCAACATAGTGAAACCCTGTCTCTACTAAAAATACAAAAAAATTAGCTGAGCGTGGTGGCGCACGCCTGTAGTCCCAGCTACTCGGGAGGCTGAGGCAGGAGAATTACTTGAACCCAGGAGGCGGAGATCGCAGTGAGCCAAGATTGCGCCACTGCACTACAGCCTGGGCGACAGTGCTAGACTCTGTCTAAAAAAAAACATCAGTTTTTTGTATCGACGGGGTTTTGCTACATTACCCATGCTGGTCTCAAACTCCTGGCCTCAAGCAACCCTCCTGTCTCAGCCTCCCAAAGCACTGGGATTACAAGTGTGAGCCACCACACCATGCCAGTTTTTCCTGTTCAGTGTGATATTTTATCTTGCTAGACTACAGTGTGTTAAAATTTGTTTTACTAAATTTTCAAACATACTCAGAAGTGGAGAGAATAGTATAATGAATCCCCATATGTTCATCACCCATCTTTAGAATATTACTAAATAGTAAGATTTTGCTGCATTTGTCTTAGCTCTTTAAAATTTTTCTTTCTCCCTTTATGACCTAAAGGAAATTCCATATCATATCATTTTACTTCTACGTTCTTGATTAAGACACATAGGTTTTTGTTTTTTTGAGACTGAGTCTTGCTCTGTCTCCCAGGCAGGAGTGAAGTGGTGCAATCTCGTCTCACTGCAACCTTCGCCTCCCGGGTTCAAGTGATTCTCCTGCCTCAGCCTCCCAAGTAGCTGGGACTACAGGCACCTGCCATCATACCCAGCTAATTTTTTGTATTTTTAGTAGAGATGGGGTTTTGCCATGTTGCCCAGGCTGGTCTCAAGCTCCTGAGCTCAGGCAGTCCACCTGCCTCAGCCTCCTGAAGTGCTAGGATTAGAGGGGTGTACCAACACGCCTGGCCTGTTGTTTTCTTACATAATTCATTATCATACCTACAAAGTTAACAGTTGCTAATATCATCTTATACCAAAATTTCTCTGATAGACTAAGGTTATTTTTTAATATCTAAATCCAATCAAATGTTTGTATCCTGTAATGCTTTTATTGAAACAGCTATATTTCTTTTTCAGATTAGTGATGATGAACCAGGTTATGACCTTGATTTATTTTGCATACCTAATCATTATGCTGAGGATTTGGAAAGGGTGTTCATTCCTCATGGACTAATTATGGACAGGTTAGTAAGATCTTAAAATGAAGTTTTTTTACTTTTTCTTGTATGAATTTCAAATGTCAGCAACTGTTCTGGGTACTTGCTATTTGAACATAAACTAGGTCAATTTATTAAATAATAGATGCTTTCTATTTTTAAAGTCTTCTTTATCAAAAAAAAAAAAAAAAAAAGAGGAGGGCCTTACTAATTACTCAGTATCAGTTGTAGTTTAGTGGGAGTCTGTAGGGACTAGAACAAAGTAAACATTGAAGGGAAATGGAAGAAGGAACTCTAGTCAGAGTCTTGCATTTCTCAGTCCTAAGCAGGGTAATGGACTGGGGCTCAATCACATGAAGGCAAGGTCATATTTTGATTATTATGTCCATCTAGCTTGAAAATTTTCCACCAAATCAATTACAATGAAAAAACCTTAGCTGGTATTGAATGCTTGCCTTGTATGTCTGACTAGCCTGTGGTTTTATTTTAAAATTATAATATCAAAATGTTTGTGTTATAAAACATTCTAACTGTGGAGGCTATAAACAAGAAGATTAAGGTTCTCTCCTTTCAGCCTCCTGTACACATTTCTTCCCAAACACTAGCTGTGCACATATACTATATGCAGATTTGCATATATACATTTATATTTTAAGATGAGTGTAATTTTAAATTTTATAGGTCACTTTTCATATTAGTGCATCTAGAGCTATCTTATATATATATATATATTTTGGAGATGGAGTTTCGTTCTTGTTACCCAGGCCGAAGTGCAATGGCGCGATCTCGGCTCACCACAACCTCCGTCTCCTGGGTTCAAGCAATTCTCCTGCCTCAGTCTCCCGAGTAGCTGGGAGTACAGGTGTGCGCCACCATGCCCAGCTAATTTTTGTATTTTTAGTAGAGATGGGTTTTCACCATGTTGACCAGAATGGTCTCGATCTCTTGACCTCGTGATCCACCCATCTCGGCCTCCCATAGCGCTGGGATTATAGGCGTGAGCCACCGCGCCCAGCCCAGCTATCTAATATATTTTAAAGGTTGCATAGCATTCCATCTTATGGAGATATCATAACTGATTTAACCAGTCCACTATTGATAGGCATTATTTTGTTCTTACAGACTGTACTAGAAGAAACATTCTTTTACATATTTGGTATTTGTTCAGCTTTATTCAAGTGGAAATCCTGGGTCAAGGGGAAAGAGTTTATTGAATATTTTGGTATTGCCAAATTATCCTCCAAGAAGTTGAATCATTTTATACTCCTGATGTTATATGAGAGTGTCTTTTTCCTCACAATCTCTCTTTTTTTTTTTTTTGAGACAGGGTCTCTGTTGCCCAGGCAGGAGTGCAGTGGAGTGATCATAGCTCACTGCTGTCTCAACCTGCTGAGCTCAAGCGATCCTCCCACCTCAACCACCTGAGTAGCTGGGAATATAGGTGTGTGCCACCACTCCCAGCTAATGTTTTTATGTTTTTTAGAAACAGGGTGCACCATGTTACCTACGCTGGTCTTGAATTCCTGGGCTCAAGCCATCTGGCCCACCTCAGCCTCCCAGAGTGCTGTAATTATAGGCGTGAGCCACTGGCCTAGTCTCGACAATCTCTTTTAATATTATCCAAGAAATTTCATTTAATCAGAACCTGCCAGTTTATAGGTGAAAATGTTATCTTGTTTTTATTTTTAATTTTTTTAAATTGCAAATAATGTGATAGTGGTATGCTTGGTTTTTTTGAAGGTATCAAATTTTTTACTTTATGAAATAAGGATATACTTGATGGAGGCAAAGGATGTGTTACCTGGAAGATTTTTAAAACATTATTAATGCATTTTTTTGAGATAAGATCTTGCTCTATTGTCTAGGCTGGAGTCCAGTGACACACACAATCACAGTTCACTCCAGCTTCAAAATCCTGCACTAAAGTGATTTTCCCACCTTACCTCTCAAGTAGCTGGGACTACAAGGGTGTGCTACCATGCCTGGCTATTTTTTGTTGTCGTTGTTGCAAGGATGGGGTCTCACTATATTGCCCAGGCTGGTGTGGAAGTTTAATGACTAAGAGATGATTGTCATAAAGTTTAATGTATGAAACTCTCTATTAAATTCCTGATTTCATTTCTTTAGGACTGAACGTCTTGCTCGAGATGTGATGAAGGAGATGGGAGGCCATCACATTGTAGCCCTCTGTGTGCTCAAGGGGGGCTATAAATTCTTTGCTGACCTGCTGGATTACATCAAAGCACTGAATAGAAATAGTGATAGATCCATTCCTATGACTGTAGATTTTATCAGACTGAAGAGCTATTGTGTGAGTATATTTAATGTATGATTCTTTTTAATAGCAGCAGTAGGTTTTCTTATATTTTCTTTGAATTTCTGCAAACCATACTTAGTTCATTTCACTGGTTATAGTGAGATTTTTCTAACGTATTCACTAGTACTTTACATCAAAGCAAATATTGTCTTTTTTAAACTAGTTACCTTGGAGGATATATACTTATTTTACAGGTGTGTATGTGTGTGTTTTTGTTTTGTTTTGTTTTGTTTTGTTTTTCTTTTAATAAACTCCTTTTAGGAATAGTTCTTGGGACTTGGGATGCATTTTCCACTATACATACCCACTGATGGCAGATATCCTCTCTTGAGCTCGGTTGGTTTGCAGGGGAGTCATAAGTCCTTTGCAGCAAGGTTTGACAAATAAGGAGGGTCAACACTTGTTTTCTAGAAAGCACGTGGAGAGTTAGAGCATTGGCGAATTGAAGAAACCACTTTAAGAAAAGGGGGAGTGCAGGTATACTCAAGACAGTGAGTTGCGCCAGAAACCACTTTTGATTCACAGTAACTCTGCCTGTGTCACACAATTGAAATGCATCACAACATTGACACTATGGATGAGACAAAATCAGTGTGATCTTTAACAAGTGACTTTCATCCATAATTTGATCATACACAAATGTTTGATTTTTATTACATTAGACTATTGTTTTGTTTCTGATTTTATGTTGGGTTGGTATTTCCTGTGAGTTACTGTTTTCCTTTAAAATAGGAATTCCTACTCTTCAAAGATTAGAACAAATGTCCAGTTTTTGCTGTTTCATGAATGAGTCTTGTCTATCTTTGTAGAGACTCACCTTATGTTCACATTTTTATTGAGAACCACTTACCTACATTTAACTTTCAATCAGCCTCTCCATTAATCATCTATTTGAGCGACCCAAGTTTTTGACCTTTTCCATGCTTATGTCAGTCCTATAGGTGATTGGGCAGCTATTTAAGTATTATAGACATTTCCCCTATCCCATTAAAACCCTTTATGCCCATGCATCATAACATTACTTCCTACTCATTAGCACCTTTTAACTTGTCAGAGTCTTGCTTGAATTAGAGACTTGTTTAAACACAAAATTTAGACTTTTACTCAAAGAAAGTGATTGATTGATTGATTGATTGATTGATGGTTTACACTAGGACTTCATTCTAGTCAGTATAGCTGCTGGCAGTATAGCTGGCCAGCCTTTAATATACTGTTGCTTAAAGTCAAAGCATGTACTTAGAGTTCATGGTATAATTTATCCTATTGGTCTTCTATAACCTCTTCCCCATCCCCATCAGTCTTAAATCAGTCTTGTTAAGTTACGACTAATCTTTGGGGATTTGTGCAGAATGTTATTTTAGATAAGCAAAAATAAGCAAAAAAGGAGAGTTTAAGATTTTCTTTTAAAAAGCATTTTATAGTTACAAGAGCAATTTTGAGTGGTAGAAACACTTTGACCTTTTATTTCCATTTTCTACTTACAGTTTTTTTCCTATTTGTTTTAGATCTTAGAGGATTATTAAGCTGAACTCCTCAACTGATAAAAAGCCTGACATCTTAAACATAAGCAAAGCATATTTTTAGGTTAATTTTCACATAGAAAGCAATGTATTTTAGGTGAAATTCTGTGTAGAGATACTATTTATTTAGTATTTATCGACATGCTTATTTTTTTTAAAAAGGCTTTACTGGGGTATATTTTATATAGCATAATAATCCCATGTTTTAACTGTACAATTCCAAGCTTTTTAGTATATTTATAGAGCTTTGCAAGGAAGATATACTGTTAAACAGTAGAAATTGTGAAAGCCCTTCTGATAATATCTCTTAATTTGGTGATGGCTCATGCCTGTAATCTCAGTGCTTTGGAAGGCCAAGATAGGAAAATCACTTGAGGCCAGGGGTTCAAGACCAGCCTAGGCAACACAGTGAAACCCGGTCTCTACAAATAATAAAAATAAAAATATCTGTTGATTTGAAGTAACTTTTTTTTAAAGACAGGGTCTCATTCTGTCACCCAGGCTGGAATGCAGTAGTGTGATCACAGCTCACTGTGGCCTTGACCTTCTGGGCTCAAGTGATTCTCCCACTTCAACCTCTCAAGTAGCTGGGACAACGGGTGTGCACCACCATGGCTGGCTAATTTTTTTTATGTTTGTAGAAATGGGGTCTTACTATGTTGCCCAGACTGGTCTGGAACTCCTGGGCTCAAGCAGGCTTCCTGCCTCAGCCTCTAAAAATGCTGAGGTTACAGGTTTGAGTCACCATGCCCAGCCTGAAGTAACATTTCTATCCTATTTAGTAATTCAACAGCTTGTCATGCAAGATATTCACATATGCATATAAAGCATTAGGCAGCCTAATTTGACAAAACTGTAAAATGGAAATTTTAAATTGTTTGCAGCATTAATAACATTGATGTTAGTATGATTTTTACATGCTTCTTGACCAGTTTGAAAGAGTGAGTTAAAAGCTGGTTGATCCGTACTAATCCTAAATAAATATTCTATGAACTATTAAATGTTTACAGAATATATAAAGAAGCATTACGATGTCAACACAGCAGGTTTTTTTTTTTTTTTTTTTTTTTTTTTTGAAATAAAAACTCAATTTTTCTTATTTTAAAAAATGCTTATTAGAAAACATGCAGCTGGGTGTAGTGGCACGTGTGTAATTCTAGTGCTTTAGGAGAGCAAGGTGGGAGAATCACTTCAGGCCAGGAGTTTGAGACCAGCCTAGGCAACATAATGAGACCCGTTCTCTACACAAAAAGAGATAATTAGTTGCACATGGTAGCATGCACCTGTAGTCCCAGGTACTTGGGAGGCAGAGGCAGGAGTATCACTTGAGCCCTGGAGTTTGAGACTGCCAGAGTTTGAGACTGAGTGGAATGTAGTACTGCATTCCAGCCTGAGTGACAGAGGGAGACCCTGTCTTTTAAGAAAAAAAAGAAAGAAACAACTGTAGAAAATTGTAAAGGATTTAAGTCATTCTGAATATCACTGCCACTTTTTATTTAGAATATTTTAAAGAATTTTCTTTCTCTATGCACACACATATGCATACTCTTAATCAGAGTAGCTAGCCAGGATTTTATTTACCTTGTGCCTAGATGGGAAATTATGTGGGGATTCCAAATACCTATTTCATTAAATTAAAGATGTCACCGATTTTAAGACTTAACACTATTTTTTATGCTGCCAGGAAAGAAAACACTTCCAGTTATAGTTGTAAATTGCCACCAATTGTAATTCATCAATTTTAGAGCTATTATTAATAAAATGTGAATGTGCATCTTAGAGCAATGAAATATAGTACTGTATATTTGATGACCTTTTCTGTAATATTCAGAAAGTAAAAGTTAAAAAAGGGCAAAGCATGGTGGCTCACACCTGTAATCCCAGTATTTTGGGAAGTCAAGACGGGAGGATGGCTGGAACCCAGGAGTTCAAGACCAGCCTAGACAACATAGCAAGACACCATCTCAAAATATTAAAAATAAGTAAATAAATAAAAAGAAGGTTAAGTATGCAAATGTATTTCTTTTGTTGTAAATTTATTTCAATTTTATAGTGACTTTTTTTTTTTGAGACAGGGTCTTGCTCTGTCACCCAGGCTAGAGTGCAGTGGCGCTATCTTGGTTCACTGCAACCTCTGCACGGGCTCAAGCAATCCTTCCACCTCACTCTCCAGAGTAGCCAGGACCAGAAGTGTGTGCCACCGCACCTGACTAATTTTTGTATTTTTTTTTATAGAGACAGGGCTTTGTCATGTTGCCCAGGTTGGTCTCAAACTCCTGGGCTCAAA
>NW_016107773.1:900760-912614 GCF_001604975.1 Cebus imitator
ACAGGCACGCACCACCATGCCCAGCTAATTTTTTGTATTTTTAGTAGAGACGGGGTTTCACCATGTTGACCAGGATGGTCTCGATCTCTTGACCTCGTGATCCACCCGTCTCGGCCTCCCAAAGTGCTGGGATTACAGGCTTGAGCCACCGCGCCCGGCCCCAACTAGTTTCTTAAAGTGTCTCATACACAAGAGGTCAGTAGCTTTCACCTTAAACTTTTTTCTGTATGTATTTAGTCAATTTCTTTGAGGTATGCTTTTCTCTCCAGAATAGTTAGATGTAGGTATACCACTTTGAGGTTGACACTAGTTTACCTAGAACTTACCTTCTGCAAATCTGTCTCTATCTCCATCTCTGTCTATCTATCTTATCTATCTATCTTTCTATCTATCTTATCTATCTATCTGTCTGTCTGTCTGTCTGTCTCTGTCAATCTGTCTGTCTGTCTATCTAAAGCAAATTCATGCTCTTCTATTTATTGAATCAAGACCATAGACAGGGGTGAGGGAAAGAATATGGCAGGAATGGGGATGTGTGTTATCTGTGGCATAAGGAAACTTTACAGAACTAGGGTCAAAAGTATACTTTCTAGTTCTTTCCTATGACCTTTCACTTTGATGTAGTCCTTATCAGGCAACTGAGGTTTTATACATAAGGAAACTTGACAGAACTGGGGTCAGAAGTATACTTTCTAGTTCTTTCCCATGGCTTTCCACTTTGATGTAGTCCTTATCAGGCAACTGAGGTTTTATATAAGTCCCCTGATTCTTAGAACATGAAAATGTTGTATTCAAGTTTGGTACCTTGAAACCACAAATTTTGTAAAAAAAAAAAAAAAAAAAAGAAGAAGAAGAAAACTGAATGATTTCCTCATCAAATACATATTATCTGTTATATAGCCATGAGCAGTGGTTCTGTTGAACACATTTATTTTATCAGATCCTAATCCCAAACCAGACATAGAATGGAAACTATGAAGATAGGATTAAATAACTTCTGAATGTTTGAAAATAGTGTACTTGAAAATACCAGATTTTTTTTTTTTGAGACAGGCTCTCACTCTATTACCCAGGCAAGAGTGTGATGGTACAATCTTACCTCATTGCAGCCTTGACCTCCCCGGCTCAGGTGATCTCCCACTCCAGCTTCCCAAGTAGCCGGGACTACAGGGTGCATGCCACCACACCCAGCTAATTTTTTGTAATTTTTATAGAGACAGGGTTTCACCATGTTGCCCAGGCTGGTCTAGAACTCCTGGGCTTAAGTGATCCTCCCACCTCAGCCTCCCAAAGTGCTAGGATTACAGGAATGAGCCACCATACCTGACTGAAAATACCAGGTTTTTAAGTATCAGCACTACCTTTTCAATCTTTTCTATTATGTTGTGCTAAATGGTGTTTTTTATTTAATTAGAGCAGTGCTGTTCAATAGAACTTTCTTTGAGGATGAAAATCTTTTATGTCTCTGCTGTGTGGTATAGAGCCACAAGTGACATGTGGCTTTTGAGCACTTGACACATCTTGTGCAACACAGGAACTGAATTTTTAAGTAATGTATATTGCCACATGTGGCTAGTGGCTACTGTATGGGACAGTATAGGACTAGATGATCTATAAGGGCTCTGCTTCACCAGTGTCATTTTTTTTAACTGATAAAAACCTTTAGTTTTTTTTTTTTTTTTTTAAGCAATGTGTTATTTAAAAGAATTCATAAAATACAAGTAAATAAATTCACTTATTGCCTGGGCATATATCCTTCCATACTTATTTTTTCTGCGTACGTATTTTGGAAAATGGAATATCTGCCATTTTTTATCAGAGATACAATCTACCTCTGAAAATATATGATTCTAACATTCTCATTTTTGTTGGCATTTGATCAGGGTATAGAAAAACAGTAAAAGCACAGAGGATGGTTGAGAGATTATGATATGAAGAGAAAATTTGATTGATTGTGGTAGACTTGGGGCCTACCTGAATGTCGAGAGAATGACTGTTTTCCAGTAAGAAAATTCCATTCTAGTATTCTAAAAAAAAAGGTCTGAAGTTCACTGCAGAAAGCAAGCTACATAGTACTAAGCCACTAAGGGGACGTGGAGCCAGGACTTCCTACCTTATTAGTACTTTCATCATCCCTCTTGGGAACCCAGCCTTGTTGATTAGCCTCTCTGCTTTCTCTCCTTGTAGTTCAACCTTCCTTCCTGTTTGTTCCAAGCCGTTCTTTTCCAGATGATTTATTATGCATTTCTGTACAGCTTTTCCTCCTCTTTACCTATAGCATGGTGCAGTTCTTATTTCCACCTAGAGGTTTTCAAAATTCCTAGGGGTGGGCAAGTAGGCATAAACAAAGTTCTTCCCTATCATCCTTCTTATTTTTTCACCTTGACTGAAGAGGTAGACAAAATAGAAATAAAGACATTAAGGGCATGTGTTTGTAGTCCAAAAGAACTTCTCTGGCAATTTTATGTAGTTGACAGTGACATTCTGAGTTCAGGACAGATTGGACTCCTTGGCTGAGAGGAGTGAGGAGATAGGACGGTAGAGAAGAGGGTAGAGCAACTCTGGAGGAAGCTTTCCCCTCACCTTTGCCAGTCCTGTTATCCCAGACTTCACCATGATTAAAGATGAGGGAGGCACTCAATAAAGGGATCTAGTGGGAAGCTTGTTCCAGACAGCCAAGGAGGGAGGTTCACACAGTTCCTTTGGCCATGAGGTGGAGTAATTGATCCATGTATGCTATTTGTGTACAATTTTGGCACTTACACCTGTATTCCAATGTAATGAACTATTCCATTAATCTTATATTAATATTTTTTATTAGCTTACATTATGGTGGCTATAGGCCAGGCAAGAGAGTTAAGAAAAAATAAATTGCCAGGTATGATGACTCAAGCCTGTAATCTCAGCACTTTGGGAGGCCAAGACAGGAGGATCACTTGAGTCCAGGAGTTCAAGACCAGCCTGGGCAAAATAGTGAGATCCTGTCTCTATTTTTTTTAAAAGCCTTGGGGCAAACAGGAGTATGGAGGGGCAAACAGGAGTATAGAGGTTTGGGTGCTAACAGAACAGCAGTGTCTTACTGCTTGGAGTTCTCTTGTTTCTTGTCCTATCACCATAGCCTTTGGATCACAGCAATTGTTCCATGACTCCATACTTTTCAGTTCTTGAATATTTTTTTCTTTATTCCTCTTGTCTCTGTAAAAAGGAATCAACTGGAGTTGGACTGTAATACCAAGTATTTCCAGAAGATGTCACTATTTAACAAGCTTTACAATATAAATCATTTAGTGTGACACTGTCATCTTGTTGAAGCTTGTTGTCTTTTTTTTTTGCCATCAATTCTGTATGTTTGAAATGCTGGGTTTTAAATTAGTTAGAGTAAGGGATGTTTGTAATTTCCCTAAAATGAGAAGTAATATGCAAAGGTTGATATCAGAAGTCATATGCTCACTTTGCAACACCAAACAATACTGGCCCATTTGTGTTTTTCAAAAATAATACTCCATAATAAATGGAAGTGTATATTGAAGCATAACAAAAATAGCACATAAAAGTGAAAAGTCTCATAAACCCCATTCTCACTACTCATGTAATTGCTGTTATAAATTTGTTTAAATGTTGAATAAAAATGGTTTCATAGGCAACACAGTGTCCTACTAGTTGGTGTTTTAAATAGCATTATTCTGTCTCTGTGTGCATTGGATTACCAGGTTCTTTTTAATAGTTGCATGGTTTTACATCATGTAGATGAACTTAATTAAATAGTTCCCTGTTAATGGACTGGACATGTTGGTTCATTTTTGTGAACAATTGATACAGTGAACATTTTTTTTTTTTTAATAGTAAAAAGAGAGACAGGGTGTCACTATGTTACTCAGGCTGGTTTTGAACTCCTGGGGTGGAGCGATCCTCTTGCCTGTGCCTCCCAAAGTGCTGTGATTATAGGCATGAAGCCACCACACCCAGCCCAGTGAACACTCTTGAATGTTCCTTTGTATACTTGTCAGTGTTTTTGTAGCATTGATTCCCACAAGTGGGACAACTGGGTTAAGCGGCATGCATGTTTGCAATTTAACAGGTATTGCTATAATATTTTCAAAAGAGGCTATGCCAGTTAATACTTTCACCAAGAGTGCTTATTTCCCCTCAGCATATCATCAGGCTTGAGTTTTGCCAGTATGGGTGAGTGAACAGTAGAATCGCATTGTTTTACTGTTTGTTCCTCAGATAGACATAATTTTACACCTTATGGCCTTTTCTTCTATAAATTGTCTGTTTGTGTTCATTCTCCATTTTCCCATGGGTTCTTATTGTTGGGGCCCAATATATAAAAGGGTATTCATTACAGAGCTTTTCTTTCTGTTTTGGTTCATGTCATGCCTAGGTTTTTACCCTTTCTATGGATGTGGAAAAAAAAAAATTCTCCTATATTTTCTTCCAGTCCACTTATGGCTTTATTTTTTGCATTTAGATTTTAATCCATCTGGAATTTATATTTGTGTATGCTGTGAGGTAGGGACCATACTTTTATTTTTTCCCAAATGGATAACTAGCTGACCAAACATCATTTATTGAATAATTCATCTTTTCCCTACTGACTCGAAATACCATCTTTATTGTATACTAAATCCTCATATATTTCTGGGTCTGTTTCTGGGCTCTACTTTGTTCATACACTGTGCTGGTACTGCACCACTGTAATTGCTGTGACTTTATGGTATGGTATGGTTTCCTCTCTGCTAGGGCAAGTATAAGCTCTTGTTCACCTGCTCTTTCACCCAAATTTTCTGTCCTGAATCCAGCACAGCCAAATTATGGTCATTGTCACCACCAACTACAGTGGGTGTTGAGCGTTCCCCGTTGAAACACCTGTAAAGGTTTTTATTAGATTCTGTGATAGCAGAAAAGTGGGAGCCTAAAAGGTATTCCTTAAAGGACTACTAATCAGATCTGGTTTCCCAGACAATGCTGAATATGACTGGGCCTGGGCTAGACTTTTGAGGGACATATCCTTGGGGTTGGTTGTGATATAGACCAGACCTTACAATTTGTTTGACTCATGGGAATCGTACAGGGCCAGAACCAGACACCTGTCATGCTAATAACTTCCCTCACAATTCAGAAGTCACTGTGATTGAAGATGGGTTGCTGTTATGATGCTGTCCACTTAAAAATGTGTGTAACCTATTTTTTGGACTCTTGAAAACATCAGATTAGTAATGACCAATTAGGACTTTTTAATTTTTACTAATCTCTACTTGAAAGTTATCTAGTCATTCATTTCAGGAAACCTAATTCTTACAATTCATATCATTTAGAATATCATAATGCTATGTACATTAGATAGCTAACTTCTCAAATCTTCTAGTTCCCATTTAATTTGAAGTTTGTGTATATGCATATACATATGTGTGTGTATATAGATATAGTTTTGTTTCGTTTTTTTTTACTAGAATGACCAGTCAACAGGGGACATAAAAGTAATTGGTGGAGATGATCTCTCAACTTTAACTGGAAAGGTATGTAACTTGAAGAGGAAGAAAAAAAAGCACTGCATACCAAGAGTCAATTAGTAACACTGTGCTTTCAATCAATCACTAAGAGATAGTTTACATAGTATAACTAAATAGGTTATTTAACCCTTGGAAGCAATCTAGGTTAATTGTCTTTCCCTAGGTCATGTAGCAAAAAGACAGTAGAATCCATCATTAAACTTAAATGTCCATGTTGCCAAGTACTGCTGTCTGCCTCTGTGGAAATTTAATTTGGGATCCTTCAAAAAATATTGATAGGGGAAAGATAGCCTTTTTTAAACAAATAGACTCACATAGTTTCCTAAAAGATAGCAAAGCAGTGTCATGTAGTGGCTGAAAGTGCGAGTTCCAGAGACAACTGATTCAAAGCCTGACTTAGTGCTCCCTACCTCTGTAACCTTGGGCAAGTTACTTACCCTCTCTGTGTCCCATATGTGATTAGGGTGAGGTTGATAATAGCAGCCATAGAGTTAAGAGGATTAAGTGGCCCGGGAATGGTAGCTCACACCTGTAATCCCAGCACTTTGGGAGGCCGAGGTGGGCGGATCACCTGAGGTTGGGAGTTCAAGATCAGCCTGACCAACATGGAGAAACCCCACCTCTACTAAAAATACAAAATTAGCCAGGTGTGGTGGCACATGCCTGTAATCCCAGCTACTTGGGAGACTGAGGCAGGTGAATCGCTTGAACCGAGGAGGCAGAAGTTACAGTGAGCTGAGATCACACCGTTGCACTCCAGCTTGGGCAACAGGGTGAGACTCTATCTTTTTTTAAAAAAAAAAAAAAAGAGGATTAAGTGGTATAATGCAAGTAGAGCTCTTACAATAGTTTCTGGTAAATAAATGCACTCAATAAATTCAGACATACTATTATTTTAGGAAATCTCAAAAGAGTTTTCTTAGTACATTAAAATTCTCCTCGTGTGGACCATTGGTTTTGGTATGTTGTGCTTCCATGTAGTTTATCTCAAGATGTTTTTAGATTTCCCTTTTGATTTTTTGATTGACCCATTGGTTGTTCAGGAGTATACTCTTTAACTGAAAATAATGGAGATATTAAGGTATTTTGAATGTTTATCTCTAGTACATTGAAAAACTTTTTGAGTAACTAGTAATAAATGATGGAATGCTGCTGCTTTTTTTTTTTTTTTTTTGAAGTTGCCAGTTATTTACTTAAATTGTGCCAAATATAAAGGCATTAATCTCATAAAAGTTTCTTTTTTTTGAGATGGAGTCTCACTCTGTCACCTAGGCTGGAGTGCAGTGGTGCAATCTTGGCTCGCTGCAACCTCTGCCTCCTGGGTTCAAGCAATTCTCTGCCTCAGCCTCCTGAGTATCTGGGATTACAGGTGCCTGCCACCATGCCCAGCTAATTTTTGTATTTATAGTAGAGACAGGGTTTCACCATCTTGGCCAGGCTGGTCTTGAACTCCAGGCCTCGTGATCCACCTGCCTTGGCTTCCCAAAGTGCTGGGATTACAGGTGTGAGCCACTGCTCCCGGCCTCTCATAAAAGTTTCACAACAATCCTATGAGGGAGAGGATATCCCCATTTTACAGATCAGGAAATTAAGACGTAGTAAGGTTAAAAGACTTGCCCGAAGTCACAGAACCAGTAAGTGGTAGAGCTTGAATTTGAATGCAGATCTGACTTTAAAGCTCTTTTCTTCCTTTAGATTTTTAGTTTTCATTTATTACTTGAATGAGTATCTGTAAGAAAACTTTAACGTAAATCTGAAATTCTCTGGTCCCATATCAGGGTCATGCCAAACTAATGTCCTCCTCAGCATCTTTGGAAAACTTCAGAGGAGAAATTAGAATATGTTGACTCTTTGCCCCTCCTGTTCATTTCATATACCACTGCTAGACCTGTCCTTCCCTTTCAGCATGCTTTGTCCATATTTAGAGGCCATCGAAGCCATTACTCATCTAATCAGTTTTGAGTACTGGAATGGACCTAGCCTTTTAGGCCTTCTATGATTTAGTTTGATCTCGTCTTTCCCACCTAATGGCTCTGTTCTACTACATAGGTCTGATGTGAAACAGGTCTCTGTTTCTAAAGTAACTTTGTTTTCATGATAGTCACAGTAAAGTACATTTGTTATGGAAAAATCAGTAAGTGTAGATTGAGTGAAAGTTATTTCTTAGTGGTAAGATTATGGGATTATTTGAACTTTCTGTTTCATTTTTTCTTTTTTTTTCTTTTTTTTTTCTTTTTTTTTTTTTTTTTGTTTTTTTTTTTGTTTTTTTTTTTTTTTTTTGCTCTCAAGATAATTTCTATCTCTTTTTGTATTTATTTATTTTTGAGACAGAGTCTCACTTTGTCACCCAGGCCAGAGGGCAGTGGCGAAATCTTGGCTCACTGCAACCTCCCCCTCCCGGTTCAAGTGATTCTCCTGCCTCAGCCTCCCAAGTAACTGGAGATTACAGGCACGCACCACCATGCCCAGCTAATTTTTGTATCTTTGGTAGAAACGGGGTTTTACCATGTTGACCAGGCTGGTCTCAAACTCCTGACCTCAAGTGATCTGCCACCTCAGCCTCCCAAATTACTGGGATTACAGGTGTGACCCACCATGCCTGGCCTCATTTTATCTTTTGGGAGCATTTTTGTGTGCAGATATATATGTATATAAATATTTTCCCTTTTTTTCCAGCTAGTACTTGAGCATATGAACTTTGGACCCCAAATACCTGTGTTCAAGTCCTTAATACCACTTACCAGCTATTTTCATTTTATCAAATGGCCTCTTATCCTCATTTTTGTCATTTATTAAGTAGAGACGTAACTACTTCATATAACATTAAAACTCAATAATGGTATTATTTTATTTTTTAGACTCTAGTATCTGTACTCCTTGTACCATGCTGGGATTCGTTTGAACAATTACATGGTTTTTTAAAGTATATTATTAAATTTGCAATTTACTTAGAATTTACTGGGACCTTGTACAAATGGGAAAAAAAAACATAATTTTGTTACTCATTTGCTGTGTGCCTTTGGATTGTTCCTATTTTTTGTATTCATTTTCTCCCCATATCCTGAGCTCCACTTTGAATAAAAGGTAATTTTTTCCTGCCTATAAAATTGGCTATCAATAGGCTGCAGTTGTTTATAGCTGCTTCACTGAGGATAACTCAGCATGAGAGAAGTAGTAAGAATTTCTTGGCACAAGTTATGGGCTAGCCTTACTTCATTCTGTACTTGGACCTCTTTAGGCTTATCTTATCCAAAGATAAACTGCTTTGAGACATAAAAAGGTTAAAGCTTTACTTGGTTAAAACTTTACTTTTGATACCTAGAACAGTGAGTCTTCAAACCTGTATTTGCATGCCCAATTTAGAAAAAGTTTTCTGAGCATTTACCCCTAATATATGCATTTTTAAATTACATATGATTTGTGGTAATAATATTATATATATTTTAAAATACATATAAAAATATAGATTAAACAAGGTGAGGTAAAGAATTAAACAGTTCTAATCTTTCTTGCAACCCAGTGGATCTTGTATGCCCTACTCTGGTAAACACTGTCTTAGAAGAATATATAGAACACTAAAATCTTGATGCTGTAGTTATATGACAGAGTATGATGAGAGCTACAGATAAACAATACAGCATGAATCTTTTTGTTGCAATGTTTATAACCATTATGTGAAATGCTGCCTCATTCTTATAACTAGCATAAGAACAGATGAGACTTTCTCTGCTTTGAGGGGTAATTATTAGATGGCATTTTCTGTATTTTCTCTTAAGGGCCCTTCCAGCTATAAAATTCTTAAATGTGGAAAGCAAAGTGAAGGTTTATGGTGAGGGGAAGCATTGGTATCATTTTTTAGTCTAATCCAAGAATATAGACACATCCAGAAAATGCAGATCAATTTTAGCCTAATGAGAAAATATATTTTGAATTGGAGTACATATGGTAAATTAAATTATATGCTTTTTGAATTATTGTACAAATATAATTCTTAGAATGTTAGAGGCAGGAGACTAAGAGACCAATTAGTTCAAGTTTCTCATTTAACACATGGGAAACTGAGGCCAGAGAAATTTCAAGACTTGCCCAAGATTAGACCTCTTGTTAAGTAATAAAAGTGTCTTAAAAACAGATGGGTCAAATTGTGCTTTTAAAATTTCCATTACAATGAAAATTTCTGTATGACAGGCTTCCAAATTCCAGCAGATGGCCTACTTGTTTAAGGGAGAGTTTGATATAATGTATCTAAAAACAAGAGTTTGGATAATTCCTTGGGGTGGTTATGATATGATTTGACTTATAATTGGAAATACCGTCTTATTCATTGTACCAATTTTCATTTCTCTTTTTCTTCTAGAATGTCTTGATTGTGGAAGTAAGTTCACATTTACTTTTAATACAACATTTATGATTTTTCTAACTTAGTGTGCACCATCCTAAAGGTAAGCCAGGGAAAGAAATTCCTCTGCATCAGTTTTAATGGTGGGCCTGTGTTCTAAAGGAGTGAGACTGGTTTTTTGTAAAGACTACTTAATAATTTGTTTTTACCAATAATGGAATGATGTATTTCCTACCTCTCTCTTTTAGTTTGAAATATTTTCTTTCTAAACATAACTCTCTCTCTCTCTCTCTCTCTATATATATATATATATATATATATATATATATATACACATACACACACACACATACACACACATATTTATGTTTTATATATCTGTATATATCTTAGACTTTGTTTTATGTAATATTTGGTACATAAAATAATATTTATAATTTATAGACTATTTCCATTTGTTATGTCCTAAAGTATTTTGTATCTTAGCACGGAGAGGCTAAGCAGTCTCCTAGGGTTACCAGCTAGTAAGCTAAGGGAAACCTTTACTTCCTTTAGCTCAATGGTTCTCAAAGTGTGGTCCATAGACCAAAAGCATTAATATCACACAAGAACCTACTGAATCAAAATATCTGTGATGAGACCCAGCAAGGTATGCTTTAACAAGTCTCTGAGTGATTCTGATGCATGCTAAGGGTAGGAGCACTTGTTTTTACTCATGAGTCACTTTCTCATTAAGGCCTTCCCTGGCCATCCTATATAAAATCTCATGTTTTCACCCTATCTGCTTCCCATTCCTCCTCAATACTTTTATTTTCCTGATCCCTTATCGCTGTCTAACAGCCTCTCTCTCTCTCTCTCTCTCTCTCTCTCTCTCTGTGTGTGTATATATATATATATATGTTAGTGTATATATATATATATATATATATATATATATATATATAAATAAATAAATATTTTGGTCTGTGGTCATCTATTGAAATCTTTCTGTCTTACTGAATTCTACAAACATCTAAAGCACAGCTTGTGATCCTGCCTCTTACTCAGACCCCTTTCTCCCATTCTTTAGTCTTTAGGCTACATTCTTTAGAGTTTTTCAGTGTGACCCCCAATATACATTACCAACCTCGTTTTCCAGAAGCTTCCTTTCATTTTCTCCATATTTTTCACTGCTTCCTGGAGCTTATACCTCCATTTTCCTGCCCCTGTTGTTTGTTCTTTATTTCTTTATTTAAAATAATAGTTTTATTGAGCTGTAACTCACATATCATACCTTTCACCCATTTAAAGTGTACAGTTCTATGGTTTTTTTATTATATTCTCAGCATTGTGCAATCGTCATCACATTCAATTTTCAAACATTTTCATTGCCCCACAAAGAAACCCAATCCCCTTAGCCATCACTCCCCATTTCCCCTTCTCCCAGCACCTAGAAAACTGATCATCTGCTTGCTATGTATAAGATTTGCTTATTCTGGACATTTTGTGTAAGTAGAATCACACAATATGTGGCCTTTTGTATCTGGCTTCTCTCACTTAGCTTAATGTTTTCAAGGTACATTCATGTTGTGGAGGTTCATTCATGTTCTGCACACATTTCTTTTTATTGCCAAAATGTATGGATATACAGGTGTTCCTCAACTTAACTGTGTCCTGATAAACCCATCTTAAGTTGAAAATGGATTTACTACCTTGATAAATCTATCCTAAAGTTCAAAAATCTCATGTTTAACCATTGTACGTTGGAGACCATCTGAATTACATTTTCCATTCATTGGTTGACAGACATTAGGTTGTTTCCACTGTTTGCTCCTTATTTCTTGTACCTGAAATGTCCTTATTCCCTCTCTTCTTATCTCACATTTAAGTCATTTAATTAAGGCCCAGCTCAAAAGTCACCTTCACAAAACCTTCCTTGATACCCCTTTCCTCCTCAGCTCACTTGGACCTTTTGCATTTATTTATTTATTTATTTATTTTTATTTTTTATTTTTTTTTTTTT
>NW_016107773.1:912877-923260 GCF_001604975.1 Cebus imitator
TTTCGCCATGTTGTCCAGCCTGGTCTCAAACTCCTGGCCTCAAGCCATCCTCCCACCTCGGCCTCCCAAAGTGCTGGGATTATACGCATGAGCCACTGTGCCTGGCCTGCATTTAATTTTAATTGTGAAATATTTGAACTCAGAAAAAAAGGGTATGCTCAATACCTATGTACCCACCACACAGTATTAACATTTTGCCATATTTGCTTCTGATCTTTTTTTTTTTTTTAAAGAAATTAGAGGTCATAATACAACTAAAGCTCCATTTCTTTCCCTTCATTCCCAGAAATGTGACAGTTATCCTTAAAGTTGATATATATCATTCCCTTACATGTGTTTTATACTTCCTTAGTACAGGTTAACTGTGTCCTCTGCTCAGGGGCTCATCAGGCTGAATCAAGGGACTCACAGTCCTCTTCCAAGTTCTTTCAGGTTGTTGGCAAAATTTAGTTCCTTTTGATTGTAGGAATCGGGGCCCGTTTTTTCACTGACTGCTGGGCAGGGGCTGCTGTCAGCTATTTAAAGGCTCATGCCCTAGCCCATGACACTTACAACATGGCAGCTGACTTCTTCAAAACTAGCAGGAGAACCTTACTCTAGTCTGCCACATAACCTAATCACAGGAGCAGCTATTCCCTTATTTTCACAGATCCTGGTCACACTTAAGGGGACGGAACTCTTCTGGGTGTATACACCAGGAGGCAGGAACTTTTTTTCTTTTTTTAAATCTTAAAATCTTTTATCCCTAAAGGAGGCAGGAATTTTGAGAGCCATTAGAATTCTGCCTACTGCAGCCCAGAAATCTGCATTTTTCACAAGTCTCCAGCCATGATGTTTCTGATGGCTCACACTGCTTTATTCCATCTCTAAAGAATATTTTTATTGAAAAGCATTAGGGTGATAGTTTAAAAAATATTTTCCCTAACAGAGATGGGTTTGTTTAAAGTCCTACTTTTGACTGAATAGCTGAGATTCACATTTGTGTAAAATCATTTTATAGCCTTATTAATTTGGGTGCCTTTAAAAATGGTATAAAGCAGTATTTCTGAAAGTGTAGCCTGTTCGCCACCTATATTGGAGAGTTGGGAGGAGAGAGTCTCTATCTTGAATTTATGGGAAAAAATCTAAAATACTTTTTATAATGAATGATAACATCATAACTCCCTAATAAAATGTGCATGTATATATTTAAATTTGCTGTCATTGACTTCTGCACCTACAAAATCCAGTCCTGGAGACTGGCATTCTTACTGCTTGCTGAGGGCCAGATGATTTACAGATTCCAGAATATCTCAGTGTGAATTTTGGTGAGAATTACTGCACTGAAAAGAATGGCAGTATTGCAGTTATACATGGGGTTTTGGCACTTTATGTTTATATAGTGACTGAATTTAAAGCTATGCAATGTCTTCTTTTTTGAAAGGATATAATTGACACTGGAAAAACAATGCAAACTTTGCTTTCTCTGGTCAAGCAGTATAATCCAAAGATGGTCAAGGTCGCAAGGTATGTATGACATTTTGACATAGAATATTTTCCTCATTTGAAGGAGGATTAAGTGATTGCTTCTTTGTAAGGATAAATGTTTTCAACTGTCATTCTATCTTCAAAAAGTAATGTAACCTCATATAGGACTTAAGATATAATCCTTTTAAATAATTTTGTCATGTGTTAATAAAGCTCATAATTACTTCCTTGCCTCATATTAACATTTGTTTTTTCAGCATGCTAATTATATCAATTTGTCCTGAGTAGCATGGCAGAGGATTTTGGGCCCCCTTACAAAATTAAGAATAAGGATTGCAAAGGGGGTGAGGAAGTGATAGGAAGGGGTGGGCCCTGAAGATCTGGGCCTCCTAGAGTTGAGTGATGTCTGCTGCATCTTCTTTGTGTCTATGGTGAAATTTCATAATACATGCTTCCTTTTTCACTAAGTCAGCCTCACCTTCTCGCCTTACCTGTGCTGTTTGACTTTTGCTTTTATAGTCCCACCTGTGTTTATTTCTTTTTAGTTTCGTCCCTCAACAACTCTGGGATGGCATTATTATTCCCACTTTACAGATAAGGATACTGAGGCATAGGGAATTGCCCAAAGGCACAGAGCTAGTCAGCTATAGAGATGAGATTTAAAACCAGGGAACCTGGCTCAGAGTTTATGCTTTTGCTACCTTAAGTTGTTAATAGAGTGACATCTAACAAACATTTAAGAATTTTTTTTTTCCTTTTACAATGTCATTAAAAAATTTAAGTCTCTGATCAATCTGCAGTTTTTATGTAGAGGTCAGGTAGTGATCTAACTTTTATTTTTTTTTCCTAAGTGATTAACAGATTTTTATAAACCCCTTTTAAAAAAAACAATATCTGTTGAGAATCTTTGAATCAGAGTAGACCTTCTAGTGAGTCATATGTCAGCAGTTTGACTGTATGGGCTTTTTGGGACAGACACTATGAGAGTGTATAAGTGATACGTTATAGGACACTAAGTAATAACCTATGAAATGGCAAAAACCGCAATCACTTTTGCACCAACCTAATATAAACTAATGAGTGCACTTGCTTATTTTTCTACATGCAGTTTAGAGTTTTAAATGTCAACCTACTGTGGCACAGACTTTAATCCTCCAGGTATTCTCTTGTTCTTTCCTGGTATATGCTGTGAAATTGAAATAGACTGGCTCGTGAGAGAGAGATTTTGTGTTGCTGCAGGTAGGACATGCTCAAAGAATACTTGGGTCATTTGTTGACCCAAGTCATTTATTCGCCGTAGTTTTGTAGTACTGATCTTGCATACATTTCATGCATCTTCCATGAACTCCACGTCAGCACTGCTTATATGATACTCAGAGAGAAATTAAACACTAAGGAATAAGATTGTCAGGTGGGGTTGAGTTTTGGAGGGCCACAAATCTTATGATGTCTAAGATTTCCACCCTCCCTGTGGAGAATTAGTTTTGGCTTCCTTGGAGGTGATATCGCCTCTGTTGACAATAAGTGGCCTACTGTGTCACACCACTGCACTCCAGCCTGGGCAACAGAGCAAGACCATGTCTCAAAAAAAGAGAGAATATGTGGCCTAGATGACTTCTAAGGTTCCTCCTACCCAGTTCCAGTTTTCATGCTCTAGGCAGGGCAGTAAAGTGAGAAAGACATGGACTTGGGAGTTTAGCCTGGCATTTCACTGCCACTTAACCTGAGAAACTTCCATATTTAATCTCTCTGAACGTATTTAGTCATCTTTAAAGGGGAATGATTGTTAACAGTTTTTCTCAGGGAAACTATGTGAGTCAAGGAGATAATGTATTTGAAAATCTTTTTAACTGCAAAGCACTGTTTCACTGTTGGTTATAATGTGATTGATCTCATTGTAGTGAGCAGTTGCTTAATTGTGCCTTTTAGAATGTAGGGACAATAGTAAGATTTTTAGCATATTATATATGTAGCTGGTTCTGGAACTGTAAACATTCTCCTTTTTTACGGAGATATGAGTCACATATCATAAAATTCACTCCTTTAAAGTTGTACAATCTAACTTGGGGTTGTGCATCTACTACCACTATTTCATTTCATAATCTTTTCATCACCCCCAAAAGAAACCCTGTACCCATTAGGAGTCAGTCTCCCTTCTCCCAGCCCCTGGCAATTACTAATCTACTTTCTACAAAGAGTTCGTACAGATTTGTGAATTATGGACATTCCATGTAAATGGACTCATGCAATATCCTGTGTTCTTTGACTTAGCGTAGTGTTTTCAAGGTTCATCCAGGTTGGAGCATGTATCAGTACTTCGTTCCCTGTTTTGGCTGGATAATATTGCATTGTACAAACATATCACATTTTGTTTATCCATCTGTTGGTGAACATTTGAGTTTCTACCTGTTGGCTCTTATAATTAACGTTTGCATACAAATTTGAATACCTGTTTTCAGGTCTCTTGAATATATAATTGCTAGGTCATATGGAAACTCTGTATTTGACATTTTGAGGAATTGCCAGATTGTTTAACAAATTATATGTACTATTTTACACCAGTAATATATGAGAGTTCCAGTAACTCCACATCCTTGACAACACTTGTTACTGTCCTTTTTATTATTGCCATCCTGGGGGCTGTGATGTGGTATCTTATTGTGGTTTTGATTTCTTTCTCTGATGACTTATGATGTTGTACATGTTTTCATCTGCTTATTGGCCATTTGCATGTATCTTCTTATGAGTGGTTACCCATTTACAGTATGGAAAAATGCTTCAGATGCAACTCTAGTCATGCCTTAGAGATAGAGCTTTATTAAACATTCAGATCTGTAGACATATGAGGTGCTGAGTTCTTCTGAACTCCTCATACAGATTGCACTGAGTTTAGTGATAACTTTTGTGGAGGACTCCTGAGTCAGGTAGAGGTAAGGGTTTTTGCTATGATTGGCTTGCTTGTTATGTTCTTTCTAAATGGAAATGGAATTGAAGGTCTCCTCTATCCATTTGCTGGAAGAGAGTCATGAGGGACATGATTAGATGGTCCCTTGGAACCTACGACTTAGGTCAGTGGTTCTGTACTTAGACTGCACATTCGAATCACCTGAGAGTTAAAAGCAAAAACCAGGACAACCTATGCCTGTGTCTCATCTCCAGCAATTCTGATGTAATTAGTCAGGGGTGTGGCCTGGGTATCTGAGTTTTGTTTTTGTAAAGCTCCCAGGTGATTCTGATGTGCATTCCAGGTTGAGAATCACTTTAGGCCCTTTCCAGCTCTTTAAATATATGTATTTATCTAAGAAGGTATAAGTTTTCTTGAGACTGCCTTTAAAATCTATAAAGGCTTTCAAAGCAGCTTCTGTAGTTTTTTTTAATGGCCGAACATTTTTCAACAGGCAGCATTTGGATTATAAAATTAGCTTTTGGTAGAGTTGACTTATACCACCTCCAGCTTTTACTCTCAAAAATAAAAACTAGTTCTTTTGGCACACTAGTTGTTTTAGCCTAAAGTTCCTCTTTGTAAGCCAGTTATTAAAAGTTGTGATGCAGCCAGGGTGAAGTGGTACACACCTGTAGTCCCAGCTACTTGGAAGGCTAAGGTGGTCAGATCGCTAGAGCCCAAGAAGTCAAGGCTGCATTGAGCTGTGATTACACCACTGCACTGCAGCCTGGGTCACAGAGCGAGACTCAGCTCTTAAAAAAAAGAATGTTGTGGCCGGGTGCAGTGGCTCACGCCTGTCTGTACTGTAATCTCAGCACTTTGGGAGGCCTAGGTGGGTGGATCACAAGGTCAGGAGTTCGAGACCAGCCTGACCAACATGGTGGTCATTTTTACTAGAGATAGGTCTCTACTAAAAATACAAACATTAGCCGGGTGTGGTGGCGCATGCCTGTAATCCCAGCTACTCAGGAGGCTGAGGCAGGAGAATCGCTTGAACCTGGGAGGTGGAGGTTGCAGTGAGCGGAAATCATGCCACTGCACTCCAGCCTGGGCGACAGAGCAAGACTCCCATCTCAGAAAAAAAAAAAAGGAATGTTTTGATGAAAGGTGATGCTCACCTCTCCCACACCGTTTTATAGTTTAGGGATTGTATTTCCAAGGTTTCTGGACTGAGAGCCCTTATCTTTTTAACTTTACTTACTGACACTCTGTACCCATTCATCCTGATTAGCTGCCCTTCAGTGGACACCTGGGTAATCAGGGTGCAGGTCTCAGAACTATCCTTCAGGTTCCAGGTGATCAACCAAGGGCCTTGTCTATAGTGTCAACTCATTGCTGCCCCTTCCTAGTAATCCCCATAATTTGACTCTCCATTTCATAGTGATTCTTTGGGTGTGTTAAAAGTGACCATGGTACAGTCAGCATTTATGAAATCAAACAGTGTTTAGAAACATTAATCTTCTCTTTTGTAATGTCCTGTAGTCTCTCTGTATGTTACATGTCAAATTTTGTAATTAACAGCTTGCTGGTGAAAAGGACCCCTCGAAGTGTTGGATATAGGCCAGACTGTAAGTGAATTACTTTTTTTTTAATCGATCATTCAACCATCTTTAACCTAAAAGCGTTTTATGTGAAATGGCTTAAAATTGCTTAGAGAATATTTGTAGAGAGGCACATTTGCCAGTATTAGATTTAAAAGTGATGTTTTCTGTATCTAAATGATGAATTATGATTTTTTTTTTTAGTTGTTGGATTTGAAATTCCAGACAAGTTCGTTGTAGGATATGCCCTTGACTATAATGAATACTTCAGGGATTTGAATGTAAGTAATTGCTTCTTTTTCTCATTTTTCAAAACCCACATAAAAATTTAGGAAAGAGAATTGTTTTCTCCTTCCAGCACCTCATAATTTGAGGAGACTGATGGTTCCCATTAGTCACATAAAGCTGTAGTCTAGTACAGACGTCCTTAGAACTGGAACCTGGCCAGGCTAGGGTGACACTTCTTGTTGGCTGAAGTAGTTGAACAGCTTTAATATATAATAACTGTTGCATTATTATTTCAAATGATAAATGTGGTCATAAGTAAGAAATAAATGATCAAGTTTAGCCTTTCAATTCACTGCCCTTTAAGTACCTGCCCCTTACTCTGGAGGCAGGAGTCCCGTGGATGTATTTACAAACATGGTTGAGGAAGATTCAGGAAGACTGAAACAGCACTCCCTAAAGCAGGTTTTTTTACTCCATCTTTTTTTCACCACTTACCTTGGCCTCCCACTTTGATATGCTTAAATCCCGTACTTTATTTGTCTTTCAAAACTGCATATTGAAGCCAGGCACAGTGGCTCACGCCTGTAATCCTAGCACTTTGGGAAGCCGATGCAGGCAGATTACCTGAGGTCAGGAGTTCGAGACCAGCCTGGCCAACATGGAGAAACCCCATCTCTACTAAAAATACAAAAGTTAGCCAGGCGTAGTGGTGCATGCCTGTAATCCCAGCTACCTGGGAGGCTGAGGCAGGAGAATCGCTGGAACCCGGGAGGCAGAGGGTGCAGTGAGCCAAGATCGCACAACTGCACTCCAGCCTGGGTGACAGAGCAAGACTCTGTCTCAAAAAAAACAAAAACAAAAACAAAAACTACATATTGAAACAAGAAACAAATTAAACTAATGAGATAGACTACTGCTTTGTTTTCAAAAGCTACATTTCCCAGAAGTTACTGGTCTAAAATACAGTAGTTCTGTCTCTGTTTGTTTAGTAAGAACCTGGCTACATAATAGTGTTCTTATATGTAGTGGTGTTCTTGCCTTTCATTTCAGAATATACTTTTTTAATGTGAATTTCTGGATTTTTGTTTTATAGCATGTTTGTGTCATTAGTGAAACTGGAAAAGCAAAATACAAAGCTTAAGATGAGAGTTCAAGATGAGTTTCGAAACATCTGGAGACCTATTGACATCGCCAGTAAAATTATCAATGTTCTAGTTCTGTGGCCATCTGCTTAGTAGAGCTTTTTGCATGTATCTTCTAAGAATTTTATCTGTTTTCTACTTTTAGAAATGTCACTTGCTGCATTCCTAAACTGTTTATTTGCACTATGAGCCTATAGACTATCAGTTCCCTTTGGATGGGTTGTTGTTTAACTTGTAAATGAAAAAAATCTCCTAAACCATACCACTATTTAGTGAAACATTGAAATCGTATCTGTAAGAAATAAAGAGAAGATATATTAGTTTTTTAATTGGTTTAATTTTTATATATGCAGAAAAGAGCAGAAGTGATTGAATATTGTTAATCATACCACCGTGTGTTAAGAAAAGTAAGAAGCAGTCAGTTTTCACATCAAAGACAGTATTTAAGACGTTTTGTTCTGTCGAGTAAACCTATGTCCTGGAATTATCTTAGTGTTTCAGTAGTATTGACTGTATTTTCCAACTTGTTCAGATTATTACCAGTGAATCTTTGTCAGCAGTTTCTTCTAAATGCAAATCAATAAATTCCCCAAAATGTACCGCTTTTTGAATTCTTCAATGTAAAAATCCTTAAAATAACGTATGTCTCTTTAAAGAAACTATGCAGCCAGGTGCGGTGGCTCAAGCCTGTAATCCCAGCACTTTGGGAGGCCAAGACGGGTGGATCATGAGGTCAAGAGATTGAGACCATCCTGGTCAACATGGTGAAACCCCGTCTCTACTAAAAATACAAAACATTAGCTGGGCATGGTGGCGCGTGCCTGTAATCCCAGCTACTCAGGAGGTTGAGGCAGGAGAATTGCCTGAACCCAGGAGGCGGAGGTTGCGGTGAGCCGAGATCGTGCCATTGCACTCCAGCCTGGGTAACAAGAGTGAAACTCCATCTCAAAAAAAAAATAAATAAATAAAATAAAGAAACTATGCATAGTTATCATTTCTCTACAAATTAACCTAGTACAGTTTTCTGTTGGTTCCATTTTCCTTGTTTGTTAAGTTTTAGTAGCTAGTTTAATTGCAATCTTAATGATCATGTGGTAGAATGGGTTGGTGCAGCTATAAAAATGCCTAGCTGGGAGCAGGAGAAAAGTTTTAAGCCAACTCTTCATTGCTTATCTGCACCACATGAGGTATGAACTAGCAACCTTGTGAGCCATCTAGCTTACACTTCTTAAAAGTTTGCTGTTGGCTGGGCACAGTGGCTCACACTTTTGGGAGGCCAGGGTGGGGGATCACTTGAGCTCAGGAGATCAAGACCAGCCTGGGCAACATGGCAAAACACTGTCTCTACAGAAATATTTTTTACAAATAGCTGGGTATGGTGGCACACAACTTTAGTCCCAGCTACTTGGGAGGCTGAGGTGGGAGGATTGCTTGAGCTTGGGAGGTCAGGGCTGCAGTGAGCCTTGACAGTGCCACTATACTCCAGCCTGGGCGACAGAGTGAGACCCTGCCTCAAAAAAAAAAAAAAGTTTGCTGTAATTCCCAGCAGCAAAGTAGGAGACTCAAACTAATACTAAAATAATAATTCGCTGTAGTCCTAGACTGTCTTAGTTTACAAAACATTTTTACTTCTGTTACCACATTTGATCTTCGTACCCACGTAAGGTTGAGGTAGATGTTACCACATGTGAGTGCGATATCCAAAACTCCTGAGTCCCCTTCTTCCCCTAAAATGTCAGTTCCTGAGGTCCACTTGGCTACCCTCTTGAATACTGCATCCAGCTTCCCACGGCCAAACCTCTTCTTTTTTTCAGCTGCACTTACCACCTTCTAGTAAATTGAACCGCATGAAATTACCATTTTTATAGGTAAAAAAATGATCGGTGAGCAATTTGGCATTGTGTAACCTAATAACATGTTATATAATTTACGTGAATGACACAAGTGGTAGGTTGCTGCGTCCTGGAGGAGTCAGCTCCATATTCCAGCTCCATATTGCAGCTTTGCCCTAAGTGAGAAGGCAATGTTGAAAGTCCCATGTCTTATCAGAACCAAGAAGGCAGATGAGAAACTGCCTCATGGCAGCTCCCACAACATAGGGAGGTGGGTGACAAATGGCCTTGGGACAGCTCTTCACAAGACTGGTTATGTTACAGTGTTCCTGGGAGGATCACATGGCATTCTTCCAAGAGGGGTCAGACTGCTGTTGACCTTGTCTATGTGGCCTATGTGGAGACATTCATGGCAGAGTTGTTCCCTTTGAAGCAGCTACTAAATTGATCATTTCCTTTCTTATTTACTGTCTGTCTCCCTTAGGAGACTGTCAGCTCCATGAGTGCAGGACCTTGCCAGTCCTCATTACTGCTATATCCTCAGCACCTACAGGAGCGCCTGGAAAATTGTAATGCTCAATAAATATTTGTTGGATAAATGATAGGAAGTTAAAAAGCAATTAAAGTGCTTGAAAATTACAATATCTGTATTACCTAGAATTAGAAGCAAAACGTTTTTCAGGTTTAACAAAAAACCTTACTAAGAATAGCTAACATGTATTGAATTCTATATGCAATTGAATGATACTAAGCACTTTTGAATCCTTGTGATAACCCTATAAGGTAGGTTGTTTGGATTTTAATTGTCCCAGCTTTACAGATGAAGAAGTGCAAGTCCAGAGAGGTTGCATAATTTGCCCAGGTTCACACAGCTAGTAAGTAGCAGATGAGGAATCTGAACCCAGGCAGTTGTATTTCACCATCTTCCCTCTTAGTTCATTGCCACTTAAGCTATAGTGCCAGCTCCTGTGTAGAAATTAATACACTGATAACTTAGAGGAAAATATAAAGCTCAATGAATGTAGTGGGTCCAGATGACTTATACATTAAACACAGCTTTTTGAGGTCACAGCTGATCTTTAAGAATGTAAACTGATTTCCCCTGGCACTAGAAAGCATTTTCAAAGACTTACAGAGTTTCTCCAACATTCTCTCCAGATTTTTCTCCTGGCTTATTTTATGATGCTGTGGACAGCTTCCGACAATATAGCTTTCTGGTATGAAAGATT
>NW_016107773.1:923411-936472 GCF_001604975.1 Cebus imitator
ATCTTGGCTCACTGCAACCTCCACCTCCCTGGCTCAGGCCAAGCGCATGCTACCACTCTCAGCTAATTTTTAATTTATGTTTTTAGAGATATGGTCTCACTATGTTTCCCAGGCTGGTCTCAAACTCCTGGCTCAGGCAGTCCTCCCGCCGTGGCTTCCCAAAGTGCTGGGATTACAGGCATCAGCCACTATGCTTGGCTTGCTCTGCCATTTTCAAATGTGAATTTTAAAGACACTTTAAACCACTTGAAAGAGGAATGATGTTTTAATGGTTTTCATTATTTGCAACTTCAAGCATTACTGTTAAACACTGCCAAATTAAGTTTCAAGTTTTCTCTTGACACAATATGGATGTACTTCATAATGGACTTCCTCATCATGATTAATGAGTGAAGTGACATTCAAACTTGGTAGCATTTCAGTAGAACTTCCTTTCCCCAACATTTTTTTTTTCTGTTCCTTTAATTATGGGCAATATCCGAGAGCTCTGAACGTAAGTCAGAGGTTTGATTATTTTTATTTTTCATGTGGCTTCCTCTGCCTGGAACTTTTTGCCCTGCACCCTCCCACTACCCTCTGTGTCCTCTTGTCATGTCCCTACCCTTTTATGAGTGTGTCTGTTTTCTGACACTACAAAACATTACAGGCTCATCTTGTGTTTTCCCTACCCTGTTCCAGAATCAGCCATTACTTCACAGAGCACAGGTTCTGTTATTGGAGAATGCCATTAGAAACCGGGATCTCATGTAGGCATGCTCATTTCTATTGGAGTGTCATACAAATAATTTGTAAAATGTTTGTAGGTCCTCCCAGTGGATAGGATTAGGAAATAAAGCGTGCATACTAACCACAGATACACACACATCTACATCTATTTCTGTATCTGTCTGTATACATATTAAAATAAACATGAGTTGATAAGTCATGTTTCCGCTCTAATCCACAGCACAGATTTCATCCTAGCCTCCCCCTCTTCCTTCTTTTTAGCTTTTTCAACAGTGGGAAATGTGGCTCTTGTTATGTATGCTTTATTCACTTATTTGACCCTAGGATCATAAAGTAGTTCTGTATGCCTGTAACAGATTGACTAACTAGAATTCATTATTTGTGTACAGATCTTTTCGTCCTAAGCCTTACAGCAGGGACATCCAATCTTTTGGCTTCCCTGGGCCACACTGGAAGAATTGTCTTGGGCCACACATAAAGTACACTAACACCAATGATAGCTGATGAGCGAAAAAAAAAAACCACAAAAATAAATTTATAATGTTGTAAGAAAGTTTACTGATTGGCGTTGGGCCACATTCAAAGCCATCCTGGGCCGTAGGCTGGACAAGCTTGCCATAGAGTATCCAGTCAACATACTGTTTTCCAAAATTACTTCTTTTTTTTTTTTCATCCCTTTCAGTGTGGCCATTATTTATAATGCAGTTTGGTTTATTAGTGTTTGTTTTCCAAATACACCCTTAGCCTTGATATCCTAGTTTTAATGAATTATTAGGGTGAAACATAATAAGAGTTGGAGCTATACAGAAAAATCTACTCAGAGGTGCTTTGTTCCCTCCTATTCTGTTCCCACTACTACTTTCCATTCCTTTTTCCACCAACCCTGTGAGCATCATGTTTATTTTTAATGGCTGTTACATTTTTACCAAGCGCTTACTATGTGTAGGCACTTGGTATGTATTGCTTCTTTTGATGTTCACCGCATCCTCTTGGGGTAGGCCCTATTATCACCCCCACCTTTTTTTTGAGACAGAGTCTTACTCTGTTGCCAGGCTGGAGTGCAGTGGTGCGATCTCAGCTCACTGCAACCTCTGCCTTGCAGGTTCAAGCAATTCTCCTGCCTCAGCCTCCTGAGTACCTGTGATTACAGGCGCGAGCCATCCTGCACGGTTAATTTTTGTATTTTTAGTAGAGATGGGGTTTTGCCTTGTTGGCCAGGCTGGTCTGGAACTCCTGACCTCAGGTGATCCACCCATCTCGACCTTCCACAGTGCTGGAATTACAGGCGCGAGCCACTGTGCCCAGCTGTTATCCCCATTTTTTAGATGAGAAAGCTGAGTCCCAGAGAGCATAAGGAGCTTGTCCGGAGTGACATCTCTGATACATAACCAGTACTCGAACCAGTATTTTTCTGACATCAAGGCCAGTGTGTAAACTGTAAAGGGGCTGTTTGGCACCTACTTTCCTAAGGTTGTCCGATCCTTTTGCAGGCCGAGTCTTCCTAAAGCTTGGCACTTCTGAAGTCACCTTTCTGAAAACATTCTGGTAATGGTTAGATCCCTTGTTCTAGCTATTCATGTGTTCTGTGTGGTTAAACAAGGTTCACAGTGGGCCACCTGGCCTTTGGAACTTGGGTGAAGAGGCTGCCTTCAGTTGATCCTCCCTACCCCATTTTCAAAACATGAGTTTTTTTGTGTTATTTGTAAATTAGGAAACATAACCATGTTTTGAGCCTTCATAGAAAACAAACGTCTGGGGTCACACAGGTTAAAGGAGCAACCAAATGCAGCACTATCACTCTTCTCTTCAGTAGATAAGTCTGGGGCCTTCCAGTGTTTCAGGTACCTGAAACAACTGTAGTAGTTGTTTCAGGACTTTGAGATAAATACAAACTATTCCTGCCCTCAGGAGGCTTAAGGTCGGGTGTACGAGTGATTCTAATGCAAGGTAAGTCTGGATTCAGTGCTGGAAGAGGAGGGCATACCTAATGCTATGGGAATTCAAAGAGGAAATGATCCGAATGAGAAGGGAGAGATGGGTCATTCCGGGAGAAGGTTCAGGGAAAAGCAACATTTAAAATGAGACTTTGGAGATTGAGGGAAATTTGGACAGGCGGATATAGAGGATGTAAGGTTAGGGAAAAGGTTTTAGCCAGAAAGTCTTCTTGTGCAAATGCATGGGTTGAAAAAAGAAAATCCACTTTGGGAGGTTTAGGTGGGTGGATTGCCTGAGGTCAGGAGTTCAAGACCAGCCTGGCCAACATGGTGAAATTCTATCTTTACTCAAAATACAAAAAATTATCCGGGCTAATTTTTAACTACTTGGGAGGCTGAGTCAGGAGAATCGCTTGAGCTTGGGAGGTGGAGGTTGCAGTGAGCCGAGATTGTGCCACTGTACTCCAGCCTGAGTGACACAGTGAGACTCCATCTTAATAATAATAATAAAATTTTTAAAAAGTTATGGATCTGGATGGAAGGAAAAGGAATGTATAAAAGAAGTAAATGGCTGGGTGTAGTGGCTCACACCTGTAATCCCAGCACTTTGGGAGGCTGAGGTGGGCGGATCATGATGTCAGGAGATCGAGACCATCCTGGCCAACATGGTGAAACTCCATCTCTATATACAAAATACAAAATTAGCTGGGCGTGGTGGCAGGTGCCTGTAATCCCAGGTACTCGGGAGGCTGAGGCAGGAGAATCGCTTGAACCCAGGAGGCAGAGGTTGCGGTGAGCCGAGATCCAGCCACTGCACTCCAGCCTGGCAACAGAGTGAGACTCGATCTCAAAAAAAAAAATAAATAAAAGCAAACACACACAAGAAGTTACAAATACAGAATAAAAGTAAAATGCAACCATCACCCCACATTCCAGGGTATCCATTTTTACATCTTTTCTTTCGTTCTTTCTGTCTTTATATAATTGTATAAATGCTGCATAAACCTCTTACCTGCTGCCTCCTCAACCTCCCTCCCTCTCTCACTGTCCCTTTCTGCTCCTGGAGAGCCACCCTCTCTCCATGTACCCTTACCATCAGCTTCAGGTTCTTCCCATGTTACTGAAAAGAAAATCTTATAAGCCTGTGTCATTCTCTACATATCCCCCCATCTCCTTACATTCATAGCCTTTAAAACATATATGTAGCAGTTATTGTGGTTATTTTTCTGATCACAAAATTTAAAAAAAAAAAACTCTTTCTAGAATACTGGAATATAGAGGCAAGATTTTTTTAAGAAAACCCAGTTACTCCATTACCCAATGAAACTCGAAACGCTGATGTACATCCTTCCAAAATTTCTTTTTATGACAACATGCTTTTTATTTTTTTTTTATTTTTATTATTTTGAGTTCTGGGATACATGTGAAGGACGTGCAGGTTTGTTACATAGGTAAATGTGTGCCATGGTGGTTTCCTGCACCTATCAACCCATCACCTAGGCATTAAGCCCGGCGTGCATTAGCTGTTTATCCTCATGCTGTCCCTCCCCTCCCCTCCTGCTCCCCCGCAGGCCCTTGTGTGTGTATGAGGACAATTTCTTGACGTAAAGATTTCATTTATTCCCATGGAATTCTAAAGTCTTTTCATACTTGTGAAGGAATAATAGTTTAGAAATAAACTGAACTTTAAAAGATACCATTTTAATAAATAATCTACAGCCATAAAAAATTATGAGAACTATGCAATAATATTAAACCCTATCATCTGCCGACTGCCTCCTATATTCCAGAAACTTGACATACACCAACTCTAATTCTTACAAGAACTCTCTGTAGGCTTCAGCATTAGATGGACCAGGTTTCACCAGCTGTGTGGTCTTGGATAAGTACCCAATCGCCTGTCTCTAAGTTTCCTCACCTGTGAAAACAGTTTCTACCAGCTTCCAAATGAGATGATCAATATAAGGCACTTGGAACAGAGCCTGACACATCATAAGCACTCTATAAATGTCTATTATTATCACCAAATAAATTCCAGGTGCCTTGAAAATTTAAATGAAAAATAAAATCAAACCATGACAATACTAGAAGCAAATTCAGGTGAACACTTTTCTAATCCTGGGGTGGAGAAGACCTTTCTAAGCATGATACCAAAGGCAGAGATGATAAAGGCAAAGGATCCACAGAATTCACCGTCTGATAAAAATCACTTCTGATGCTGAGCGCGCTGGCACACGCCTGTAATCCCAGCAGTTTGGGAGGCTGAGGCGGGCGGGTCACTTGAGGCCAGGAGTTTGAGACCAGCCTGGTCAACATGGTGAAACCCCCGTCTCTACTAAAAATACAAAAAATTAGCCGGGCGTGGTGGTGGTGCCTGCCTGTAATTTCAGCTACTTGGGAGGCTGAGGCATGAGAAGAATCACTTGAACCTGGGAGGCGGAGGTTGCAGTGAGCCAGCCTGGGTGACAGAGACTGCATCTAAAAAAAAAAAAAAAAAAAAAAAAATTAGCCAGACATGGTGGCATGTGCCTGTAGTCCCAGCTACTCAGGAGGGTGAGGCATGAGAATCACTTGAACCTGGGAGGTGGAGGTTGCAATAAGCCGAGATCATGCCACTGCACTCCAGCCTAGGTGACGGAGCAAGACAACAACCAACCAACAAACAAAAAAGTCACTTCTGAATGGCGGAAAGCCCCACAAAGTTAGAAGTCAATTAATAATTTGGAGAAAACAATTAGTAACTTGTTGGACAGACAAAAGACTTTTTTTTTTTTTTTTAAGATGTTGGCACTGCTATGAGCATGGTCTTTCCCTTTATTGCAACTCACAATCAAAACCTTTGATTCTTTTTTTATATTCCAGTCCCAGAAGTAGATTCCACTGCAGAAGTTAACTGATGAGTCTTATTCTTTCTAGCAGTAGCTTACAACCCGGCTCTAGCTTCTCCAGGAACACTACAGGATGAATTTAGTTTAAATATGTATTAAACTAAAAGGCATTCTCTCAAATGAGTTTAAATGCATTTTATTTTTAGAGAACCTACATGACATGTTTTTCTTAAAAACAATGCCTCCACTCCAAATAAATCACAGTCAAAATAAATGAAGATCTCAGGATGACATCAGTCCCATTTGTCTTAAGTCCTGGTGTGTGGATGACAAGCAGAAGCCAGTTATGATGACAGGTGATAGATCCAAAGTAATTGTCAAATCTGTTAACATTTTTCCATTTCTAAACCATCCTTAAAGAAAATCATATATGGGGTCACACCATCTTCACGGTAGTCCAATAGAGCAACCATGCCATCTGGATTCATGTTTCCACCAATAAAGAACTGGTAGTTTTTGAAATTAGCAAGGATGTGCTTGATTTGTTCTGCAGCCCCTGTCATAAAAGGTTTTACTCTTTCTGGTCTTTGTTCTTCAAGTTTGCCTTTGATTGATTTCATGTAATCTTTGATGTACTTCTCGTAGGATTCTTTTGTGAAACTTGTTTCCTGCAGGTGATGGTTCATGACAATATCGACACCAGTGATTACTGTGCTTTCAGTACCTTCGCCCTCGGGGCCTTCAGCGGAGGCATTTCCACCAATGAGCGTCATCAATGTTACCTTCTGTCCTACTGGCCATCTTCCCCTCCACCTCCAGGCACAGCCCGTCAGCGATCTCCCGGATCTTGTAGATGTCAGAGAACATCTCATCGTGGCTGATGAGATCCCGGTAGATAATCATGATGGTGGCTGACGGGAGAGGACGGCGGCGCTAGCCTAGCAGGAGCCCGAAGCTCGGAGCGAGCGCTGTGCAGCCGGAGCGGCGCTAGCGGGGAGGGGGGAGCGGGCGGAAAAGCAAGACATTTTTAATATAACAAAAACTTCAAAAATAAAAACATACACATTCGAGGACATTTTCCTAGAAAAACAAGCAAAGGACATAAACAGCAAAGTGAGAAGACAGCTTGATGTGGCCATATTATCCAGGGGGACATTTTGGTGAGCTCTATGGACACAGCTACCATGATGCCACCAGTGTGACAGCTGTCCGTTTCAAAATGTGTGAGCCCCAGCTCTTCCTCGCCCCAACCTCCATTACAAAGGACCTGCGCTCTCTACTTTATTCCTTTCTGCATTAATTTTCTTTTACAAATATGTTAGTTGTCATCAGAAAAAAGAAAGAAACTGTTAGGGTTAGCCCCTTAAAGGGGAGCAAGAATCACCTTTCTAAAAGAAATTTTGTGGCCAGGTGCGGTGGCTCACGCCTGTAATCCCAGTACTTTGGGAGGCCAAGGCAGGTGGATCATGAGGTCAGGAGATCAATACCATCCTGGCTAGTATGGTGAAACCCCGTCTCTACTAAAAATACAAAAATTAGCCAGGCGTAGTGGCGCGTGTCTGTAGTCCCAGCTACTCTGGAGGCTGAGGCAGGAGAATCGCTTGAACCCGGGAGGTGGAGGTTGCAGTGAGCCGAGATCACGCCATTGCACTCCAGCCTGGGCAACAAAGCAAGACTCGGTCTCAAAAAAAAAAAAATTATATGTTAAATATAGTATTTGCATATGTGAATCTTGAGAGAAAAGTTAACAGTTGAGTTGAATATTTCCTCTGTAGTCTGGAGCTAAAAATAAGGAATCTTACTGTGTCCTAAATCTTTTCTTCCACCCAGTGTCTGTCTAGACGTAATTCATTCATTCATTCAACAAGCACTCACTCAGCCAGGCATGGTGCTAAGCCTTGGGATGTCGCTGTGAACCTGAAACAGCCCCTACCCACCCACCCCGCATGGTATAGACATTGTTGTTGGGAGTTGGAGGAGGAACAGGTAAACAATAATTAAATATCAGGTTAATGATATATTGTTAAGTTTGAGGGTTGAGGAAAGGACGAGGAAAATGGCAGGGCCAGGAGGCCTCCAAGGAGGTGACCTTTGAGAAGACACATGCAGCAGATAAGGGAAGAGTGAAGAGGATTTCTAAGAACATTCCAGGAAAAGAGAACAGCGGCATCCAAGGCCCGGAAGCGGGCGGGGGCCTGGTGTGTGTGAGAAACCTCAGGGTTGCCAGCACTGCTAGAGCAGAAACATGAAGCAAGAGGGCTGTGGGCGATGAGGGCAGGGAGGTCCCGGGGTAGGGAGATCAGATGGGGCTGTGTGTATCATGCTTTGCATTCTGTTCCAAGAGCTAAGATGGTTGACATAATTAGGAAAAAAAAAAGCCCAGAAAAGCAGAGGTATCCGTTTTTCCTATTTTTTTTTTTCATGGTAAAGATCATTCCAATTAAAACCTGATTCCTGGGTATATATAATTTGTAGGCCAAATGGTGCCAATCCCTAGTTCCCTCATCCCCTCACTTCCCTCTCCCTAAAACCTGTACCTCGACTCCCGTTTGTAAGTGATGGGAGTTAGGAATAGGGAAATCTCCCGGTTGCGTGTTCTGAGCGAAGAGGTAACATAGCAGCTCTGTTATTTTCTTTCTTTCGTCTCCAAGGGAACCATGAGTCACCCTGAGCTATCCCCCGGGAATGTGGCCCTCAGAGTGTTCTTTTGTTACTGATTGATGATTTTGTTATGTACACCTGGAGCAACGGAACATACCATACCAGCTTGTCAAGGTTGCTGTGGGCAAAGGTCAATGACGTATGTGAACAGGGTTCCGTGCTTGGGGTCCTGAGTTTCTGGTGCTGTGGCCAGCTGCTAGCAGATTGTATGTGTATGACCAGCCCCTATCTGAGCCTCTCAGACCCTGAAACTCCAAACAGGCTTCCCTGGACAGAGGCATTCTCTTCCTGCTCCCTGGCTTGCTGCTCGAGAGGGAACGACCACATCCTGTGTGGCTTCCTCTCAGAGGAAGAAGGACATTGGAAGCCTGTGCTGGGCTTCTCTGGACCCCCCTGATGTATATGTGTGTATGTTAAAGAGAAACTGGGGTCTCACTCTGTTGGCCAGGCTGGTCTCAAAGTCCTGGCCTCAAGCAGTCCTCCTGCCTCCGCCTCCCGAAGTGCTGGGATTATAGGCATGAGCCACTGTGTCCGATGTATATATTTTTCCAGCTCCTTTCTTTTTTGTATCATTTGCTGTTTCTAACTCAGCTATTAGTATAAACTGCTCTTGAGTTGTGTAAATCTTTCTGGTGATTCACTGTGATGGGATGATTGTGTCCCCTCAAAATTCCTCTGTTGGAATTCTAACCCATGGTACCTCAGAAAGTGACTATATTTGAAGAGAGGTCTTTAAAGAGGTTATTGTTAATTAATTGATGAGGTCATTAGGGTGAACTCTAATCCGATAAGACTGGTATCTTATAAGAAGAGGAAATGAGCACACAGACACACACAGTCAGAGGGAGAAGGCAGCCATCTACAAGCCAAGGGGACAGATCTCAGAATAAACCGACCCGGCCTACACCTTGATCTTGGACTTCCAGTTGCCAGACCTGTGAGAAAACAAATGTCTTGTTTAAGCCAGTTCCCAGCGTGTGGTACTTGTCAATACACTCACTGAATGAGGCAGGTAGCTGTTTCTTTTCTTTTATTTCTTGAGACAGGGTCTCACTTTGTCTCCAAGGCCAGAGTGCAGTGGTGTGATCACAGCTCACTGCAGCCTTGACCTTCCACGCTCAAGTGATCCTCCCACCTCAGCTTCTTGAGTAGCTGGGACTACAGGCATGCACCACCACGCCTGGCTAATTTTTGTATTATTATTTTTATTTTTTAGAGATAGGGTTCACCATGTTGCCCAGGCTGGTCTCAGACCCCTGAGCTCAAGCGATCTGCCCTCCTTGGCCTCCCAAAGTGCTGGGATTACAGGCGTGAACCACTGTGCCTGGCAGTGGTAAATTTTTCATATGCTATTTTCTTGATGATTATGTTTCTGTTTCTGATATAATGCCTTTTTATGAGAGAGTTTTAGGCCTGATGCGGTGGCTCAAGCTTGTAATCCAGCACTTTGGGAGGCCAAGGCGGGTGGATCACGAGGTCAAGAGATCGAGAACATCCTGGCCAACATGGTGAAACCCTGCCTCTACTAAAAATACAAAAATTAGCCGGGCGTTTGGCACGAACCTGTAGTCCCAGCTACTCAGGAGGCTGAGGTGGAAGAATCGCTTGAACCCGGGAAGTAGAGGCTGCAGTGAGCTGAGACTGCCACTGTGCTCCAGCCTGGGCGACAAAAAGAAAGAAAAGAAAAAAAAGAGACCATCTATGAGAGAGTTATCTGTTTGTTTTTATTTTTTAATGTTTGAATTTAAAAATATATATTTAATGTAATTTGCAAAATTAAAATTATGTTTGAATAATTTAAATATATTTGAATAATTCAAAAAGTATGAGCAAGTATACAGTGAAATTTTCCTCTCATTCCTTTTTCCCATTAATCAGTGTACTTCCCAACAGCCAGCAAATAATTTTAGTTTCCTCAGTCCCTGAGCTATTTTATGTATATGCAAGCAGATATATACATACATATTTCTGCCTCGTAACATAAATAGTAGCATACCATACAACTGCTCTGCTCCTTCCTTTTTTTAAGCTAAGAATGCTAAAAGAGTGGAAAAGATATACACTAAAAAAAATCAAAAGAAAACTAGAGTAACATTATTATAAGAACTGATTATATCGGTTTCGGAGCAATGATTACTGCTAGGAAAAAAGAGGGTAATTTCACATTGATCAAAAAGGTCAACTCATCAGGAAGACATAATAATAATAAGCACTTATGTACTTAACAGAGCATCAAAATACTTGAAGCATAAATGATAGAACTGTGGGGGAAAGCACACAAATTAATGACTAGTTGAAGATTTCCATATCCCTCTCTGAAAAACTGGGTAGTACAAGTACGCAGAAAACTGGTAAGGATACGTGACTTGAACAACATTATCAGCCAAATTGACTTCATTTACATTTGCAGAATATTCCAACTAAGAACATCAAAATACATACTCTTTTCAAGAGCACATAGAACGGTTACCAAGATAGGCACCATTTTGGGTCACAGAACAAGTCTCAACAAATTGAAAGCATTCAGATCAAATATGACCATGATGAAATTGAACTAGAAACCAATAATATATCTCTAGAAAATCCACAAACATTTAGACATTAGTATGCCTTCTAAAAAATTTATGCATCAAGAATAAATCAAAAGGGATACTAGAAAGTACTACAAACTGATGGCCGGACATGGTGGCTCACTCCGTAATCCCAGAACTTTGGGAGACCAAGGCAGGTGGATTACCTGAGGTCAGGAGTTCAAGACCAGCCTGGACAACATGGTGAAACCACGTCTCTACTAAAAATACAAAAAATTAGCCAGGCATGGTGGCGGGCACCTGTAATCCCAGCTACTCAGGAGGCTGAGGTATGAAAATCGCCTGAACCCAAGAGGCGGGGGCTGCAGTGAGCCAAGATCACGCCATTGCACTCCAGCCAGGGAGACGAGATGAAACTCCATCTCAAAGAAAGAAAGAAAGAAAGAAATTCACCATTTAGCATCCATAGTAGTAATAACTGATTTGGGTGAGAGTCAGCAATGGGTGCTAAAAGTAGTGGGTGAAAGCTTGATGAGGAATAGGATACTTACATACCCCCAAACTAAGCCACTAGTTATTAATAACAAAGGGGAAAGTAGTAATTTTACAATGGGAAGACACCACTGTGAATGGACAATGAAAGAACATCAACGATAATGGGAAAAAATGACACTATTTACCTCCTGCTGTGCTGCTCTGAGAACAAGTATAATTTCTATGGTAGTCATCCAAAAATGCATGACCTGAGTCCGTTCGTGGGGCAGCATCAGACAAACCCAGATTGAGGGACATTCTACAAAACAACTGGCCAAGATTCGTCAAAAATGTCAATGTCACGAACGGCAAACTCTGGGGAACTCTTCCTTGTTCAGGAGACAGTTCAGTGTAATGTGTGATCGTGGACTGTGAAAAAAGTAACTATAAAGGATGGTATTGAAACGATTGTCAAGACTGGAGTATAGCAGTAACAACTCAAGGCCAAATTTCCTGATTGTACCGGGGTATGTAAAAGAATGTCTTAGAAAGTACGCACTGAAATACAGGTGAAGAACAATAGCTCCAATTTACAAACGGTTCTGAAAAAATCTATATACGCACACACATACACAGAGACAGCGAGAAGGCAGCTGATAAAGCGAGTGGGGCGAGATTTGTTGAAACTGGTGAATCTGAGTAAAGGGCATTCAGGACTTCTTCGTACCATTGTTGCAACATTTCTGTAAGGTTGAATTTATACCAAAATTTACAGTTTAAAAAGGAAAGAAGAAAGAGAGAAAAGGCATAAACAATATTAAAAATAAAACAGAAGATTACTATAGATGTAGTAGAGAGTTTAAAGATCATGAAGAAAATACTAGAAACAAGAGTCTTTATATTATTTTTAAATTTATTTTTGAGATGGAGTCTCGTTCTGTAGCCCAGGCTGGAGTGCAGTGGCGCCATCTCGGCTCACTGCAACCTCCACCTCCCAGGCTCAAACTATTCTCCTGCTTCAGCCTCCCAAGTAGCTGGGATTACAGGCCTGCACCACCATGCCCAGCTAATTTTTATATTTTTAGTAGAGACAGAGTTTCACCATGTTGGCCAGACTGGTCTTGAACTCCTGACCTCAGGTGATCCTCCTGCCTTGGCCTCCCAAAGTGCTGGGATTACAGGCGTGAGCCACGTGTCTGGCCCTTTATCTTATAGATATACATACTGAAATACTTATTATAAAGTGGTGGGATATGTGGGATTTCCTTGAAGATAATCCAGGGGGCCAGGCACGGGGAAATCCCATCTCTATTAAAAATACAAAAATTAGCCAGGTGTGGTGGTAGCTCACTCCTGTGGTCCCAGTTACTTGGGAGGCTGAGGTGGGAGGATCACTTAAGCCCAGGAGGTTGAGATCAGCCTAGGCAACATGGTGAAACTCCATCACTACAAAATAAACAAAAATTAGCTGGACTTGATGGTGCACACCTGTAGTCCTAGCTACAGAGGAGGCTGAGGTGGAAGGATTGCTTGAGCCCAGGAGGCAGAGGTTGCAGTGAACCGAGATCATTTCATGGCACTCCAGCCTGGGCAACAGAGTGAGACCTTGACTCAAAAAAAAGAAAAGGAAAAAAAAAGCCAAAATGGGCAGATCACCTGAGGTCAGGAGTTCGAGACCAGCCTGGCCAATATGATGAAACCCTGAGGCAAGAGAAAGAGAGACAGAAAGAGGGAAGGAAACAAGGAAGGGAGGGAGGGAGGGAGGAAGGAAGGAAGGAAGGAAGGAAAGGGAAGGGAAGGGAAGGAAGAAAGGAAAGAGGGAAGGAGGGAAGGAAGAAAGAAAAGAAAGAGAGAGAGAGAAAGAAAGAAAAAGAAAAAGAAAGAAAGAAAGGAGGGAGGGAGGGAAG
>NW_016107773.1:937127-938603 GCF_001604975.1 Cebus imitator
GAGGGAGGGAGGAAGGAAGAGAAAGAAAGAAAGAAAGAGAGAGGGAGGGAGGGAGGGAAAGGAAGGAAGGAAGAAAGGGAAGGAGGGAGGGAGGGAGGGAGGGAGGAAGGAAGGAAGGGAGGGAGGAAGGAAGGAAGGAAGGAAGGAAAAAAGAATCCAAGGGGATGAGAGGGATTGGGTGGAAATAGGAGCAACTACAGTGCCCGTATGTTGGTGCTGGGTACGTGGGGTTCATTACACTCTTTTACTTCTGTGTATTTTTGAAATTTTCTATAACAAGAGAATACTGTGAAGACTTTATAGAAATAAATTTGAAAACCTAAATAGAGTAAATACTAGAATTGAAGTAAGGAAAAATGGAAAATCTGAAACAATTCAATAATCGTTAAAGACATAGAATTGGTATTTCAAAACCTGCCCTCACAAAAGACCTCCTCCTTCTACTATGGCCGGTATCTTTGGCATACATGAGATCAAATGTATGGTCCAGTCCAGTCTAAGCCTGTGCAATTCAGCCATTCAGCAAATATCTATTGAATACTACATATGGGCCAGGCAGTGTTCTAGGTACCGGGGATTCATAAGTGAACAGCAACAATAACAAAATGGCTCTAATTCTGCGGCACTTCAGATGCAATAAAGTGTAGTGTGTAAGTGATATGTAATACGTTAGGAGGACAGCATTACTATGGAAAAATATAGCAGGATAAAGGAGACTGAGAGGCAGAAAGATGGGCCAGTTTGTAATTTGAAAGACAAGGTTGTGGGCAAGGTTCAGATTGGAACACTGAAACACGATTTCCCACAGAGACGAACAGGTCTCCTTGGAGAGATGGCTAATTCAAGGTCTGGGTCAAGAAGTGTACAGGAAGAGCCTGGAACATTTTGCACCAAAAAGATAAAACAGAACAAAACAAAACTCAGTTAATTAGTTACTGTTGGAAGATGCTAGCAAGCCAGTCCTTTAGTGATTTTAAAAAGACAGATAAATATAAGAAAAATTTTTAATAAACAAGCATTTATACTGTTTTCAACACAAACAACCACTGACTATTCAAATAATACATGAGGGATATTTCTTTTTATGGAAGTATTCTGGCTAATAAATAAGAAGAATAGAATTAATCACCAGTGGCTGCCAGCATCGCAAAAAGGGATACAGCTAGACATTATGTGTTTAACAGATTTTTTGTATTTTTTGTGCTGGTCTCTTACATGTTTATTTTGGAGAAAGAGACCACCACCACCTGGATTCATCTTAGGGCTTCATAACAAAGTACCACAAAATAAGTGTCTTAAAACAACACACAGCTGGGCAAAGTGGTGCATGCCTGTAATCCCAGCACTTTGGAAGGTCGAGGCAGGTGGATCACTTGAGGTCAGGATTTCGAGGCCAGCCTGGCCAGCATGGTGAAACCCCCATCTCTACTAAAAATAGAAAAATTAGCTGGGCATGGTGGCAGTTGCCTGTAATCC
>NW_016107773.1:940347-941495 GCF_001604975.1 Cebus imitator
GCTTCTTTCTGGTGGTTTCTGGCAACCTTTGATATTCTGTGGCTTATAACAGCATCATTACAACCTCTACCTCCATCTTCATTTGGCCATCTTCCCTCTGTGGATGTCTGCGTCCAAATTTCTCTCTTATGGACACCAGTCCCATTGGATTAGACTCCCCGCAATCCAGCACGACCTCATCTTAACTTGATTACGTCTACGAAGACCCTATTTTCAAATAACGCCACATTCAAAGTTTCCAGGTGGACATGAAATTTGGGTAACACTATTCAACGTAGTATACCTCCTACGAAATATTCTTTTTATTTTTCTCTTCAACTTTAAAGTTCCGGGTTACATGTGTGGGATGTGCAGGTTTGTTACATAAGTAAGCGTGCGCCATGGTGGTTTGCTGCACAGATCAACCCATCGCCTAGGTATTAAGCCAAGCATCCACTAGCTATTTTTTTCTGATGCACTCTCTCCCCCCTACCCGTGACAGGCCCCAGTGTGTGTTGTTGCCCCCACTGTGTGCATGTGTTTTCATTATTCAGCTCCCACTTATAAGTGAGAACTTGCAGTGTTTGGTTTTCTGTTCCTGTATTTGTTTGCTTCCTACTCCATCCATGTCCCTGCAAAGAATATGAGCTTCTCCTTTTTTATGGCTGCATAATATTCTGAAGTATTCTTGACAAAAAGAAAAAATCAGTCTGAATCTGTCCAAGCCTCTAGAGTCAACTAAAAATTTACAGAAAATACAGAAAACTGAGTAACACATTAAATGACATCACAGGGATGAATTAGCCAACTCCAGACTCTGGGAAACTCCACAGGACAAACTACCTGGTATCTTCAACAAATAAATTACAGGGAATAAAGACACAATGGAGGAACCTAGACTAAAAGAGACTTGCAGATGAACCAATAGCTATGTTTGGACTCCATTTTGATCCCAGTTCAAACAAACTTTAAAATACACACCCATTGGGCCAGGCATGGTGGCTCACGCCTATAATCCCAGCACTTTGGTAGGCCGAGGCGGGTGGATCAGGAAGACAGGAGTTCAAGACCAGCCTGGCCAACATGGTGAAACCCCATCACTAATAAAAATACAAAAATTAACTGGGTGTAGTGGTACACACCTGTAATCCCAGCTACTCAGGAGGCTA
>NW_016107773.1:941625-948245 GCF_001604975.1 Cebus imitator
TGGTGATTCCTCAAGGACCTAGAAATAGAAATTCCATTTGATTCAGCAATCCCATTACTGGGTATATACCCAAAGGATTATAAATCGTTCTATTATAAGGACACATGCACACGAATGTTCATTGCAGCATTGTTTACAATAGCAAAGACCTGGAACCAACCCAAATGCCCATCAATGATAGATTGTACACAGAAAATGTGGCACATATACACCATGGAATACTATGCAGCCATAAAAAACGATGAGTTCGTGGGCTTTGTAGGGACATGGATGAATCTGGAAACCATCATTCTCAGCAAACTGACACAAGAACAGAGGATCAAAAACCACATGTTCTCACTCATAGGCGGGTGTTGAACAATGAGAACACGTGGACACAGGGAGGGGAGCATCACACACTGGGGTCTGTGGTAGGGGACTGGGGGAGGGACGGTGAAGGGCGGGGAGTTGGGGAGGGATAACATGGGGAGAAATGCCAGGTACAGGTGATGGGGAGGAAGGCAGCAAACCACATTGCTATGTATGTACCTATGCAACAATCCTGCATGTTCTTCACATGCACCCCAGAACCTAAAACACAATAAAATATTTTTCAAATGCACATCCATTTATGACACCTATGAGACAATTGAAGATTTGAACACTGACTTGAAGATCCATTGATATTAAGAAATTATTGTTTTTGAAAATGTGAAATAATAAAATTAAGACTTTTTTTTTTAGAGAGTCCTTATCTTTTGGAGACATATACTTAATTTGCAGATAAAAATAACTTGATGTTGGGAATTTTTTTCAACATAATATGGGCGTTGGGGGACCTGGGTGTGGATATGGCTGTAACGAGATATATCACATTGGTCATTGTTGAAGCTGGGTGATGGGTATATATGGGGGTTCATGATGCTGTACTTTTATATGTTTGAATCTTTCCATAATAAAAAAGTTTTTTTAAAAAAAGAAAGAAAGAAAGAGAAAGAAAGAAGAAAGAAAGAAAAGAAAAGAAAAGAAAAGAAAGGAAAGAAGGCCGTCCTCGGTGGCTCATGCCTGTAATCCCAGCACTTTGGGAGGCCAAGGCGGGTGGATCATAAGGTCAGGAGTTCAAGACCATCCTGGCCAACGGTGTGAAACCCCGACTCTAGTAAAAATACAAAAATTAGCCAGGGGTGGTGGCATGTGCCTGTAATCTCAGCTACTTGGGAGGCTGAAGCAGGAGAATCCCTTGAAACTGGGAGGCGGAAGTTACAGTGAGCCGAGATTACGCCACTGCACTCCAGCCTGGCGACAGAGCAAGACTCCATCTTAAAAAGATGTGTTTTTATTAATTAATGTATTTATGTATTTATTTTTAGAGACAGGGTCTCGCCATGTTTCCAAGACTGGCCTTGAACCCCTGGGCTCGAGTGATCTTGCCTCAGCCTCCTGAGTAGCTGTAACTACAGGTGCCCACCACTGTGACTGGCCTTTGCCACAAATACTTTTCTAATTCTCCCCTTAGGAACTGGAGCTGGCTGGGCATGGTGGCTCATGCCTGTAATCCCAGCACTTTGGGAGGCGAAAGCTGGCAGATCACGAGGTCAGAAGATCGCGACTATCCTGCCTAACAGGGTGAAACCCTGTCTCTACAAAAAATAAAAATGAAAAACAAAAAAAAATTAGCCGGGCGTGGTGGCACACACCTGTAGTCTCAGCTACCCGGGAGGAAGAGGTTGCAGTGAGCCAAAATCGTGACACTGTACTCCTGCCTGGGCGACTCCATTTCAAAAAATAATAATAATAGTAATAATAAAAAGAGCTGGAGCTAATTCCCCTCCCTCTGAATTTGCTGTTTAAATTTGTTCTGGCCTTAGAGAATTGCTTGACCAATAGATGGCAGCAGAAGTGAAGCTCCAGGGCTTCCCGGGCTAAGTCATAAGAAGCCTTCTAGCTTCTGTTTGGCAATCTTGGAACAACCTCTGGATGTCCTGGGCTACCATATGAGAAGTCAGCTTACCCCAAGTCAGTCATTCTGGAGGTCATGCTCCGGCAAACAGTCCCGGCTGACTCAGTCTTCAACCCAACCCCGCCAAGCCTCCAGACTGGGGATGAGAGGACTTCACTTGCACTTCCCAGACCGGCCCATCCGCTGGGTGAAAGCACAGTCACCCAGCTGAACCCTGCCTGAATTACGAACCCATAACATCAGGAGATACAATTCAATGGCTGATACTCTAAGCTACTGGGTTTTGAGGGTTTGTTTTGTTTTGTTTTGTTTTGTTTTTGGGAGGGAGTCTCGTTCTGTCACCCAGGCTGGAGTGCAGTGGCATGATCTGGGCTCACTGCAACCTCCGCTTCCTGGGTTCAAGCAATTCTCCTGCCTCAGCCTCTGGAGTAGCTGGAATTACCGGCATGCACCACCACCTCTGGCTAATTTTTGTATCTTTAGTAGAGACGGGGTTACACCATGTTGGCCAGGCTGGTCTTCAACTCCTGACCTCAAGTGATCCGCCTGCCTCGGCCTCCCGAAGTGCTGGGATTACAGGCGTAAACCACCATGGCTGGCTGGTTTTGAGGTAGTTTTTAAGACAGCAATAAGTGGCCAGAACATAGGTTTATAATATGTAACAAACTATTTTTTGTGAGCAAAGGAATAATAAACACAAAAACCAGGATACTGTTTCTTGAGGGAAGTAGGGGCAGGTGGGTAGAGGCAGGGGCAATGAGATGGGGAAGAACACAGGTAGAACCAAAGATATTTCCTAAGAGCCTACTTCAGAGGTTGGGTGTTGTGGTGGGTTTTTTCTCACTGTTTCTAGGCTGGAGTGCAGTGGCACAATCACAGTTCACTACAGCCTTGACCTCCCAGACTCAAGAAATCGTCCCACCTCAGCCTCCTGAGTAGCTGGGACTACAAGCAGGCACCACCATGCCTGGCTAGTTTTTTTTCTTTTTGTATTCTTTGTAGAGATGGGGTCTTGCTATATTGCCCAGGCTGGTCTTCATCTCCTAGGCTCAAGTGATCCTCCTGCGTTGGTCTCCCAAAGTACTGGAATTACAGGTGTGAGCCACCGCACCTGACTGGTTTTTATTTTTTATTTTCATTTTTAGAGACAGGGTCTCAGTTTGTCACCCAGGCTGGAGTGCAGTGGCACAATCACAACTCACTGCAGCCTCCAACTCCTGGGCTCCAGCCTCAGCCTCCCTTGTAGCTGGGACTACATGTAGCTGACACTACACGTAGCTGACATGAGCCACCACACTTCACCCCAATTTCTACTTCTGTAACAAGGAGGGCAGGTGGTGAAGTGCTATTTATCAATGTTGTAATTAGAAAGGAAATGGTTAGGGCAGAGATGCAGACAAATTGCTATTTTGCCATCTTGCCCAAGACAGTAGTAATCATCAAGCCTGCACAAGTATAAAAGCCATTAGCCAGTAATTGACCTGCCTATTTCTTCCATCCACAAGAGGCTAATTTTAAATATAAAAATGCAGAAAGATTAAAAATGATGGGCTTTTTTATGCTGATAGTGCTCTTGTAAACCTGGTGAACATTCTTGAAACTTACTAGACTCTCTGTAAGAAGTTAAGGAATCACCAACCCCACAAAGTGACACAGTACAAGAAGGGCACAGATTCTCTGTATGTCCGGGGAAAGCGGCATTATAACAGGAATCAGAGTGGCTATGGTGGACAGACTAAGCCGATTTTCTGGAAAAAGGCTGAAACTACAAAGAAGATTGTGCTGAGGCCTGAGAGCATTGAGCCCATGATGTCACAGAATGCAAACATTTTGAATTAGGAGGAGATAAGAGACAAAGGGCAGAATGATCCAGTCTAGCATGATCTTTTTTACTGTGAAGAGAATACAATCTTGAGGTTATGTTCACTTCATTCAGTTACAGTTGACATTTACAAAAAAAAATGTTTTAGACAGAGTCTTGCTCTGTCGCCCAGGCTAGAGTGTGGTGGTGAAACCTTGGCTCACTGCAACCTCCACCTCCCACGTTCAGGCAATTCTCCTGCCTCAGCCTCCTGAGTAGCTGGGATTATAGGCATGTGCCACCACGCCTAGCTAATTTTTGTGTTTTTTGTAGAGATGGGGTTTGTGCATGTTGCCCAGACTAGCCTCAAACTCCTGGCCTGAAGTGATGTGCCCTAGACCTCCCAAAGTTTTAGGATTACAAATATGAGCCACCACGCCCAGCCTACAGTTGCCCTTTGGGGAGGGAATAAGGTACTGTAGAGCCATCATTAAAATTCCCTGTGGAGAAATTTATGCTTTGTGAAAAAAAGAAACTAAAAGATAGAAGAAATGTATTGTGTAAAAAATATAAGAAAGCTGGCGTGGTTATATTAATATAAGACAAAATAACTTCAGTAACTTCAAGACAAAGAGAATTACCAGAAAGAAAGAGGGCCATTAGATAATAAGAAAATAAGCAATTTACTAGGGACATGACAATCCCAAATACGTATGCACCTAATAACAGAACAAAAAAGTTCATGAGTAAAAACTGACAACGTTAAATAGAGAAATAGACAGATCCACAGTCATAGTCAGATATTTTAAAAACAATCTCTCAGCAACTGATAGAAGAAATTGACAAAAAAATCTGTGAGGAAATAATAGAGATCTGAAATTTATTGTCAACCAACTGAATCTAATTACAGAACAGTATAACCAACAACAGCAGAATACACATTCTTTTCAAGGGCATATAGAATGGTCACCAAGATAGAGCATATTCAGGGGGATATGATAAGACTTAAATTTTTTTTTCATGACCTTTATTTTAAGTTCAGGGTACATCTGCAGGATGTGCAGGTCTGTTATAGAGGTCAGTGTGTGCCATGGTGGTTGCTACACAGATCATCCCATCACCTAGATATTAAGCCCTGCATTCGCTGTCCTTCCTGATGCGCTCCCTCCTCCAGCCCCACCGACAGGCCCCAGTGTACGTTGTTCTCCCTGGGTCAATGTGTTCTCATTGCTCAGCTCCCACTCATAAGTGAAAACATGCTGTGTTTGGCTTTCTGTTCCTGCATTAGTTTGCTTAGGCTAACAGCTTTGAAATCTTCTAAAGTATGTTCTCTGATCACAGTGAAATTAAATTAAAATTTAATAAACTATCAAAAAATTCCCAAATTATGGTATGTCTCCTAATGAACACTTCCATACAACTCATGGATCAAAAAAGAAATTAAATGAGAAATTAGATTTACAAATAAAATGCTGACCTTATGTTGCTATTTCCTGATTTTACATCTTATTTTTTGTTTTTAAAAATTTTTTTGAGACAGGGTCTCGCTCTGTCACCCAGGCTGGAGTGCAGTGGCATGATCTCGGCTCACTGCCACCTCCACCTCCTGGGTTCAAGCAATTCTCCCACCTCAGCCTCCTGAGTAGCTGGGATTACAGGTGAGCACCACCACGCCTGGCTAACTTTTTGTATTTTTAGTAGACACAGGGTTTCACCATGTTGGCCAGGCTGGTCTCGAACTGCTGACCTCAGGTGATCTGCCTGCCTCGGCCTCCCAAAGTGCTGGGATGAAATCCTGACCCAGAAGCAGGTTATCTACACATGCTTTAGCATCAGGTTTTGCAGAAACATACACTGCATGACGTGGACATGAGATTTTCATTTAAAGAAATAGTTTGAAGCCCAGGATATTGTTGTATTCCTCCAAAGGTATTTGTACTTTTTTCCCCAGGTGTCAGGGGCTATTAGCTATCTGAAATCAACTGAATCTAATTTCAGGATATGAGATTTTCCTGGGTTACTCAGATGAATGGAAGGCAGGCTGCAGTGCATGTGAGAGCTAGTTGACTTCCAAGTACATTCCATGTACTTGTAGGGTACAGCCTTTCAGCATACCACCCAAAAGCAGGGGATGGTTTCCCAGAGTCTCCATTATTTATTTTTTTAGAGACGGGTCTCCCTACATTGCCCAGGGTGGTTTCCAACTCCTGAGCTCAAGCAATCCTCCTGCCTCAGCCTCCCAAAATGCCAGGATTACGGGCGTGAGCCACCGTACTCAGCCAGAGTCCCCATTTTGGACTGACCCTGGACTCTGACTTTTGTTCCCTATCTCTGAGCAAAAGTGACGCTCAAGATTTGGGCTCATCTCTCTGGGTTTTTGCCCTCTTCTGGACCTTGATTCACTACCTTCTCACTATCCTGTTAAGTGTTTTATACTTTCGAGACTATTTCAAAATGATTTTGTCCACCTTCTCTGATATTTTTAATGGTAGTGTTGGTCCAAATTACCTAGCCTGCGATTCACAAAAGCTGCTGTCTCTCCCGCATTTTGCATCCACCCTCCAGTAGCTTCCTGAAAAAAGGTGCAGCAAAGGGAACTTTGAGATTGTGCCTGTTTGAAAGTGTTTATATCCGAGCCTCACACTTAACTGTCGGTTTGGCTGTGTATAGAATTCTACGTTGGATATTAATTTTCCTTCGGAGTATTCGTCTAGCTCCCAACACAGTATTTCTTCGGAAAAATCCAAAGCAATTTTGATTCCTTATCCTTTGTATATAACCTATTATTTTTCTTTCTGGAAGCTCTTAGGATCTTTTCTATTTTTTCTTTTCTTTCTCTCTTTTTTTTTTTTTTTTTTTTTTTTTTTTTTTTTTTTTTTT
>NW_016107773.1:948885-950954 GCF_001604975.1 Cebus imitator
TTTTTTTTTTTGAGACGAAGTCTCGCTCTGTTGCTCGGCTGGAGTGCAATGGCGTGATCTCGGCTCACTGCAACCTCCACCTCCTGGGTTCAAGCAATTTTCCTGCCACAGCCTTCCAAGTAGCTGGGAGTATAGGTGCACACCACCATGCCCAGCTAATTCTTGTATTTTTAGTAGAGATGGGGTTTCACCATATTAGCCAGGTGGTTTCAGTCTCCTGACTTCGTGATCCTCCTGCCTCAGCCTCCCAAAGTGCTGGGATTACAGGCATGAGGCACCACGCCTGGCCCTTAGAGGCTTTTTATTAGTGGCTTGGCCAGAGCCAGGAGTAGGGTGAGGCAAGTAGAGTGCCCATGGTGCAAAATGTCAGGGGTCCTCATGCTCAGGGTCCTGCAAGTGCAGAGTTGGTTCCTGAGAGTGAGGGCTTCCTTACATTTTGCACCCAGAGCACATCACTTCCCTCACTGTTGTCCTAGCCCTGGGCCCTGGTCTTGGCTGTCCATACTTAGGGTTGAGAGCCTCATAAGCTGGCTGGAAGCTCTGTGGCATGAATGGGGCATGTCCGCTGGCTTCACTCTAAAATGACTGGACTATGCCAGGCGCAGTGGCTCACGCCTGTCATCCCAGCACTTTGGGAGGCCGAGGTGGGTGGATCGCTTGAGCTCAGGCGTTTCAGACCAGCCTGGGCAACAGGATGAGACCCTGTCTCTACAAAAAACACAAAAATTAGCTGGGCATGGTGGCGCGCACCTGTAGTCCCAGATACTCAGGAAGCTGAGAGGGGAGGATTGCTTGAGACCATGAGTTCGAGGCTACAGTGACCCCAGATTGCACCACTGCACTCTAGCCTGGGTGACAGAAGGGGACCCTGTCTCAGAAAATAAAATAAAATAATTGGACTAGAACATAGACATTTAGTTATGGCCCCTCCAAATGGAGAATATCTTAGTTTGGGTTTTTTCAAAGCAGAAGCTGAGAAGAGGATTTGAGAGCAGGTGGTTTATCTGGGAGTTGGTCCTGGGAAATTGGGCTGAGGGAGCCGAGAGAGTGAGGTGGGAAAGAGAAAAAGCCAGTAAAAAGGTGCATTAGGAATGAGGTCATCCTTGTGGGAAACAGGAGGCTTCCTTGGAAACATCCAGAAGGCTTTCGGAATTGTCCACTGCAGAACAGGAAGCCAGAGCCTGTAAAGCAAAGCTCCCACCCCGACCAGGCAGGCTTCTCCCTGGGATGAAGGCAGAATGGTTCAGCCTGCTGTTAAAAGTCAGCCAGCTAAGAGAAGGCCTTGAAACTGAAAGCAGAAAGAGACTTAATGCTCCCTCAAGGGCAAACACTGTGCTGCCTGCATGAGGTCAGGCTGATCTTGTAGAAAACAGTGCACTTCAGCAGCTGAAATCAGCGGGGCTCAAGGGTAAGGGACAGGAGGTACTGGAGGCATCGGCTAGGAGGGTAAAAGCCAGCCTCCTCCTCGGAGCATATAAAATGGTTTCCTGGGAGCTCAGTGGGGAAGGGCGGCAGGGGTGGGGATTGTGCAGTTGTCATGCATTTAGATTTTCACTAATTGTCCCAGTTTTCATTTGACACGTCAGTCCCATCCTCAGTGGTGTTTACTGAGACCAGGATTGGGTCTTCTAGAATTCATGCCAGTCCCAGCCGCGCTAAGTGTTTATGGCCTCCTCACCCCACTTAGGCCAAGATTTGGCCACGCCAGGCTGCCCTTCATATGTACGCCCTCTGAACCCTGCTTGGGCTCTGAAACAGTGTTCCAGGCCACTGCATGGCTTACATGTCCTATACACCCTGCCTCGGCTCTGACACCCTATGCCAGGCTGTCCCTGACCACATGGATGAGTTACTGACACCTCAGAATCTGACACACCACACCAGCCCACCCTCCTTCCCTGGTTTGAGCTCTGACACCCCAGGCCAGGCTACCCACTGGGAGCAGTGTCCTCAGCCAGCTTGGCCTCTGACAGCCACACTGGGCCTTCCCCGCACCTGGCTGACCTCACCTCGCTCAGGCTTCAGTTCCCCATGTTGGTCCCCAGTGTGTGCCGCAACCCCACACGAAC
>NW_016107773.1:951139-960113 GCF_001604975.1 Cebus imitator
TTGAGACAGAGTTTCGCTCTTGTCACCCAGGTTGGAGTGCAGTGGCACGATCTCTGTTCACTGCAACCTCTGCCTCCTGTGTTCAAGCAATTCTTCTGCCTCAGTCTCATGAGTAGCTGGGGTTACAGGTGCATACCATAACCCTGGGCTAATTTTTATATTTTTAGTAGAGATGGGGTTTTACCATGTTGGCCAGACTTGTCTTGATCTTCTGACTTCAGGTGATCCACCCGCCTCAGCTTCCCAAAGTGCTGGGATTACAGGTATGAGCCACCGTGTCCGGCTGCCTTCTGCTTTTATCTCAGGTTTGGAAACCCGCAGGAGGCCACCCCACACCCTAGGCGAACACCCTCCTTACTCCACTTGGACTCTGGCTTCGCGCGTCAAGTGGCCCCTGTGTGGATGCCCTCCTGACCCAGCTCACATCTGACACTGTCTTGCCAGGCTGCCTCTCCAGGGAGGTGCTGACTCCCTGGTTCAGCCTCTGACTCTCCAGGACAAGCCGGTCCCCACGTGGATGTTCTACTCACTGCACTTGAACTCTGAGTCCCTTTGTCTGGCTGCCTCTGGCATGGATGCCTTCCTTACCCTGCTTGGGTTCTCAACCCACCCCAGGCTGCCCCTCTACACGGATGCCTTCTCCTCCCTGCTTGGACTCAGACAGTCCCCAACAGACCATCCTGTGTGGATGCCCTTGTCACCTGCTTGCAGACACCATTCTCAACCTCTTAGGGTCCTTTTTTTTTGAGATGGGATTTCACTCTGTCACCCAAGCTGGAGTGCAATGGTGCCACCAAGGCTCACTGCAGTGACCTCCCTGACTCAAGCAATCCTCCCAGCTCAGCATCCCTTGGGCTGAGACCACAGGTGCATGCCACCATACCTAGCTTATTTATTTATTTATAATTTATGTGTATTTGTTTGCAGAGATGAGGTCTCATTATGTTTCTCAGGCTGGCCTTCTAGGTTCTAACATCCTGTGCCAGGCTGGCCCCATGCGTGGACACCCTCCTCAGGCTCTGTATGCCACACTGGGTGGCCCCTCCACACAGATGAGCTCTTCACCCTTTCTGGGCTCTTACTCCCTGCTCCAGGCCAACCCCTGTAAGGCCACCATCTCCAACCCACTCAGGTACAGACTCCCGTGATAAGCAGACTCTCCCTACCCCTATGCGCTTGGACTCCCTCCTCATGTTTTTTTTGTTTTTTTGGTTTTTTTGAGACAGAGTCTTGCCCTGTTACCCAGGCTGAAGTGCAGTGGTGTGATCTCGACTCACTGCAACCTCCGCCTCCTGGGTTCAAGCAATTCTCTTGCCTCAGCCTCCCAAGTAGCTGGGATTACAGGTGCCCGCCACGATGCCTGGCTAATTTTTGTATTTTTTTTTAGTAGAGATGGGTTTTTACCATGTTGGCCAGGCTGGTCTTGAACTCCTGACCTCATGATCCACCACCTCGGCCTCTCAAAGTGTTGGGATTACAGGCATGAGCCACTGTGGCCAGCCGTTTATTATTTTTATATAAATATTTTTAAGATATATATTTAATATTTTTCTTTAAATTATTTGACCCTTCTGACATACATTTATTTTCCCCATTTCTTTTTATCGTGGTTATATTTATATGGCATACAACTGACAATTTTAACCTTTTTTTTTTTTTTTTTTTTCCCAGTCGCCAAGCTGGGGTGCAGTGGTGTGATCTCGGCTCACTGCAACCTCCGCCTCCTGGGTTCGAGTGATTCTCCTGCCTCAGCTTCCTGAGTAGCTGGGACTACAGGTGCATGCCACCACATCCAGCTAAGTTTTGCATTTTTGGTAGAGATGGGGTTTCACCATGTTGGTCAGGATGGTCTTGATCTCTTGACCTTGTGATCTGCCCACCTTGGCCTCCCAAAGTGCTGGGATTACAGGTGTGAGCCACCATGCTCAACCCATTTGAAACATTTTTAAGTATATAGTTCACTGGGATTAAGCACATTAACATTGTTGTGCAACCAGCACCACCATTCAGTTCCAGAACTTTCCCATCATCCCAAATTAAAATTCTGTACATGTTAAACGCTAACTCTATTCTCCCTCCTTCCAATGACCCTGACAAGAACCACTCTACTTTCTGTATCTATGAGTTGGGCTGCTCATATGGGACTGCTCATATGCTCTTATAAGTTGAATCATACAATATTTGAACCCAGAGGCAGAGGTTGCAGTGAGCCAAGATCGCGCCATTGCACTCCAGCCTGGGCAACAAGAGTGAAACTTCATCTCAAAAAAAAGAAAAAAGAAAAGAAAAAAGAACAGAGCTGCCCAGGTTGAGTGCCAGTAAAACTGCCTCTGCAAAATTATAACTGAGGAAATTATGACAGTGAAGGAAATCAGACCTAACCGACTGCATCTTGCTTCTAACCTTTAAGCTGTCCTTGTTCATTCCTGGGCATAGGCCGAACTAACTTTGGGAAGGAATTCAGTTCATGGTTTGACTCTGAAACAAAATTGATAAAAGCCTTTTCCAAAAAAGACCTCTTCTTGCCTGGGGACCAGTCTTTTTGTGTCTGGATTATCTTACTGTCCTTTTCTGTGGATTATTTTACTTTGTCCTTCTGTGTCTGGATTATTTTACTCAGCATAATGTCCTCAAGGTTCATCCACCTTGTAGCATGTCTCAGAGTTTCCTTCCTTTCCAAGGCTGAATAATATTCCATTGTATGGATATTTTGTTCATCCATTTACCCATCAATGGACATTTGGGTTGCTTCCACTTTTGGTTAATAGGAATCATGCTGCTATGAACACCGGCATACAAACATCTGTTATAGAGCTTAACATCCCATCAGACTTATGCTACAAGAAATGCTAAATCCATATTGGCAAAAACTCATCAAAATGTATACATTAAATATGTTCAATTATACTTCAATAAAGCTCAAAAGAGGGAGTGTTCTGCTTATCAATTGTGACATAACAAACCACACCCAAAATTAGTTCATTAAAACAGCAACGATTATTTCTTTTGCTCACAAGTCTGCAGTTTGGCAGGGGTGACTCATGATACCCGGGGTCTTGACTGGAATGACCTGCACCACTGAGGGCTGGAAGAGTTAGGGCTGCCCAGCAGCTCTTTCTCTCCAAATCATAGTCTCCGGATTGCTGCATGTCATTGCTCCACTTGGTTTCTCCAGCATGATGTCCTTTGAGTGGATGCCCATGTGGAAGCTCAAGGCTCCAAGAAACCCAGTGGAAGCTGCGAGGCCACTTCAGCAACATTGGGCAGCGAGTCACTGAGGCCAGCTCAGAGTTTAGAGGAGGGGATATAGACCCCATTTCTCTATGGGAGGGATGTCAAAGAATTTGTGGCCATCTTTAATTGGCCAAAGGGAGGTCTATTTGTCTTGCAGGTGCTCCACTCTGAAGAATATGAGTGGCCCAGCTCGGTGGCTCACGCCTGGAATCCCAGCACTTTGGGAGCCCGAGGAGGGCGGATCAGCTGAGGTCGGGAGTTCAAGATCAGCCTGGCCAACAAGGAGAAACCCCATCTCTACTAAAAATACAAAATTAGCTGGGCGTGGTGGTGGGTGCCTATAGTCTCAGCTACTCGGGAGGCTGAGGCAGGGGAATCATTTGAACCCAGGAGATGGAGGTTTTGGTGAGCCGAGATCACGCCACTGCACTCCAGCCTGGGCAACAAGAGTGAAACTGGTTCTCAAAAGAAAAACAACAACAAAAAAATATGAGCATCCCAGGCCCAGGCAAACAGAGCTGCCCAGGTTGAATGCCAGTAAAACTGCCTTTGCAAGATTATAACTGAGGAAATTATGACAGTGAAAGAAATCAGATCTAACTGACTCCATCATGCTTCTAACATTTAAGCTGTTCTTGTTCATTCTTGGGCATAGGCTGAACTAACTTTGGGAAGAAATTCAGTTCATGGTTTGACTCTGAAACAAAATTGATAATAACCCTTTCCTGAAAAGACCCCTTCTTGCCTGGGAACCAGTCTGCATTTGCAAGACTAACAAATTAGCTACAAGATTAGAAATTGCAGTTTGGTGGCCAGGCACGGTGACTCACATCTGTAATCCCAGCACTTTGGGAGGCCAAGGCAGGTGGATCATGAGGTCAAGAGATCGAGACCACCCTAGCCAACATGGTGAAACCCCATCTCTACTAAAAATACAAAAATTAGCTCCGCATGGTGGTGCACGACCATAGTCCCAGCTACTCGGGAGGCTGAGGCAGGAGAATCACTTGAACCTGGGAGGCGGAGGTTGCAGTGAGCCAAGATTGCGCCACTGCACTCCAGCCTGGTGACAGGGCGAGACTCCATCTTCAAAAAGAAAAAGAAATTACAGTTTAGGGGTCACTGCATGACCCCTAAACTGTAATTTCTTGGGTCTAGCTCCAAGAGTCTGAATCTCCCCAAATTGGTCCTGGGGATAACATCACTATTGTAAAAGCTAAGATAAGTGCTTGAGGTATTTTGCAGACCCTGCGCTCAGTGGATCGGCTGACACCACCCAGACTGGTAATCTGGCTCAACCAGTTCTGCCATCGCATCCAGGAACAGAAGACAGCAAGAAAAATTCACCTTAATCCCCTATGATTTTATCTTCAACCTGACCAATCAGCAGTCCCCACTTCCCAAGCCCCTACTTGCCAAATTATCTTTAAAAACTCTGAGCCTCTGCTGGCCATGGTGGCTCATGCCTGTAATTCCAGCACTTTGGGAAGCCGAGGCAAGCAGATCATCTGAGGTTAGGAGTTTGAGGTCAGCCTGGTCAACATGGTGAAACCCCATCTCTACTAAAAATACAAAAATTAGCCATGTGTGGCAACAGCTGCCTGTAATCTCAGCTATTCGGAAGGCTGAGGCAGGAGAATCGCTTGAACCGGGAGGCGGAGGTTAATGTGATCCAAGATCACCGCACTCCAGCCTGTCCGACAAAGTGAGACTCTATCTCAAAAAACAAACAAACAAATAAACAAAACCTCTGATCCCCTAATGCTCGAGGAGACTGATTTGAGTAATAATAAAACTCCTGTCTCCTGCACAGCCAGCTCTGTGTGAATTACTTTTTCTTCATTGCAATTTCCCTATCTTTGATATATCTGCTCTGTCTAGGCAGTGTCATGGTGAACCCATTGGGCGATCACACTAGGAACAGGGGTAGGATGAGGACACAACTCAGGGGAGACAGAGGTAGAAGAGGAAGATGGAAGGGTGATGGGATGAGGGTGTTTTTTCTTCTGATTGCCGCTGTGATGTGGACTTTCACAAACCAAAGCCACTCTGAAAAGAACCATGAAGCAAGCCTTTGCTTCATCAGCTAGACTTGAGGTTGTTCATGGTTGCCTTTAAATTCTTTCTGGTCCTGGACTGGGCTTGTGTGCCTTCCCAGTCCTGGAGGTGCATAACGGTGCTATTTTGCATACCCATGGCATGAAATAAATGGAGGCAATCCCTGTGTCTTGTGACAGGCTGGACTGTGGCTTTAATGGTTTATGTGCCAGAGAGTGTGTGGGAGCCTGTTGCAGTTGAGTAGGCAAGACTTTCTGGCGTTCTCTAAGGAACATGTTCAGTTCCAAGTGACAGAGCATGGAATTGCAACATAATACTGTTTTTTTTTTTTTTTTTTTTTTTTTTTTAAGAGAGAGAGAGAGAGAGTGTGTGTGTGTGTGTGTGTGTGTGTGTGTGTGTGTGTGTTTAAAATACAGACTGGTCTCAAGCTTCTGGTCTCAAAGTATCCTCTCACTGTGACCTCTCAAAGTGCTGGAATTATAAGTGTGAGCCATTGCACCCTGCCAGAATGCTTTTTGGTTTTTTTGAAACAGAGTCTTACTCTTTTGCCCAGACTGGAGTGCACTGGCATGATCTCGGCTCACTGGAACATCCACCTCCTGGGTTCAAGTGATTCTCGTGCCTCAGCCTCCCGAGTAGCTGGGACTACAGGTATGAGCTACAATGCATAGCTAATTTTTGTATTTTTAAAATAGACAGGGTTCCACCATGTTGGCCAGGCTGGTCTCAAACTCCTGACCTCAAGTGACCTGCCTACCGCGGCCTCCTAAAGTGCTGGGATTACAAGCATGAGCCATTGCTCTGGGCCATAATGCTGTTTTGATTGTCTAGATATTTTGTCCTATATCAGAAACCTCTTCAACTGGGCTTTGACAACAGCCCCTTCAATATCCTCTAAACAAATATGGTGACAATATATTTTATCATGGGACAGTTTTGAGAGTGAAAGAAGATGCTACTAATAATTATGACGATAAAATAGGCCTAAGCCAGGACTGTCCCAGGAAAAGGATAAGGATGGCCTTATCCTTGGGCCATCTCTGTGCTCAGTGTCATCAGTCAACCTGGATGGAACACCCCCCCTGCTGTGCCAGGAACAGTGCTGGGCTCCATGACGGATCTGGGGGTGAAGAAGGGCCTGGTTCTTGCCCTCTTGGCGCTTCCTACTGATTTGCAGGAGGCACACCTGTGAAAATGGACATCTGTGAGCCAGTGCCTGGACATTGGGAATGGCCAGAGGTCAGAGGAGGTTCAGTATGAGTGGGGTGGTCAAGGAAGTCCTAAAAAGAAAGAAGGATGTGGAATGGGTCTTAAAAGGTAGGTGGATTGTGGCCGGGTGCGGTGGCTCACGCCTGTAATCCCAGCAGTTTCGGAGGCCAAGGCAGGTGGATTGCCTGAGCTCAGGAGCTCGAGATCAGCCTGGGCAACACAGTGAAACCTCGTTTCTACTAAAAAAAAAGAAAAAAAAGTACAAAAACTTAGCCAGGCATGGCAGCATGTGCCTGTAGTCCCAGCTACTCGGGAGGCTGAGACAAGATAATTGCTTGAACCTGGGAGGCAGAGATTGCAGTGAGCCAAGACCCGGGCATTGCACTCCAGCCTGGGCAACAGAGCGAGACTCTGTCTCAAAAGAAAAACAAACAAACAAAAACAAAACAAACAAACAAAAAGAGTAGGTGGATTGGGGCAGGGAGAGGGAACCCTAACCCTGCAGCTCACATGTTCCTATCAGTGGCATAAGGACTCCATGTGCAGACAGGCATAGGGTCCAGGGGAGACAAATTCAGTGCAAGGTGGGCCCCAAAGCCAAGCAGCAGTCCAGCACATGGGCAGAGAGCAAATGAGTGGAGCAAGCCCAGAAGGTGGAACCAAAGGACCCGGCCAGGGGAGGGTGGGAGGGCAGGACGAGCTGGGCCTGGAACACTTCCCGGAAGCACTTCATAGTCCTCCCACATTGGGTTTCCTTCCAGAGACCTTGATTCTGGTAGGCCACCTTCGTCATGAGGGTATTTCAAAAATTGAACAAATCAGGGTGACAGCCACTCTGGCCTTTTTGTAGTCACTGCTTCCAACCTAGCCCAGCCTCAAATCTGGACATTTGTGAAAGATCATGTGATTCCTCTGCTGAAAATATTCAAAGCCCACCCCCAGCCCTTGTTTACAGTAGTCCTGGGGCTAACATGCAAAGTCTCCCTCTTGTTTATAGCAAGTAACAGAGACAGAGGCACAACTCAGTGAGTGTAGTAGGGAAAGGCTGCAAGAGCAGCATCTTTGTCTCTTTTGTTCACAGCTCTTTTTCCAGACCCTAGAATAGTGCCCAGCACTTAGAAAGTACTTGATAAGTTTTGCTGAATGAATAAATGAGACTAGCTTAAACAAAAGGGACAATATGTGCTCTGGTCACTGAGGGACAGGAGTGGAGCTGACGCCAGAACCATCTGGGTTCAAGGACTCAATCGATGTCATTAGTTCTCTCTGTCTGTCTGTCGTGTCTCTTTTTTATGTGCATGTTTTACATTTTTATGTGCATCCTGTTTTCATTCTTTCCTGCTGGTATTCCTCTGATGAGAGACATGGCAGAGCAGGGTGAGGCAGGGCATAGCCATATACAGCTTTAGGTTTACAAGCCACAGAAGAAAGAGAGGCTCTCTCCATTTCAGCATTTAACATTAAAAAAAAAAAAAAAAAAAAAAAAAAAAAAAAAAAACAGGCAAGGCCAAGTATGGTGGCTCACCACTGTAATCCCAGCACTTTGGGAGGCTGAGGCTGGAGGATCACTTGAGCCCAGGAGTTCAAGACTAGCCTGGACAACAAAGTGAGATCCCACCTCTACAAAAAATTAAAAACTTAGCCAGTTGTGGTGGTGCGCTTGTCGTCCCAGCTACTCAGGGGGCTTAGGTGGCAGGATTGCTCAAGCCCAGGAGTTTGAGGCTGAAACAACCTGAATTCACACCACCACACTCCAGCCAGGGTGGCAGACTGAGACCCTGTCTCAAAATAATAATAATCATAATAATTCCAGGCAAGTACTTTGAGTGGTTAGGCTGGGTTCACATGAACTTTCTTGAGCACAGTCAATGTGGAAGGCAGGATGGGATACTGTGCTTTGCCTGACCTGGGTCACGTGCCTGGTGAAAGTCTCAGTAGTTTACAGAGATGGGTAGCCCTTCCAGAATCCCATGATTGCAGTGGAGGAGGGGCAGTTCAGCAAAGGAAAGAGCCAGGGAACTGTTATCAGAAGACAAGGAGTGCTGGCAGGAAAAACAAACAGCCAAATGCCTAGAGACCAGTGCACAAATACTCCCTCGGAATGAGACTGGAGTGGAGTCCTGGGGCGGCCTGGAAGGGCCTGCAACGAACTGGAAATGATTTTGTGAGGTCTCAGTTTTATCTTTTTAAGTTTGTGCTTGTTTTTACAGAAAAACAGTGCTTTAAATTCTTCATTATTGAATCCAAGCTGTGCTCTAGGAAATTGTGCCATCTATATTCTGTGGCTTTTGGCAACCCATGGGACACTGTCTTATACCCTCAAGGACTTGCACAGCCCATGTTGAGAAGCAAGATTTGACCTTAATTTCCTCCAGATTGCCCTGTGGTGACACCACATCCATTCCTCCAGTGCTTATGTCATTACCCCCTGCCCGGAATGTCCACCCCTGTCCTCTCTGCCTCTTCTGGCCCC
>NW_016107773.1:960158-969222 GCF_001604975.1 Cebus imitator
GCCTCAGCCTCCTGAGCAGCTGGGACTAAGGACTGTAGTTGTATACCACCACTATACCCAATTTTTTTGTTTTGTATTGTTTTGTTTTGTAGAGATAGGGCCTTGCTTTGTTGACCAGGCTGGAGTGCAGTGGCCATTAATAGGCACAATCAGGGTGCACTGCAGCCTGGAACTCCTGGGCCCAAGTGATCCTCCTGCCTCAGCCGCTAGAGTAGCTGGGCCTATGAGTGAGCACGACCATGCCCAGCCCCACCCGCTTTTTCAGGTGCTCATCAAGTCCCATATCCTTTGTAAAGTCTTCCTGGATAACTCCCTGCGTCCTTTAGACCCAGTGTATTACAAAGGGAAAAGCCCTGGAACTCAAGGTTCAAGTTTTGACGTTGCTCAGTTCTCTGCATGACCTCTATGTGACTTATTTTCTCTCTCTAAAACTTGGTTTTCTCTTCTGTAAAATGAGGGGCTGGATTTGTGTAAAATGAGGGATTTACCCTGTTAGCAAAGGGAAGCTCTCCGCACCTTCTGTACCTGCCCCTCCTCATCCCTTCCTGGCATACTTCCAACTTTGAGAAGCGTGCTCTGTACTGGCCAAATTCTAGGACATTACATTGGTTCAGAATTTCACCCAGGTGCAGGGGCTCACGCCTGTAATCCCAACACTTTGGGAGGCTGAGGTGGGAGGATTGCTTGAGCCCAGGAGTTCGAGACTAGTCTGGGCAATATCGTGAGACCCTGTCTCTCTCTCTCTCTCTCTCTCTCTCAAGAAATTCAGGGGCTGAAGACTTTTTCACTGGTAAACCAAAGGGGTTTAAGATCAATGCTCAATTTGGGGTGATATCTCTCTCTTTCTTGGGCCTAGAGGCGAGACCTCCCATGTAGAAAGGGGTCCCTCCCACACTCTGCCCCTATTCCATACTTTGTGTCCAGCAGGGACTAGAGTGAGGCCTTGGGGAAAGGAGGCCACTTAGACGGTTGCTTAGCGAAGCAGATTCTCTGTGTGGTCTGGCCTGACTCAGACAAAGGGCAAAGCCTCAGCGGATCCCTGCTCTGTACCCCGTGGCAGACAAAGTATTCGTGTGTTCAAGGCCTCTCTGGCTTAGTAACGCCTTAACCCCTGCTTCTCCCCCACTCTCTCCTCTACCCACAAGTAACTAGCACAGAGGAAGGCACTCAGTAAATATGCTCTGATTGACAGAGTGTGGCAGAGAAAAATGTTTGTGCTCCTTAAAGAGGAGCACACACATTTAAGCAAGGGTACCAGTTCAGTTGTATGATTGTTTGTTCTTAAGCAGAACAAGGGCAGGACATCAGGAAATTGAAGGAGTGGTCTGTATTTTTGTAAAAGGATATATATTATTTTTTGCCTTACAACTCAGCTTCTCTAAGGAATATGATGGCTCTATTTTGAAAGTAATGTCTAGTCATATGGACTTGCTGGAGTGCAAAATATGTCCTTGGTGGGGGGACAGTTTCCCCAAGTGCTACTAAAAGGAGAGGAAGGATCCTGGATCCTCCTGTAATGTGTCTCTGTTCAAATCAATGCCACTGAGGAATGTTAAAACCTTGGTAGGTGCCCTTCAGACCACAGGCCGGGTACATGACCAAATGGTTCCATCTCTCTTATCAGAACAGGGATCGACTAAATTGGAGTGTCACATGCGTTCCGTAACACCAGAGTTATTATGGAGCTCAGCCAAATTTGTGGGAAAATGCAGGGGGGCTTTACCTGCATCTGCAAAAAGTTGGCTGCATGGAAATAACCTTTCTGTAAGGTGTTTTCCTGACTCAGGCATGTCTCAAACTGGCCAATGTGTCTTGAGGCCCTGGGCAAGCATCCAAGTACCACCTTCCTGAATTGCTACTAGAGGAAAAGGAGCCTGTTTCAGCTTTCTATACTTCTTTAAACGTTACTTTGATTAGACAGGAGATAGCAGTCTGTTTAGTAATAGTACTATTATAACTCTGCCGTGGTTATATTTTTAAGTTATACTTTCTCGTTCCTTTGCCAAGAGCAAATGAAAACACAAATTTGCACTGCAGATCCAACTGAAGCTGTGCAAAAGTTTCCCAGATATGTTTGAAAAAGCATTCTAGGCCAACTTTTGGCCAAAGAGGAAGTCTTCCCCCACCCTTATGTCAGGGGTCCATGCTTTAAAAAAAATACGAACTCCTTTTAAAAATAAAATGAGTTTTATTGCTATAAAAGTAATGCATTTTGTTGTTTATACAAATATTACTTGGAAAATACATAAAAGTACAAAGAAAAAAACAAGTACAAAAAATCACCTATAATTTTATACTATAATAATGTTACAAGTTTTGGTATAGTTCTTCCTAGACTTTCTCCATATATTGATACAAAACTATGGATGCAAAATGATCCCAATACACTTATATTATATATTCAGGAACAGATTGCAAAAATAATTCTGCATCTTATGTTTATCACAGAAGTAAACCACAAACAGCCACTGTTAGATTTTTGGTTTATTCTCTCCATCTTCTTGTCTGTATATTGATACAAAACTATGCATGCAAAATGTCCCCAATACATTTATAGTACATATTAGGAACACATCGCAAAAACAGTTTAGTATCTTTTTTGATTCCCTATAGTGACACAAGTCAGCGATAACCACCTCTAGACTTTTGGTATATTTCCTGATAACATTTTTTCCCCACATTATTGATACAAAACTATGATTGCAAAATGTCCCCAATACATTTATATTACATATTAGGAACACATCGCAAAAATAGTTCAGCATCTTTCCTTGGTCACTTTTATACCACAACTCAGAGATAATCACAGTAAAGTTTTTATATGTTTCCTCCTAGCCTTTTGTCTGTATGTTGATACAAAACTATTCAAGCAGAATGCTCTCTATGTACCTATATTGCAGAGATGGGAAAATAGCTTTTTTTCAGTCACTAAATGTTTTATCAGGAGCACATTCTCCTGACACGAAAATAACTTTCAGAAACATTATTTTACATGAAAGCATCCTATTCTATTGTGCTAGCTACACTATATTTTATTTGTCCAATCCTTTGTTGGTGGTCATTCAGGATGTTCCTAACTTCCATCCTTAAAAATATTGAAATGAGCACCTTTATGCATTTTTTTTTTTACGGGGGCTTTCTATTCATGTCATCTGTATGGTTTTTCTTGACCACTTGTGTGGACTCAACATATTAGAAATGACCCTGTGTCTGTAAGGCTTATAGCAAAGTGTTTTCCAATTGTCATTTGCTTGAGCATAAGTTCTTTAACATTCTAGCAAAACTATAAAATTATATACCCTATGTAAGCTTCAATTCATTCAACAGACATTTAAAGCAATAAAGACACAAATAGTTAAAGACATTCCCATTACACTCCTATGAAAACACAACTCATCCCTCCAATCCCACAGCAACCCCTTTCTTCTTTGCTTAGGGCCCACTTTGCTCCTAATCTTTTTATTGGTTCGTCTTGTAATACTTACCATGTGTTTTGTTATGAAGACAAGTGGCTCCCAGACCTTTCAGTTATCAATCTGTCACAAGTGCACAGTGATATCTCGTGACACGATGATCCCCGAGATGTCTGAGGTCTGTGCATCCTTGTCCGATCCCAAATTTCTGTATCACCCATGACCTCTAAAGACTTTTTAGAGATTTATATTTTGACAACGTAACAAGAAAACATGGCATCACACAGAAACATGCACACACACAAAAAAACATGAAAAAGTAGAGAAAGAAGAAACTTTAGCTCTAATCCCACCACGCTTAAGTAACAAGTATGTCTGTTTTGCACATTTCCTCCAGGTTCTGCTCCTACTTGTCAATCATGGGGTCCATGTGATTTTGTTGCCCTGATTTTTTTAAAGTTGATATCATAAGCATTTTCCAGATTTCTGAGTAGTCTCTATCATTGTTGTTTGTAATGGCTGAAAAGGTTCCATTGAATGAGTGACTAGATTAAGTTAACCCCTATAGCTGGACACTTCATTTGTTTCCTTAAGATTAATTTGATTGAATCTACAGAAAATAACACATATGGGACAGAGGTTTTACATGAATTTAAATCATGCTTTTTTGGTTTGGGCAGATTGACTTGTACAGGGCTGGGTAACTTATAGTCACTGTTTAGTAATCCTGGGGCCAATCTTGGGCCTCACCCAGGAAGGGTCCAGTGTATAGGTCAAAGCTCATCCTAAGACTAGTCAGTTTCACCTGGAATTTTTGTAACCAAACACATTCCTGCTTGGGTCACTGCGACATAGTTGGTTCTGATAAACAGGTAATGACATAAAGAACATAGCATGAGGCCTGGAGGAAGAGGCCCCAGAGAGTAACTAGCCTCAGGCAAATCCTTAACCTCCAGAGGCCCCCGTTTTCTTGTCTGTAATTACTTTTTGGATTGCCTTAACTCTGTCTTTCAAGGTTGTCACAATTTTTTTTAAAAAATTCAAGTATTTGGAAAAGTACGTAAATGCATGTACAAAGGCAGGATGTTGGGATTCCGATGATTCTGTGGCCACGCCTTTAGAAGGTCTGGTCTTAGGGTAATAGTCTCGTCTGGGTGGCAGACATGCGGGAACAGGTGAGGGAGCTGCCTTGGGAGACTTAGACTTCAAAGCAACCAAGACTCTGACTCTCAGGTTGCTGCAGTGTTCTGAGCTCCCTGACTCCAGCAGTGGAGCCAAGGCCATGTTTCCAAACTCCCACCAATTGCTCAGATTATGGAACTCAGTAGTGGAAGGGGGAGTGCTCAAAGGCCCTCGCAACCATAGGAAGTAGATGCCTTCAGGGGTCCTCCCTCTTGGCTCAATTTACTATTCCCACAGGGGGTTTAAGCCTGGCTGAACTTGCCAAAGAGATCAGCAGTGGAGCTGGGGAGGGGGAAACGGTGGCAGATAGATGAAATATTATGAAAGAGCTAGCCAATCATTGTTCCTTCACTGAGCAGTAACTAATGGGTGGGCCTGAGTGAGATGTAGGTGGCAGGGAGATACACGTTTTCTACACTTGATGTATATATACTCTTTTTCACTTAAGAGTCATATAATAACTCTAAATACAAATGCATATATAAAGTTCTAGGGTTATGAGAATAAGTCATACTGCAGGCCAATGGGAAAAAAGATCTCTAAAAATGTATGCCAACTTGCAGATAGCCCCTGACTCAAGTCTTTTCATTTCTATTGAAAAATTCATTGATCTTCCCGAAACATTTTAGGAACCTAGTTTTATTTTCATCTTGCACAGTCTCAGGAAAGCTGCCTATAAGTTAGCTCCCATCTCACAGGCTCAGGTTTTCTGCAAATGTTACGTGAGCTTTATAGTAGTCCAGGATTCAGGAAATGAACCCAGTCCCCTGCTGCCCCATCTACCTTGATGAGTTGATAGGTATGGTGTTTAAAAACAATCAGCAAAACAATTTGCACTGCAGAGTCCTTAGGAGTTTTTTTTAATTGGACGGTTGCCCATATTAACGAAAATCAAAAGTAGCATACAGTCATTCAATGTCCCAGCACGGGGGTACAGCCCACTGTTTTCCTGTGTGGGGTTCCACTTTAGTCCTTTTCTGTGTGCATGCATAAATTTTTACAGAGTTGCAACCACTGCCTTTTTCTGTGGCCCTGGTTATTGGCATCTAGTTTTCCAAGTAACATTGACACACATCTGTTCAAATCAATTGACGTTCCCATCATGACTGACTCATTTGGCGGGAAAACCAAGTTTACATGCCAATTGGAACAAAGAAGTGTGGGTATGGGGAACAGTGGGGAGAAAGAAATGGTGGGAGAGGATTCCTTGGACTTACAGATCATAAAACATTTTCCAATAACATTTTTAAAGGATGTATAATATTACACTGAGTGATTGATTATATTTTACCCTTCTATTTGGGACACTTGGGTGGTTTTCAATGCCTAGAGAGTTTTAAAATGCATATAAATTACAGCCTTTGAGAGATGATTGTATTTTCTTGAAACAGAAGTCTTCTGTGTCCACATCCCCGCCAAGAGTGTTGATGTAGTGTTCCTTTGTTGGGAAAAAAAAAGAAAAAAATCAGTACTGCTAACTGGAGATGCTGGATGCCTTCAAAAAAACATTCCTGTGATTTAAATTTTTTAAAAATTATGTTCAGTTCTGGTTTATCAAAGCAACCTATGTATCTTGTCTTACAACTTACAGAAATGTGGAATTTTAGATTTAGAGTTAAAACTAAGCTCTTCCTAGTTTAAGAGCCACGTCTGTCTAATAAACTTTATACAATGCCACGTGCACACAGCTGCCTCACTAACAGATAACATGTGTTGGGGAAAAAATGAGAAAACAGTGGAAAGGTGCCTCCTTGGAGGTGGTAACATCAGGTCAATTAATCAGTAGACTATAAATTGATTCACTTTACACAAGTCTCCCACACATTATGATGCATATTTAGCAATGTTGAAAAACAATTTAAAAGAATACCTTAGGGAGTTGTTAAAGAGAATTTATAGTCTGGAACGAATTGCCATCTTCTTAATTGACACGGAAATGTTTGGCTAAAATATCGCTTTATTCACATTTTTGTCCTTGGAGAAAATCTAGGCACACTGCAACTTGGACCGTGTAAATAAAGGTGCAAGGAATGTTTCAAGTCAGAAAAGGGCACTGCACAGTCAGGGGGCTGTGTGGACAAGCTCAATTTCGATGCATCTCGGAGACTCAGGCAAAGGGCCTCTTGGATTCCAGAAGGCAACGCCCGCAAGTCAGGATCCCTTGCTCGCTGCCCTCTGTCCCTCACGTCCCCAACCGCTCCCGTGTCTCACCTGGGTCCTGCAGGCGCCCGCTGGAGGAAGCCGGATGGTGCGGGCTTAGTCCTTCGGGAAGGCTGGCTGGCACCGGGCTTCCTTCTGACTCCAGGGGGAAGCCTACAGAACGGGGAGAAAGGGGTAAGCTAGTGAGGCAGAAGGGGCGTCACGAGGTGGCTCCCCCACCCCCAAGTGCAAAAGCAGGCGGATGTGGGGACCTGTTTGCCGTTTGGGCCTGGGGATCTTGGGCCTGAGGGGCCCTGCGCTGGCCGATTGGAGTGGGGAAGGAGCAAAGTGGGGGCTTCTAGGCCTGGGAGGCGCCACTGGGTTGGGTGGGTTGGTCCTGCTCCGTGAGCCTGAGGGTTCCGGCAGGCCAGGAGGGACCCAAGCAGCCCCCACGCACTGCCCCAGCGCAAAGGAGTCTGGAAGAGCCAGCGTCTTGGGCCGAAGAACCCAACTCCCAGCTCTGGACTCAGGAACCCCGCCCCCTCAATCCCCCAAACTGGGAAACTTCTAGGGGCCCACTCCCGCCCCGGAAAGCCCAGTTCCAGCTAGCCCATTAAGACCAGAGGGGTTTCGGTGTGTGTTTTGGTTGCGTTTTTTTAAAGGGGACAAAGTGTGGGAACGATTCCACGCCTGCCTCCCCACGCCCGCCAATGATGCTTTACCTGCCCATGCTTCAGATCAAATAATTAACTCAAGTGATTTGCACAGAAAAAGAGAATTAGCCCTTTTCTAGTCAGGCTGTCAAGCTCCCAGGCAGGCACTGCGGAAACCCATTTCCTCACCGAAGGCTCAGGGGGCCAGCCCAGTGAGGGATGGAGGTGGTTTTAGAGGACGACAGCTGGGCAGCACTCACGAGCAACAGCGCCCAGGAGTTTTGGAGTCAGGAAGGCTCAGGTCCCTGCCCTGGGGCTACAAAGGAGATTTGGTGGGCGGGGAACGCCTCCAGGGTGGAATTGTGGTAGATCTTTGGGAAAGGAGGGCGAAAAGAAGCTAGAAACGCTGATCCCCTCAAGGCCCCCACACTTCTCAGCAGCCTTGGGCTCAGATCGGGCAGGTTGGCGCCTTCCACGCTGTCTTGCGTTCACCCGCCCGCAAGGCCTCGCGCCTCACCGGATCCTTCTAGGGTGCTGGAGCTCCACGGAGCCCCCCAACCCAGCAGCGGGGAAGGGAGGGCGCGAGTGTGAGGAAAAGGCCCGTTACTTTGATCTTTCCTGAACTCTTAAGTTCCTTCCACATTCAGGACAGGAGCGCGTTTACCAGGAACCGCAGAGATGTGAAGACTTCTTGTAGCTGTGCACCCTTCCTCTCCCCTTACTCCTTTTCCAGTTCCCCCCGCCCCCCACCATTTCGTGGTTGGGGACTGAAAATGGGTTTTTTTCGTCCTCCTGTGGGTGGTATTCTGATTGGGATTTTTTCCAATTGTTTAATTCTCCCTCGTTTGATGGAATCTTGGGTCTTGCTGCTCCTGGGGCGGACGCCGCAGGCGGTGGCCTAAGACTTACCTGTTGGGTAGGCCCGTAAGGCAGTCCCAGACTTACTCTGGCAGCGGAAACAATACTCCAGAGTATTGATAGCTAACTGCAGAACTGTTTTCGCTGCTAGAGCACGGCTGAGCACGGGCACGGCATCCCTACTCAGCTCCCACTGCCTACGGGCGCGTCCCTGGCCGGCCGCCCCCAACCTGGCCGGGAATACTGCCCTCCCCCGACTACCGCCCTGTCGCGTGGACTAGGAAGGGCCAGGACCCGCCAGAAAGACGCAAACCCCCACCCACCTACCTGCTTCTGAGCCGGCGTAGCGGGGAGCGGGCACCTGGTGGCAGGAACACGGTCCGGCAGATCCCACCTTCTTCCTTCCCCACGAGGGGGTATAGCAGCGCTTCACGTTTTGAACCATTTAGAGCACTTCAAAACATGAATTGCTGCTGTATCCCCTTGGAGTCAACGAAGGGGGATGGACCGGGGTACCTGCGGGTGAAGAAAGACTGGATGACTGGAGGAAGCCCCGCCCCGCCCCATGCTGCCCTTGGCAAGGAATAGAGCAACACTTAATGACTAGGCCACCTCACTCCAAGTTGAGATACTTTTTATAACTTCACCATTTGATTTCCAGGAGCTGCAGGTGGAGCCGAAGTTGTGGCTCTCAATTTTTTTCCCCTGAGGATGAATCTTGGAAAAACGTAGTGGTGAAAAGAAGAGCGATGGGAGATAGGAATTAGTGTGTAAGAGAATCTAATTACTTTGAAAGTAGATGAATAACATTAAGTAGAG
>NW_016107773.1:969237-975470 GCF_001604975.1 Cebus imitator
TATTGGAAATGGATGCAGATGACTGGAAGGAAATAACCAAAGCTCACCGGTAGCTTCAGCTGATTCTAATATATACTATCGCTGCGACATATATATACATCTTTAAAAGCATTAGATGCCCTCTTTAACTCACTGCTAGTGTTTTTATTCTTACGGTAAACACCACTGCTATTTTTAAGAGCTTCAAGAATGTCAGAACTTTCTGTAGATGAAATACCTGGACATTTACATATTAAACTGGTTACTCAAACTTATTCATGAATAATTTACACCTATCAATGTCATCGATGAAAACATAAATCAAAAAGTTTAAATACTTGATGTCAAGTCGCTCCTTCCTGTTTCAAGCAGCTCCACAGAAACGCTTACATGTCCTGAAATGGCCGGCACTGCGCATACTCCTTAATGATTAACTCATTAGATACCACTTTTTCCTTTTTAAAATGGACACATATTAGCAACAAGTCACATGCATGCCCCCTTTTGGTTTAAATACAATATTCAATTAAGCATTAGAAAGAAACCGACTCTGAAATCCTCAATCACAAACCTAAAACAACAAAATTACCACTAATTGTAATGGTTTTGAAAGTTAAAATACATTTCAGCATAAGTAATAAACATTTAAAGTATCCAACTGTATTTTGTTACATTTACAAATTATGTCGGTTTTTCAAAACTAGTACAATGAATGTAAGTGTCCTATAAGTTAATAAAATGTGCAGAGTATTAAAGGAGATTGAGTATAAAATTAATAACATCCAGACTGAGATCAGTGCTAACAAATACACTACACGTCATGGTAAACAAAGTCATTAGTGATAATAACCCCATTCCCTGAATTGGAACAATCAAGTGTCTCTACGTTCCATCTTGTTTTGGCAATGATATTTACAAACTTTTGCATTGCCTTTGGGATTAATGGAGAAAAATGTCGTTGGCTGCCCTTAAAAAGAAAAAAAACAAGTTTAGCAGATGTACAATTATAATTTAAAACTCCACAACTTTCTCCCAATATTTTGTTCCACATAAATATATGAACCATCATGTCAGAAATTAAATTCACTCCTAATTTAACATTTCTTTAGTTGACTACTTAGAAAAACAAAAGTTCATTCAAAATAACATCGGTGTCTAAGGCAAAGGTCCCTTCCAGATTGCTCTGAAACTCACTGGAATCGAATTTATTTATACCTTTCACCTTTACCCCTTTCATCTCTCCGAGTACAACGAGTTACATCCCTAAAAAGCCACGTCGATCCCCTAGTTTACACAGTTCCCCTTAGACTGAAATTTACTTACGAAAAGAGAATACAAAGGGGCTTCTCGTCACTTCAGGAGAGGGTCATTCGCTGATACAATAGACAAAGAATCGATACTTTCCAGTGGCCATAGCCCCACCCCCTTCTGAACTGCAATGTGTTTGGCTAAATGATTTAAGAGCCAAAGAATACGCCTCTTCCTCTGTTCACATTTTACAACGTTTTGTCTTTTAATTTTGCATCTGCCTTCGTCCCCCACACCCCCAAAACACGACGTACCTACCCTCGGCGCATTCTAGCCAAACTTTCCCAATGTCAAGTTCCCTACAGGGAAAACTGAACAACCTTGAAAGTTTTAAATCGGGAGAGACAATGTAAAATTAATCACACATTTCTTTCCAAGACATAACTTACTGCTTGAAAATACGAGTCAGGAAAAGTTCATTTACATTATGTCAAAACCAGTCGCTCCTGACCCCCGCGAGGCTGACAGTCGGTCACTGCCCCTTACTCAGTATTCCTTCCCCGCCCCTCCATGTTAGTTTTTTTTCCCCAGTCCGTTTCCTGAGAATTTCCCGGCCGCACTCATTTGTTAAACACTTTAAAGGTCAGTTTTGACCCCCCACCCCGCCCCCAAACGTGCTTTACAACCCCAAAACGCCACAGCACTTTTTCAGAATTATCACCAGATTTTTTTTTTTTTTTTTTGGCCTGCCGCAGAACTCATAAACTGCTTTTTGTTCCCAGGTGCTCTGTCCGTGGGTTTTGGGGCTTTATTTATGAGTTTCCGTTATGGTGTTGTCTCCCAGATTTTTTTTTTTTTTTTTGGCCTGCCGTAACCCACGCTACAATCGGGAAAGACGCCAGCCACCAAGACCTTTTTAAAAAATCGCATGTCACCTCTGGCTCGACTCGAAAATGGCGCCGAAATCGAAGAACTTCTTAAATTTCATTGCAAGCTTTTTGCAAAGGTTTCTGGGATTTGCCTGCGAAGCTGTTTCGCCGCGTCCGAGAGCGAGCGAATGTGCAAGCCAGCGAGGGAGAAAGGGAGGAAGGAAGGGCTGGGGAGGCGGAGAGGCAGACCGAGCGAAAGACAGACGGACATCGACGGACAGCGACAGAAGCGGGACCCGAGACTTGGGAGACGGCGAGGTTGCAGGGCGCAAGGTGCCGGGCACGGAGAGACAAGGACGAAGAGCTGAGAGTCGGAGTCTCAGCGCGGAGGACGCGCGGAGGAGGCGCTGGCTGCGGCCGAAGCTCGGAGAGCGGCGTGGCAGAGGCGGAGCAGAGCGAGGGGCCAGCGCGGAGCGCTCCCTGGGAGGCGAGAGGCGCAGCCGGCGGAGAGGCTCCAGGAGCCGCCCTAGAAAAAGCCGGCTCCGGGGGCGTGGCCACGAGCTGCTGGCGCTCTCCGCCCCCCGGTGGCCCCGCTTGGCTCCGGGGCCCGGGGGCGGAAAGGGGGAGGGGAAGAGGGGACGGGGGGGGGAAGGGGGTTGTGCAGGCGCTCGACGCCGCAGCCTTGGCCCGCGGCGGGGGAGGGCCAAAAAAGACACAGGACGCCCTGAGTAACCAACAATGAGCCGAACAGGGAGAGACAATGTGAAATTAATCACACTCTGGGGAGAAAAAGCGGAGGATGGCAAACGGCAAAGCCAAGGGCACGAGGTAGCGCAGCGTGCACCCCCAGGCTTCCGCGACAGACGCCACCCCGCGCTCACAGGTCCTCTGGTGGTGTCCTTTGAGCTGCCGGGAGGGCGCAAGTTGGCTGAGCGAGGCTTCTTGCTCTGTGCTTCCGGGGGGTACCTGAGATGGTTTGGGAAAGGAAACAGGGGGTCTCAGACCGCGTGAGTGCAGCGCTTTCCCCACGCGTTTGAGTAGCTGTGTGTCGAGACGCCCCAGCCCTCGCCACCCGACCAAGCTCAGAGAGGTCCCGGGACAGGGTGAGCCCTATAGTCCTTTGGTGGGCATAACACAGAGGGAGAAGTAATTGTTTACACATATACCCAGTACAAGAAGGGAAACTGATTTTTAAGACTGAAGTGGGGAAACCGGAGAAAAAGGAGCCCTTATCCTGAATGTTAGACGCTGTTAAGGACGATGCTATTTTGTATTTGTGAGAATGGTATTGAAAGTAAGGAGGTCCTTATCCTTGAAGATGCATGCTGAAGTGTACAGAAGTGTCACGGTGTCTGCAGTTTTCAAATGATGCAGCTAACATACGCACACATTATGAGAACGGAAAGGAAGCAAGTATTGCAATATGTTAACAGTTGTTGCATCCTGTTGGGGGTGGGGGGTAAACAGACGTTCGTTGTACCGTTGTTTCAACTTTCCTAAATATTTGCAAAATGCCATAATGAAAATTTTGGAAGCGTTCCCTTATAAAATAGCGCCTGAATGCTAAGAAAATGAAGGCAGCTTCTTTTCTTTTTCCTGTCCCGGGTGGGACAAATCTGCGAGCAAGCAGGGCTCAAGGCCAGCGGGATCTGGACGGGAAGAGCAATGGGTAGAGCTGGCCTGCAGCGGTCCTGCCCTGGTCAGGCGACGAGGGGCCATCGGAGCCTCGGGGCAGGTGGGCTGCTAGGCGCAAAGCTCTGCGGAGGAGCTGCCTAGCGCGTTAGCCCCGGGGGCGGTGCGGGTTGGGGACTTCCTGGCAGCTCTCAGCAATCCCCGGTCCGACTCAGACTCGGTGGGTCAGCTGCGCCACAGATGAGCAAAGAAACCGGCAGGCCGCGGGGACCTGAGCCGCGCGCCTGCAGCCGCCGCCACCGCGGCCCGCGGCCGGCCCCCGGATTCCCGGAGGGAGGCCGTAGTTTTCGCGGCCTGCAGACGGCGCGCGGGGTAGCCCAGAACCGCGTGCGGGCGCTGGGGGAAAAAATCAGGTGCCGAAAGAAAACAGCAACACACGCGCGGACACACACACGAAATCAGTTTACCAAAATAAAACCGCTCAGTCTGCTGTGCTCTGCGCTCGAGTTTGAGTTACTTTAATGGTCTCACATGCATTTTACTGTGATATTTATGTAGAGCTAATGGAAAACCTGAAATGTCTTTGCAAGGGCGATCTCGCAGACCCAAGACGTTGCAAACTGCAAGCGTTGCGCAGCCTTTCGCTGGCGTCTGCGGCCCTTTTCCGGGGCGCGGGGAGGGAAAAGAGAGTAGCGTCTTCCAGGGTCTGCAAAGCTGGTTTTCAAAAATTAACCAAAAAGGTTTTAACAGAGCAAGATTTTCTTTTCAGGAAATGTTTTTAAACAGCTGATACTCGTCCAGTTTCGGTGGGCGCTGAAAACTCTTATTACTAAGCTACAGTTTCCCTGCTAACGTTTTCAAAACCCCTCGTGGACAGGACCGAAAGTTTGCCGGGCTGTGAGACGTGACTGAACACGCTTCTAAATCCTCAGAGAAATCATTTATTAAGCTCTTGTGCCCTTGGGATGAAAGGCTTTGCTGGGCTTTTAAGGCTTGCCTTCGTGGGTAAATTTGCTGGGGTTGCTACACGTAAGCATTTATTTCCCCACCTAAATTAGTAAAAGGGCAGAAGATTCCAGCGACATAAGATAAAAGTTGAGTTTGTAGCATGTTCTCTAAAGACAAACTGCAACAGCTTTCTTTATTAAACTCCTTTTGCTACCTCAGCAAATTGGAGAGTCAGTTGAATATTGATGAATTCTTTGAGGGTGAGTAATATTGCTACAGGCCGGAGAAAGTAAGGGAGGACAAGCTTAAGCACTTACTCAAGTGAACAGTCTTCAAATGTTTTTCAACTATGATGGCTCGAGGATTTTCTTAGGACCTTTGAAGTGAACCATGATTCTGCAAATGGCTTCTCATTTGGTAGGCCCTTCCCAACTTGACAAAACTCACAGGATATAAATTGCCCCTAAGAAGTGGTGAGAAAGTCGCCCTAGGACTGGAAACAGGGACAGCTCAACAACTGGGGCGTTAGGGAGGCCTCCAACTGGCAGTCAGGCAACTTCTCACTGGGCAGCTAGGAACCTGAAATGAAAATTGCACACCATCTATTTTTTTTTTTTTTGGTCACTTCTGAAATATTGTTTCAAGGCAGGTGTTTTCAGGAAAATAGTTCATATTTTCCTTTCTATTTTTTCCGTGAAACATTCAGAAATTACATTGACAAGGAATAATTAAAGTCAGCTGAGGGAGGAGACTTTAGCAATAGCTTTGAAGGCTCGGAAGGCACAGCTGAGAAAAATAAATTAGCTCTAGACTAGAGATATTCAGCAAGGAAGTTACGCATAACATGGTATTTGGCATAATTTTTGGAAAATGTTTTCTGGAAAGCAACTGTGAATGAATCCTGGGAAATAGATACTGGAGAATCCAGTCGAATTAAAATTTCTTTTTTGTAAATTATACAGAAGATTTCTAGAAGTTTCTATTTTTGTTTTAAATAGAAATGCCATTTATGATTGTGTTTTTATTGAAGGCCTTGAGTTAGGGAAACAAGACTTTCCTTATGTTGTAAATATCCAGAAGTCTTCAGAGAGATAAAATCAGGATACAGTTACAAATTTAACAGAAGGAAAACAACTGGAATTGTGCTATGAAGCTTCTATTGTATTATTTGTAAAGGCATTTTTCAGGATTTAAGCAATGGCTAGCAGTGAGTAGTATAACAGTATACTGTAATATACAATGTAAGAATGCTTGTCCCACTCTCAGATTAAACAAAAATGACAGTGCCCTTTGGTAATTTTTATTTTATTTTATGAAATTAGTTATGATAAAAAATAGTTATTTGCAAACCTCACAACTTTGGGAGAAAATTTTTAATCTTCTCCTACCCCCGTGATCTCACCAGGAAAAAGTAGAATGAATCAGTAAGTTTTTCCTTTCTGCCTAAGAGAAGGTTAGTAAGTCATTGGTAGCTGTTGCTTTTGATTTCTAGATCTCTTTTCCCTCCACAAAGATGCAGAATCACTGCCTTCAGTGCTGCTGGGAGTTCTTCTTTAA
>NW_016107773.1:975480-977467 GCF_001604975.1 Cebus imitator
GATATGTGTTATTATTTTCTTAATTATTCCTGGATTTTTACCCATTAAATCAAAGACCGTCTCAGATGACGGCAATGATTGAAACTTTTTGCCAAGGAGGGCCGGAATGAAGGGGTGTAGGACAGCCTCAGTGTCTCTTTACACCGTGCTGGCCCTATAGCATGACTTGCTGTCCTTTGCACAGCGTATGAAATGACAGAGCAAAATGTAATGACAGGGCCATGGAGACCAAAAACCCATCTCTTGTAGGTGTGGTGGCCAGAATAGGGATTCAAGTATAGTACCAGGCTAGATTTAGTCACTTGCTTTCACCATAAAATTATGGTAATTAGTTTTCACCTCACACTTCCAGCACTTTCCTTTAACTTCAGCTAATTATAAAAAAGAGAAAAGAAAAAGAAATCCAAATATATCAGTGTCGACCTGTCAAATGCAATCTTGTTCAGGGAAGCTGAAGTACATTTGAAAGGTTGGTTGCTCCACTGATATAAAAAAAAAAAAAAATTGAAAAAAATCCAAACAAACAAAAAACACCAACCAAAAGTGACCAGCGCAAAGGATGTCCTTTAAAAAGCACAGAGCTCTGCTTTGTAATGTCTGAATGACATCACTTTCAGGATCTTGTTATGTAGAAAGAAAACACTCCTGGGGGCAAATAACCCCTTGCTGGGTAGAGAGAATAGGAGGGAACAAGAAACTAAAGAGTGCTAAGGGATTCTATCCTTGTTTAAAACCAATATGCAGCCAGAGTGTTTTCCAAAGCATGAAATACGCTGTTGAAGTAGCAGTGGGGAAGTCAAAGTGCATATCTGAAATGTTTACGTGAGAGATGGTAACACAGAATCATCCAGAACTGAACTCACTCATGGTTGCCATTCTTTTCCCCTGAACACCCCTGTTTCCATTTTAAAAAATAAAATTTAAGAGGTAGAGTGTCAATTAGCCAGGCATGGCGGCAGGCACCTATAGTCCCAGCTACTCGGGAGGCTGAGGCAGGAGAATCGCTTGAACCAGGGAGGAGGAGGTTGCAGTGAGCTGAGATTGTGCCACTGCACTCCAGCCTGGGTGACAGAGCAAGACTCTGTCTCCAAAAAAAAGTGAAAGAGCGTCTAGGACTGATGGATAATGTCATTTCTTTTGCCTCCTGTTGCTTAAAATGAGTCTTGGGCTTAGGATCAGGTGGGATTTTGCAGCAGTTCATGAACAGAGTAAGCCCCTGCCATCCACGTGGAAGAGGAAATGGAAATCAAGATCCAGTTTTAAATTTTAGCATTTGCCCTAAACCCAGGGCTGAATAGCTTCGTTAGTCCAGAGTCCGCAGGAATGCTTATGCCATAGGCAGGGAGAGTGGAGTGGGGAGCAAGGGCCAGGGCAGCAGAGAGAAAGAAACAAGATGAAGGAAGAAAGAAAACCAAGTCCTCCTCCATTCCTACTATCTGTCCTCAAGTTCAGCGTCTCCACTTGCCACCATGAGGTCATCAAGGGGACCCACTCAGGCCCCGCACTGGTCTCTCAGCTGAGTTTTGCTCCTCTCCATGGAGTTCTGCTGGGAAAAGACAATTTTGATCATATTAATCCTCGGCACAAAAGGCAAATGACTAAAAAGCTTAACTCAATGTGGCATTCAAGGCCTTCTACAGTCTGGCTCCAATCTGCGCCTGTAGTAGCACCTCCTACCTTCCAGCCACACCTCCTTCACGTGTTCATGCTGGATACCCTCTTCCTCCCATTTCCTCAACCTTCTTAGGCCCAGCTCAAACGCCAGCTCTTCCTTGAAGCATTCTCAGATGGCCTCAGAGTTGGAGTTAACTGCCCCTGTCCTGTCCTCTCACAGTACTTTAATAAACTTAGTTGTTCTGAGACTCTCTGCCTAGCAGACAGTAAGCTCTTAGAGGGTAGGGACATGTCTGTCTATAGGCATCTTCTCAGCGCATTGCACAACAATTTGCTTCCATTGATGTCCAATACATATTTGTTTTTGTTGGGG
>NW_016107773.1:978702-985808 GCF_001604975.1 Cebus imitator
GCTTTTAAAGGGGCAGGGGTGTGATGTAATGAAAGCAATGCTTTTTAACAGATTCACCTGGCTTATATGCTAACCATATGCACTATAAACTATGGTAAACCCAGGACTATCTGAAAAATTAGAATATCTTCTCCATGCCACACTGGGGTGAACATTTTTATTTGGGAAGAGAAAGAGTGGAAAAATACTATTTATCATATGCCTATTGTGTGTCAGGAGATGTACCAGACTCTTCCCCCACCCCAGGTATGCCCTCCCTCTCTCACCTCCCTCCCTCTCTCCCTCCCTCCCTCACCCACCTGCAGTTGCACACACCAAAAGTTCCAACTAGGATTTAATTTTAATTGACCTTTAAAGTTAATCAATTTCTTGTTAAATTACTCATACAAAGTATGCTGTGAAATAACAGTAAATATCAGGTTAAAAAATTAGTTGAAAGACAGAAACTTACTACTGTGTGCTGATTTGATGGAACAGAGGGGTGAAAATATAGTACACACCTTCTGGATTGAGACTGTGGTTTTCATTTTTGTTTGTTTTCATTTTTCGGTAGTGGCAGAGCTTCAAACTGCAGAATGTTCTTTTTCATGGGCAGTCTTAAAAATTGTCATCAAATATTTTCATGAAGTTAAAACAACATTGAAAGTAACTTGGGCAACTTAGATATTCCCTGTACTTGCTGTAACTGAAATACCAAAACATATTTAGAATTTAGGCGCATTTATCATTAGAAGTGTGTGATTTCTCTACCTGGGTAAAGTGAAAGAAAGTTAAATCTATGAAATATGAAATGAAAATGAGAATTAATTTGTAGAATGAACCATAAAAGGACGAGACTTTTGAAGAGATTATTTTACTTTGATTGCAGATAGTAAATTATCACAGGGAGTTGGTGTAGGAATGACATTGAGGCTTACTTTTGGGTCAATTTGTTTCTGTCCTGACCCACCCTTGGCAGTGGAGAGAGCTAGAATTTCTCTAACCCCATAGAAACCAGTCTCACTCTTGCTTTAGGACTCCTACGCTGGGCTTCCTTTAGTGCTTTGTTATGTAAATATAACTTCAAAAATAGAATATTCTGTAGGCATTACTTGGAAAACGAGCTTTTCTTTTAAAGATGTGTGTCCGTTTAAGTTGCAGACAGAGCTTTAAAGAGCTCTTGATAGAAATATATTTGGCAAAAAGTCAAAAATTTTAAAGTGACTTTAAAAGGTGAGTAATTTTTACATCTGTGTGGCGTTTGTATAATAGGGTGTGTATGACAAAGCCAAAACAACACTGAAAATAACTTGACCAATTTAAATATCCTTCCTAGTAACTGTAAAATAACGGTGCTTTCAAATGGTACATTCACTGGCGGGGATTCTTTCGTGTTCTCTTATGTTTGAAAACTGGTATGGCATTTACTTGTCAGACTCAGTCCAATTCCCCCTTACCTGTCAGAGAACAGCTAGCAATGAAAGCTAACAAAGCTACATAGCAAAGGGCAAACCTGTCACTTCCCTTTTGGAAATTTGTTTATGCACCCTCCTTCAACACCATCACCTGCCCAGGCCCAGCGAGCTGCTCTCTGCTACTGATGTTTCGTAATTCTGTGAGCTACTTTGATTTCATGTGTTGCCCTTCAGGTAAGCCACAGGAACCTCACCACTGGCCACACCAGACGGTTGTGAATTGGATAAGAACAAAGAAAAACGGAAGTAGCAAGTGGTGGGGAGTTTAGTGTACTATATGACTCATATGCAAGTCAATAAGCAAAGTCCCCTGCCTCTTGTCCTTGGATGCTGGATAATAATAAATGTAAATATACGTAATATATATGTATACATATGTATGTGTGTGCGCACACACACACACAGACATACATTACCTGGATTCCCCTACCTCCTCACCCCACTCTGAACAACTTTAGAGTATTCTTGGCCTGATCTGAATTACATTACATTAGAGGATTGTTGAAAGAGTTCATATTACCGCTAACGTGGGGAACATAATTAGAATCAACGTAGTATCCTCATTGATATTATTTGATTTACATCATATGCTTTATTCCTTTGGCTTTAACTGTCTTCATCAATATCCTGTTATAAAAATAAATAGAAGCTTCCTGTGGAATGATTCTCATCAGTCAATCAGTCAAGTCCTGTAACCTGTTTTCCTTGAAGAGGAAAAATATAGCTGATGGACACAAAGCAGCAGCAGTGGCATAGCATTTCCTTTTCCATCCAGTCTGTGGAAGACATTAATTGTATTTACACAAATAAACTGAAAAATGTTGCATTTGTGGAGTTTGCCAGTGTGATGACATTGAAGGGGTGGTAGGCAGCCTCTACGCTGGTCCCCACTGATGCCTGCCTCCTGGTGTTCCTACTCTTGTGTAATCCCTCCTAGCATGTGGGCTGGACCCAAAGACTCTTCTAACAAGTAGAATATGGCAGAAGCCATGGGATGTCACTTGTGTGGCTTCTAACTTGGGCCTTCTGTCATTCCCTTCCCCTTCTCTCTCTTCATCAGCTGCCATGTTATGAGGACGCTTGGACAGCCTATGGAGAAAGCCATAAGAGAGGAACTGAGGTCTCTGGCCATTATCCACTTGAGCGAGCATGGGAGTGGATTCTCCAAACTCCAGTTAAGACTTGAGATGACCACAGTGGCAGCCGCCAGCTTGACTGCAACTTAGGAGAGACACTGAGCCAGAGGCACTCAGCTAAGTCGTGCCCAGATTCCTGACCCGTAGAACCTGTGAGACAATGCAGGTTTGTTGTTTGGGGGTAATGCGTTATTCAGCAATAGATAACGAATACAGAAGGCCTTGAAATTATATAAACAATGTGAGTTTATAAGCGGAAATCTGACCTCATTTGTTTTGTCCTGAAAAAGTTGTAGAAAAATTACAGGACTGCAAGTCACTCTCTTTCTTTCTCTTGGGGGGAATAAACAAGCATAATTACAATTTTTAAACCCATTGCTTTATTCTCAAATATAATTACAATTTAAACAGGATATCGTATTGCTCCATTGTAGAGATTAACACTAATTAGAATTAAACGATGTTTTTCTGAAAGTCAGCTTTAATTTTTTTTAAATAAACACTCATCCCTTGATAATGTATTTCTTTTTCATATTAAAAAATGTGTGGGTATGTAGTAGGCATATATATTTTTTGTGGTACCTGAGATGTTGTGATACAGGCATGACGTGTAGTAATCACATCATGGAAGACGGGGTGTCCATCCCCTCAAGCATGTATCCTTTGTATTACAAACGATCCAGTTACACTTTTTTTGTTATCTAAAAATGTACAATTAAATTTTTATGGCTACAGTCACACTGTTGTGCTATCAAATATTAAGTCTTATTCATTATTTTAACTAATTTTTAGTACCCTTTAACCATCTGCAATTCCCTCCCATCACCCAAATAAATGAGACCACATAATGTTTGTCTTTCTGTGCCTGACTTATTTCACTTAACATAACGACCTCCAGTTCCCTCCATGTTGTTGCAAATGACAGGATCTGATAATGTATTTCTTATAAACGTGTGTATGTGTGTGTGTGTGCTTAATTTAATGCTTGACTAAGCCTTCATTACCGGTGAAGGAGGGACGGGTGTATTTCCATGCATTTCCTAAGTGGGCTATAGGTCCAAATTAATGAGAAAAGACTTTTTGCCCTTAACATTTACATATACTTTACACAGTTTTCTAAAATATCTGGTTGGCTACTTTCAGGCTACAAGAATAAAAATTTAAACGTTACTTTGAGTTTCCTTTTATGGGTGAAAAATCTCGCTGTGTCCCTAAGTTTTAAATATTTGACAAGCAATTATCATAACAAATGGTTTCAGACATTTTTGGCTTTCCCACAGATTGAAAGGTGAAATGTTCATTTATTTTATTGGCAATGAAACATTTCATCTTGTTATCACAAATATGATTAACACTGTTATGGATTTTTATAAATCATGTCATCTTAAAAATTAAAGAATATTACCACAATAAAAGAGAAAAACACTCTTTTGAAATGGCATTTCAAAAGGCAAATAAATTAGTCAACTTGAAATGCAGTTTTTTCACAAGGTGTTTTTATCTTCCCATCTTTAGAATGGTTCCTTTAGCTTACAGACTCCCATGCCCTTTCTCAGCACCAGTCAGTCAGTCAGTCAGTCACCTGGACTGACCCTACACTGGATACCTTCACCAAATAATGGAAAAGCAAGGCAAAGCAAACAAACAGGAGACAGCCCCCCCACCCATCCACCTCTGGCTCAAGAAAATACAACGGATTTGAAAAGATCAAACATGCACCTGAAATGTTTGAAGAACACTTTTTGAGTAATGACATGTCCAAGCCAACAAGTGCAAATTACTATTGAATTTTGAAAAATTATGCCCAATTATCCTGAGACATTAATCCATCATATGCAAAATATGATCCTTGACCACAATGTTTATTTGCATCTTTTTTTCTTTTTCTGAGATGGGGTCTCACTGTCACCCAGGTTGGAATGCAGTGGCATGATCTTGGCTCACTGCAACCTCCACCTCCTGGGCTCAAACGATCCTCCCATCTCAGCCACCCAAGCAGCTGGGACTACAGGCATGAACCACCATGCTCAGTTGATTTTTTTCGTACAAAAATGCAAAAATACACGCTGGTCTTAAACTCTTAAAGTCAAGTGATCCTCCCACCTCGGCCTCCCAAAGTGCTGGGATTATAGGCATGAGCCACCATGCTTGGCCTGCGTCTTCATTCTTACTGTTTCCTTTGCCTAGAATGCCTTTCCCCTACATTTTCACCTGATTAAATTGTACCTCTCACTTCAAGTCTAATGAAAAGGTTCCCAGTTTTGTGAAGCCTGTGCTTACTACCTCTTGGCTTATCTGTTGTACTGGAGACTACAGTCCACCCAACGCTCCTCATTAGAATTTCATGAGTCATACTTCTTCCGTATCTCTGATCACTTCTCTTCTAATTATTTTGATGACTGTTCTTCTCTTGCCCTTTTCCTAACAATGCCTTGAGGATTGAGTATTAGGGAATTCTCTTTCCTGTACTCATGTGATCTCCCAAGGCTTTATCTTCTAGTAATTACCCTTTACTGGAGCTCCAGGTCCATTTCTCGAGCTGATTCCTGGACATATCCACTTGGATATCACTGTCATCTCAAGCTCAACATGATCAACCTAGACTAATCTCCCCCCATCCTCTACCATCACCCCAGTTTCCTTACTTAAATCCAGAGCTTACCATGTCTTCTGAGCTTCTAGGGCTCTTGATGGTGACATCTTCTTTGAGTCAACATCTTCTTTTTCACATATATCCAGTCAGACAGATCAGAGGGTAGCTTAAGTCTTGCGCTCCATGAAACCTGCCTCTCTGCTCTAAGGTCTGGAGCGTTCCACACTCCAAATTCAATTTCTCTCTTAATCGTGAATGAGGCTTTTATGGACATTTAACTGTTTCCTGTAGGCTAGAACGAAGTCCTGTCATTCTTCACTTGAAATGGATCTCGTTTTCTTCTCTTCCTACTCTTCAACTCCTTCCCCATGTGCTCTCATCTCCTCTCACCTAGGTTAGAGCAGTAGCCCCATAAGTGGCCTCCCTCCAACACAGTAAACTTGTCCACTCTGTCCCAGGGCTTATGACCACAAAGAATACTCTACTTCCTCTTCTCTGCTTAGCCAAGTCCTCCTCATCTTCTAACAGTGGGGTCTTTGCCTACCTCTACCAAAAAACCTTCCTGGATCTTCTAGTCTACACGGAAGACTCTCCTTCTTTGGGAGGGAGTGTTGAGTACAGAGGGGAAAGTGGACTTTGGAGCTAGACAAACCTGCGTTTGAGTCCCAGTGATGTCATTTACTCATGGTACAATCCCCATTTCTCTGAGCCTCAGTTTCCTCATCTATAAAACAGAGAAACTCACTTTCACCTTGTAGAGCTTTTGTGAGGATTAAATGAGATCATGTATATAATGTGTCTGGCACATAGTAACTCCTATTATTACAATGGAGGTCTTGAGTTTTTTCCAAGGCTGATACATTTTGCAACTTCAGGGCAAGTCTCTGTGAATATCACCCTTCCAGTTGTGAAATGCTCAACTTGCATATTGTAGCCCAAGTCTAATGTATCTAGTGTTGATTGTCTGCTAAGTTGTTTGTGTTTTAGTATTAAATAATCTGTTAGCTTCTGAAGAGAGGGTAGGGGAGGGATGTGCTAGCTCTCTTGTACAGTCTCCTATACCACTACTGCTTTAGCCCCATCACTCATCACCGTCACCGTCCTCCACTCTACCTACATTGTATTGGACCAGACCACTTGCGCTTTCTCTGATGACCTCAGCCCAAGTGCTCACGTCTGTGCACAGGCACATGCTCTGGGCTGGAGTAGCCTCTATAGCCTCTACCTCTGTAGGCCTCTTTACTTGTCTCCCTCACCCCAATTAGATTGTGTCAGTCTTGTTCCCCATTGCATCCCCAGCATCTAACATAGTACTTGGCATTAAGACAGGCTCAATAAACATTTTTTTGTATGAATACACTGTTTTCAGGGATTATTACTTAGTTTTCCTCAAGAAGGGGTAGGGGATTTTTAAATGAACAGCTATTTCTTCAGCTACCGTGACTGAATTTCTAAAATTACTCATCTACTGAAGCACTTTGCCTATATTCAATATGCAAACATTGTGTCAACATTGTGTAATTTTAATTAATTACTTGATCTTTGAGACAGGGTTTCACTCTGTCACCAAGGCTGGAGTGCAGTGGCGTGATTATGGCTCACTGCAGCCTTGACCTCCAAAGCTTAAGTGATCCTCCCACCTCAGACTTCCAAGTAGCTGGGACTACAGGTGCGCATCACCGTGCCCAGCTAATTTTTAAAATCTTTTGTAGAGATGAGGTCTCACTATGTTCCTCAGGCTGGGCTCAAACTCCTTGGCTCAAGCAATCCTCCTGCCTTGGCCTCCCAATATGTTGGGATTACAGGTGTGAGCCACTGCATCTGGCCAAATTAATTATTTAATTTTTTAAAAATTTATTTATTTAACTTTAGGTGCATACTATATCTGGCATTTCTCCGCATGTTATCCCTCCCAACCTTCCC
>NW_016107773.1:986453-998982 GCF_001604975.1 Cebus imitator
TTTTGAGACGCAGGCTCACTCTGCCACCCAGGCTGGAGTACAGTTGCATGATCTTGGCTCACTGCAACCTTCACCTCCCAGGTTCAAGAGATTCTTCTGCCTCAGCCTCCCGAGCAGCTGGGACTACAGGCGAGCACCACTATCATGCCCGGCTAATTTTTGTATTTTTAGTAGAGACAGGGTTTTACCATATTGGCCAGGCTGGTCTCAAACTCCTGACCTCATGATCCGCCTGCCTTGGCCTCCCAAAGTGCTGCGATTACAGGCATGAGCCACCACACCCGGCCATTTTTTTTTTAAAGATGGAATCTTGCTCTGTTGCTCAGGCTGGAGTGCAACATCACGATCTCGGCTCACTGCAACCTATGCCTCCCGGGTTCAAGCAATTCTCCTGCCTCAGCCTCCCGAGTAGCTGGGACTACAGGTGCATGTCACCATGCCCGGCTAATTTTTTCTATTTTTAGTAGAGATTGGGTTTCACCATGCCAGCCAGGCTGGTCATGAACTCCTGACCTCAGGTGATCCATCTGCCTCGGCCTCCCAAAGTGCTGGGATTACAGGAGTGAGCCACTGCTCCTGGCCTCAATAATAAATTTCTGTTTAACAATTCACTTCCTGTTACTCCTTGCTTTCTCTCTTACCCCTTTGAGAAATCTAATAGCCAAACTTTGGCAAAAATTTTCTGATCATACATGTTGGGGGAGAAAAAACTCCTTTCAAAGCACTATCAGTCTGTGGCTAAAGCATAAGCTCTGGCTCTCGACATGAGGAGTTTACCATCTAGCTGGTGGGTAGTGACTTGAGTGCTTCTTAGAACCATTGATGGTTTATAAATCACCAGTGCATTCTATGCTTTTTGTGGATAAAAAGTGACACAGTTGCAGATTGAACTAAGAAACAATGTAGCTAAGTACTGTTAGGGGTGCAGAGTGTAAGGGAAATGGGGATAGAGATAGAGGGTCAATTGCTGAAGGCTTTCTTAGAGGAACTTTAAGGAGAGGGAAGTCATCCTAGAGAGATGAGACCAGGCACCACTGTTTGCAAACCACTTAGAACAATGCCTGGCCCATACTAAAAATGAGATGTGTTTATTAAATAAAAATGCCCGACATATTTTTATGCAATCAGAATTTTATTTTTTTGTTTATACATGATTATAAAAATATAGAAAAAGGCTTAATTCATGAGGTTGCTATGGGTTGCTCTTTCTCAAAAGTGCTCACATGAATAGCATAAGAGCACTTATTTGTGAGATATTTGTACACTACATACTAACTCTAGAAATAGCATGTTCAGGAGATTCCAACCCTGGGGATCACATGGACCCAATCAGATCATCTGCGCGAAGAGACCAATCTTCGGAAATATCAAGAAAGTGAGATGGCTGCAGAGGTCGGGCCTCCTGAGCCTCTGCTTGGTGACAGGGGACCTGGGTATGCTCTTCTTCATTGAAGACACAAGGTGGACAATCGCAGTTGGGCCTTTGGCTGGGCTGTGACGAGGCGAATACCTCAGAGCATTTCTCATCCTTCTGGGCTGTGGCCCTGCTCTTGCTGGCTACTCTCATGAAACCCCAGGGCTTGGTGAGCCATGGGGACTTTTTGGGGGCAGCACATGACACTGGGATCACAAATCTAGATGGCGTGCCCTTGGAAGAGTAATGTATCTCAGTGCTGTAGATAATCGTGTCTGGAGAGACAGCTTTGACCCTGATGCCACATTGAGTAACACGGTAGACGAACTGGTAGGCATGTGGCTGAACATGGTTTGGGGGGCAACCCAGACCCATGTGTAGCTCATTAAAGTGTACACAGACATCATTGTTTAGCATGAAGGGGTGCACTGTGACCATGAACCAATCTATGGAGCATAGCACAGTCATTGGACTTTGTCCTGAACAGGCTGAAAACGCGGAGGTGAGGAGGACCATCACTCCTATGAACTCAAACACTTTCATCCCTGCAGCCAGTCAGATAATGAACCACAGGAAACAGGAAGCCGTCCAGTGAGGATTTCTAGAGCACATAAAAACACAAGAGGCAAATCATCTTATTTTCTATGAAAGTTCAAACATGATCTATTTTTTAAGCAAAAGGCTGTCCCTAAAGCATTAAGAAGAGGAAAACATTCATTTGAGAGAGAACTGAATTTGAATTTCATTGTTGGAACTCACGTGCTTATGGACAATTACAATGGCTTTTAAAAGTGACTTTCCCATGCTGTTCTAGTATAAAACATATATCCCAAATATGCAGAACAACAGTTTACACTGATCAGCACTGGCATCCTTTTGTGTTTAACCTCAAGACGAACCCAAAACAGAACGGTTTTTGTCTCAAACATTGAATAAAGAGATAGGAGATAGCGTTTAATTCAAGATGGCAATACTTGCCTCTTTATGGGCCTCAACGTCCTCCCATAGACCATACTGATGAACCCTTCCCTATTGCTTTTTTGTTGTGGTTAGCAACAAATCTGATCAAATAAAAACATAAGGAATTGTGGTTTATTCCTAACAACCAAATATTGAAATTTTGCCGAGTGGCACTTAAAATGATCAAACAAATGCTTCATAAACTCTGGCAGCAGCATCATAAGTCATTATGACCAATAGATTCCCTGGTATATTCTTTGGAACACCTTGTAAAATAGTGACATTGCAGAAACATAAAAACATTTTTTTTTTTTTTGGACAGAGTGTTGTTTTGTCAGCGGACGCCAGGCTGGAGTGTAGTGGTGCGATCTCGGCTCACTGCAACCTCCGCCTCCCGGGTTCAAGCAATTCTCCTGCCTCAGCCTCCCGAGTAGCTGGGACTATAGGCACACACCACCATGCCCATCTAATTTTTGTATGGGGTTTCACCATGTTGGCTAGGATGTTCTCAATCTCTTGACCTCGTGATCTGCCCGCCTCGGCCTCCCAAAGTGCTGAGATTATAGGCGTGAGCCACCGTGCCTGGCCAACATGCTGGTTTTAAATTTTACATTTTTCAATGCATATTACACATGAAAACTACTGTAAAAATCTTATATTAAAGAAAGGGGCTAGGTTGTAGCAGCTCATTCCTGTAATCCCAGTACTCTAGGAGGCTGGGGTGGGAGGACTGCTTGAGCCCAGGAGTTCAAGACCAGCCCCAGGAACATAGTGAGAGCCTGTCTCTATAAAACAATACAAAAAACTAGTCGAACATGGTGGCGAACATCTGTAGTCTGAGCTACCCAGGAGGCTGAGGTAGGAGGATTGCTTGAGCCTGGGAGGTTGAGGCTATAGTGAGCCAAGACTGAGCCACTGCACTCCAGCCTGGGCAACGGAGAAAAACTTTGCCTCAAATTTAAAAAAAAAAAAAAAGGAAGAAAGGGAGGACTGTTTGTACTTTACACACCAATTGACAAGATATCTCCTTAAATCTTTGCTTTACATACTTTTACTTTTTCTAGCTTTTTATTGTTTTCTTTTTCAATAGGAAGCTCTGTGGCCACTTCCTAGCCCTGTTGCTTTTAGCTGTCAAAGAGGGGCAGGCAGACCAGCGAGGAGAAAAAGCGGTGCTAGGAATAAGTATCTAAAACATGTTCTCAGAAGGAGGTAAGAGATGAAGAAAGAAGACAGCAAGAGCAACATCATCCAATGTTTTCCAACTCAACTTTCATTTTACAAGTGAAAATGTCATAAATCACAGCAAGTGCCTACAGTTTGGAAGGAAATGTACATGCATATAGGAATTCACTTTTGCTCCCTGCTGAGAGAAGTAACCCCTACACACATTCATTCTTTGACCAATATTTGTTGAATGCCTACTATGTGCATAACAATGGGCCAAAACGTGTCCCAAGACATTTCTTTTCTCTCTTTTTACCGAGTTGCAAAAATGCAGCTCTTTCTCTTCCCTTGATAGTGACAAATTTGCTGCATTCTTTAATGGAAACCATGGCATAGGAGCCCACTAGAAAAGTGCACTGGCCTGGATGAAATGTTTTGTTTCTGATTGGTACAGACTGGTCTCACTATCTTTCACTCTACCATTAATGATTCCTCATTCTCTCAGAGGTGCTGGGGATGTAAAAGAGAAACCCCCAAAGATCTGCCAGGCTCCTTCCTTTCCTCTTTGTTCCTTCTGAAATGTCTGCCCTGGGACCAGTTTTTAGGGTTTTGTTTTTCACAAAGCAAAAAACAGAAGCAGCAGGAACAAACAAAAACTTACCTCCTTTCTCTCTCCCCACCCCCCAGCACCAAAACAACAACAACAACAAAAACCCAAAACAAACAAAAAGGAAACAACGATAACAACACAAGTAAATTCTGATGTGAGCTGGTCCTGGAGGACTCGACAGTCAAGCAAAGCAACCACCTGCTCTGGAACACTGCACCACATTTGCTGAGGTGCCTTTTGGCAGCTGAGATAATCAGCCCATCACTACTGCCTGCACTACTGCCTTGGTCTGAAGACCACCTTGTCCTAAATGTGCTTTACGTGGGTTTTGTCTCCCTTCCTGTCTCCCTTCCTGCCTCTCTTTCTCTGTCTTCTTTCCTTCTTTCTTTAACATCATCCCACAACCTGGGCCTAATTGCCCTGAATGAAAACCTCCTTAAGTAATTCTGGACTAGGCCAACGAAAGAACAATTTTGACTGAAACCCCAAAACTAACACCCAAGTTTAAGGCCACTCTTTTCCGGGGAGCTAAGCCATCCATTTCCTCTCCCTCCTTCAAGCATCTTTTCTGTACTCCTCCTCCTCTCTCCCCATAGATAATCCAAATATAATCATAAAATGTCTAGAATTTCTGAGAAATGAGACTGTTGCCCCTCAAGCAATCATTATAGACTACCTCACTTCCCACCCCCGCACATTCACTTCTTGAATTATGTTGCACTGAATCAATCTCAAAGGAAGGAGTTCAATAACGTCATGGAGTTTAGGGGTTCATTTAGTACAAGCCTCCAAATGTGAACACGGCAGAATGTTTCCTCTGATTTTTATAAAGCCAAGAACAGCTCACCATGTGATAGAGAAATAAATGAAGATGACTATGCGTGAGACAGGATACCCTTGAGCTCAGATAAAACTGAAAGAGGAGGTCACTGAGACCCAGGTCTAAGGTTGCTCATCTCTAAGGGGACGGAAAGAGATTAGGGGGAGAGCAGAATGTACTTTCTAATGAGCTTGTGAATGCCTAGCTCACTGGCACATTTTGGGACTTTCTCTTCCTGCTGAGTACAGATCCTCAAAGCGAGGCAGCCTCCCTTCTGCTACCTGCAATTACTAGGGAAGGGTAGAGCAGTGTATGCAGGGTGTGCCCACGTGTGTGTGTGTGTGTGTGTGTGTGTGTGTGTGTGTGTGTGTGTGATGGGGGATGATTATTTTAATTCTTTTTTTTTTTTTTTTGAGACAGAGTCTCGCTCTGTCACCCAGGCTGCAGTGCAGTGGCATGACCTTAGCTCACTGCAACCTCCACCTCCTGACTTCAAGCGATTCTCCTGCTTCAGCCTCCTGAGTATCTGGGATTACAGGTGCGTGCCACCACACCAGGCCAATTGTTTTATTTTTAGTAGAGACAGGGTTTCGCCATGTTGGCCAGGCTGCTTTCGAACTCCTGACCTCATGATCCACCCGCCTCGGCCTCCCAAAGTGCTGGGATGACAGGCGTTAGCCACCGCTCCCGGCGGGGATAGTTACAAGTCATTCACAACAGAGTTCATCAGCTGGCTTTTCTAACACCTTGCTGAGATGTGCTGGAAGAATGGGATCCTGAACAAGAGAGGGAGAAAGTGGGCTGTAGTTATTGGAGGAAGAGCGAAAAGAAGGCTGAGGGCCTAGAGATGGGAAGGAGGTGCCAGAAGAGAGGGCAGTGTGGGGGTGCCCAGCTGAAGGTATTTTTAACCATCGTTCAGGCATGCACAGTATCCCAGGAGCTTAGGGCAGAATTCTATTTAAAGTCTTCAGAACTCTTTAGAGCTGAGGTGGAGTTGGGGACCGGGGAAGAAATAAATGCAAAGAAGGGAGCACTCATTTTGGGACTATTGTACAGCTTCTTGGGGAGCCCTCTAGGCTGAGAAAGAAAGCAGGTCTCAAGGTTTGTATTACTATAGCCGCATTTTGACTTGATTGCAAATTAGCCTTGCAACATGCCTGAAGCAATGAGCTTAGATGCATTTGTATAGCCAAGTAGGGCTCAGCTGTTGGTACACAGCGTCCTGAACTAAGCTATAGAGAGGTCAGGCAAACCCAGAGCTGCTAATAACACCTGGATGCAAAATGTTTGCTTTCCTTGAAGCTACAGAGTACAAGTAGCTTTCTGTTTTTTTCTAAATGGAGTTCATGCATATACGTTTCCCACTGGCTCCTTTAACAGTTTTCCTCTTTCTCCTTTTTTCAAGAACTCCCTAATAAGCCTTAACAAGTTCTTTACATTAAAAAATCATAACAAGTTTCATTTTGGGAATATAAACTACATTTCCTTTCTTCTCCCATAATCAAATCTGCTCTTTTAATTAAGTTCAGAAAAATTCCAGTGTTTATGTTTGAGAGATATCTACATCAGTCACTGACAATGGTACAATCTGATTAGCAAAGCCCGACTGAGATCTTATAGTACTTGTAAAACCAAGACAGCCTTTTTCTTCTTATAGGCAGGAAGAGAATGGATTGGCTCAAACAAACAAAAAAAAGGAAAGAGGAAGAAGGGCTGCCACGTAACTCTCCATCGTTAATTTTTTTATGCTGAAAATGCTGCTTATAAAGTTCAGCGTTGTTCTGTTTTAAAATTGACAAATAAAAACTGTATGTATTTATGGGATACAGTGTTCCATATATATGCATGTAACAATGATCTATGTATATACACTGTAGAATGATTATTTTAGATCAAGCTGGTTAACATGTCCATCGCCTTACTTAAAGAAGTAGAGAGTAGAGTGATGGTTGGTGGGGTGGCGTGGATGGGATAAAGGGAGATCCTGGTCAAAAAGTGAAAGTTTCAGTTAGACAGGAGGAATAAGTTCTAGTGATCTGTCGCATAGCATGGTGACTTCAGCTAATAATAATGCATATTTCAAAATTGCTAAGAGGGTAAATTTTAAATGTTCTTACCATGAGCTCTATTTCTTAATGTTTTATAATAAAGAGATTGAATATTGGGCTAAGCACAAAGCATTTTTAATCTCAGGACCCCCAAAAAATCCTTATCAAAAAAGACAAAAGCAGAAGTTCAAATTAGTTTTGTGACGTTACAGAGTGAATTGAGAAGTGTAAGAGAAATCGCTTTCAGAGCAGACAGGATTTTTGCCTCCCCATCTCCTCTGATGTCGTTAGAGACACGTATGAACTCTTTGCATGAAGAATGGGAAGGGGAATTAGCCAAACATTTCCACATCTGGTTTTGGAACGGTTTGGAAAAAGAACTCACTCCATAGGCTCCTGGAAGCTTTTTGGGTCGACAGCTATTTATTTTTAAAATTCAGTATACTCGTGACAGCATAGCTATCATTTGTATATTGTTTTCCCAGAAACTTGTTGTCAAAACAAAAGGAAACAGAGGGGAAAAGGAAACTCCAAAGCAGCATGCAATTATCTCAGGGAAATGTAACTGTCAGGGCTTTGATTTGCAACAAAGTTTGTTCACTCTCTTGCAGCTGATTTAAAGAAAAATGAATCTGAGTCAGAATAAAGATTCTTTTACAAGACAAGAACGAAAAAAAGGAATCCTAACACTTTGTGGACGCTTTAGTTTAAACATTCAAGCAGTCACATTCTGACTTCTCTCAAGGTTTGAGGGCCTTTTAAAATAGACATTCTTTTTAAAGCCCAGTTTTAAGGAATTAGCTGGTTCACTGCTCTCAAAGAAAGTGACAATTGTGATTAATACTAATGATGTTGAAAGTATATTAAAGTGAGTTAGAAAATTAAATAACTGCATTTGTAGAATTTACATTAATTTTAAAGACGCTGAGATCGGTTCAGTTTTCCAGCCTCGTGAAGCACAGTGTTAAAGTAACCACACATTATTCATCATTTTGTGTAGAAGAAGAATTATGAACTGCTAATGCTTAACAATGTCCATTTTCTCAGCAGAGAAAAACACCTGACCGAACCCTAAAAAAAAGTCTTCATTAAAATTAAACTAAAAAGCAGCCATTACATTTGTTTTCTCATTCTAAAAGTAAGTGCAGAAAAATTGAGTGTTGTCAAAAGGAAAAAAGAAGGAAACACACTTCTCAACCCCCAAATAGCCATTGTTACGTTTTTGGTTTATATATTTCTAATTTGGGGGGAAAATATATGTCCACATATATGATTCAGTTATCTCGGGGGAAAAAAGAGTCAAGGTTTTTTGAAAGCTGTTTTTAATTTTTGACATTGAATTTTAAAGCAATCAAAGCATTATTTTTGTTTGGGCCATCTGGTTTTGTTCTTATAATCTTTTAAGCTATCAAGCATAGTTTAAATGTCATGGTTCATCTCATACACAAATAAAGGTTGCGAAATAAATAAGTCTCCAAGCTCCTTGTAAGAAAGAAATTTCTGCAGGGTCACAAATTGGTTACTAAAAGGTGAGTAGTCCAATGTGAAATCAAACCATAATAAGGCTATACACAACAAGGGTAAACCATGCCCTGACTGAACATAAATATTCCTAAATAAATACAGAAAGCCATACTTTAGAGGAAATTGCAAAGATCAGATCATGAGAGCTCCTCCCCTTTTGTGAAGAGAAGCTGAGTTGGTTGAATTTTAAACTTGAACAAAGAAATGTGTTTCACAATTTCCATGAAGTATGAGGGACATCCCAAATATATGCCCCTAATTCAGTTTATGTTTTAATTTAATAATTTATTTGAATTTGATTTTTTTCAGAAAACTACACCCTTTGCCACAAAACCCCAGAGTCCCTTCTCATTTTAAAAGACAAGGCAGGTTTGTGTCTCTGCAGACCTCTCAATCCCATGGCAGCCAGGGCCACATTTTTAACCCATTAGTAGTCTCTGGGAGTCTGCCAAAACCAGATAAAGGCCCATTTGCCTGAGATGATCTGAAATCATCAGAAGGCAGAGGATTGAATCAGATGTTCCTTCAAGGGCTTCACCACCTCTTTGATACACCTGTGTCAATAAATGAGGGCTCTAGCTGGCTTCCAAAAATGGTCAGGCACATTCCTGTCTCCCTTTCAAAATTGGGATTTTTGGGTACAGGTTTTCTTAAAGCGAGGTGCATGCATATGGCCCCTTAAGTATGGCTTAAATCCAAAATAAACCACAGTTGACTTTATAGGCTACTTGACTGATTTTTCACTGACTTGACCCAAATGCATCTTTCCAAAACCCAAAGCTACCTTGTGTATGCCCCACCCAGAATGTGGTCACTTGGTGCATGTGTATACGCCCTGACTGAGGTCATTCACCATCCTTTGGCTCCTGAGAGGTAGAAAAGGTTTTAGAAAAGGCTCCTTTGATAGGAAGGCTGTTGGTCATTGTTAGCGAGCCTACAATTTGGGGCATGCATGCATATTGGAGTAGGTAAAGATGCATTGCTCTGTGATCAGGACATTGTAGGAAGAGAAAAAATCTTTACCTTTTTTTCTCTCAGTCTCTCTCTCTCTTTCTCTCTCTCTCACACACACACACACACACATACACACGTATGTGATGGACAGATAGACACACACACACTGAGGAGAAGAAAATTCCCAAATCTGTTTCCTGCTATTGCCCTGATCCCTACTATTTCCCCTCATTCCTTAATTATTGTGCTGTAAATTCCTTTAAAAATGGAGTCTTGGTCTAATATGGTATCTGGTACACAGTAAGTAATCAGTAAATTTTTTTTTCTTTTTTTTTTTTTTTTTAGATGAAGTCTCACCCTGTTGCCCAGGCTGGAGTGCAGTGGCACGATCTTGGCTCACTGCAACCACCTCCTCCCATGGTCAGGCAATTCTCCTGCCTCAGCCTCCTGAGTAGCTGGGATTACAGGCATGTGCCACCATGCCCAGCTAATTTTTGTATTTTTAGTAAAGATGAGGTTTCACCATGTTGGTCAGGCTGGTCTTGAACTCCTTACCTTGTGATCCACTTGCCTTGGCCTCCCAAAGTGCTGGGATTACAGGCGTGAGCCACCAAGCCTGGCCAGTAAATATTTTTTAAATGAAAGAATGAAGAAATTAATGAATGACCACCAGAAATCACCATCTGCCCCTGTGCCTCCTTGTCTAACCCCTTCCCCCACTCCTCCTCCAGTCTCCCAGTTGAAGGCCTGGGGTAGCAGTAGAGCCTTTCTATAACAGAGAGTACAGAGTCCTAAAAAGGGTCCTGGCCTGTCCACTTGCACACCTGCTTACCTTCTAGGCTCACTGATGCCAAGGGCTCTATATCTGTCCCACCCAACAGTACCCACTGCCCTTTCAGTTAGCTCTTAGCCAGTGACCCCAAGTGTAGCCAGCACTTCTTGTACCCCTTTCCCTCCATCCCTAAGTCATCCTCTGGAAAGAAGACAATATGGAACTCTCCCCTAGTCTGGCCTTTACGTGGGAGGAAAGAAGAAATTATCAAGCCATACGTAGACCAAGTCCAGGCCATTGAGAGAGAGCATAATCAGAAGTGGGAGCCTCAGGTCCATGAGGTACCAAAGACCAGTGGAGTGCCTAGAAAGGGCTTGCTGGAGTCCCCAGGTTTACCCAGGCAAATGGACTTAGCCCCTGAGGTTGTCCAAGGATTCCCTTAGCCAGAAAAAAACCCTAAATCACAGGCTGGATATCTGTTCGTCCTGAGAGCAGAGCTACACATCTACTTCCAGTTCCAGTTCCAAGCATAGAGGCGGAAATCAGAAAACGCCTCAGAGGTTCCAGGGAAATCAGAGGCCAGATGGGTGAATTCTCCCCTACCCCAAGTTGACCGTTGGCTCCCTTTGAGCTGGGCTTTTCACATATCACTGTACGCTTCTCTCATCTGGACTTTTTATATAACAAAGATGTGACTTTGGGTGTGATAGCTCCTTATCCTAGCGATATCAAAAAACAGAACATTTTTTTTTAATTAGCTGGATGTGGTGGTGCGCACCTGTAGTCCCAGCTATTTGAGAGGCTGAGACAGGAGGATCACTTGAGCCCAGAGAGACCCTGTCAGGAAAATAAACAAATAAATAAATAAAAACAGCAAGAACAAAGTGTTGCCTTGAGGCTTGACATCTTTTTCCTGGAAATAGTTACTTGGTTAAAAAAAAGCAATTGGTTAAATTTGTGTTCATCATTTTCATATTATAATGTATAATATTTTAAAATATAGCATATATAATGTTAAAAATTAATATAAAAGGCTCATCTATTATAGCTAATAATATATATACATATGATATTAATATAATACTTTTATGTTAACAACAAAAAGGAAGTTTCCCCCCACTGGTAATCTATCTTGCCTTAACAAAGAATGAAGGACCTTTTTGTGAAACTTTTTTCTAGGACTGAGACTTGAGTTTACATCACTGGACTACAAACGTTTAAGAATACATATGTATGTATTCTATATCTAGATAGCTAATATTCTATATATAGATATATACATCTCTATATCTATATCTATTCTGTGTCTATATATTCTATATTGCTAGATAATTACATAATATACATATATATGTATAAAATTGTGTCCTCCTAAAAAGATATATTGAAGTCTTAATCCCCAGTACCTCAAAATGTGACTTTATTTGGAAATATACTCTTTACAGAGATAATCAAGTTAAAATGAAATCATTATGGTGGGCTCCAATCCAGTATGAGGTGTCTTTACAAAAGGGGAAAATGTGGACACAGAGACAGACACACACAGAGGGAGGACAATGTGAGACATGGAGGAAGAAGGCGGCCATGTGCGTCACTCCAGTGATGCACCTACAACCCCAGGAACGCCAAGGATTGTCGGCAAATACCAGAACCAAAAGAGGCTTCCCTAGAGCTATCAGACAATATGGCCACGCTGACACCTTGATTTTGAACTTCCGGCTTCTAGAACTGTGAGACCATACATTTTTTGTTGTTTTAAGCTACCCAGTTTGTGTACAGCAGCCCTAGCAAACTAACAACTTTATCTTCCCAACAAATGGAACAGACACATGTGCCTCCTTTCTGAGATAGGAGCCTGCAACTTTTAATGTTCTGACTCTGTGTTTTGCTACAACCTTAAATTTCATTTATAATTAGAAATCTGATGAGGCAACAAGAAATACAGACAAAAACTTAGAAAGGAGCCAGTTAAAATTGGTGTTGGTGCTGATATTTGATGCCTACAGGAGAAACTGAATTAGAATTGTAGTGCAATATCAGGGAGATGTTCATAACTCTACAAGTTGTCCAAAAATGGATGGAGAAACCTGGAGTGAAACTAAGATCTCTTTGTTCCCTGTAGGCATTCAGTTAGAAGCTGGCTGGCCACTTGTTGGGGTTACTGGAGAGGGAGATCCTGTCCTATGTCGGAGGCTAGATTAGATGGTCTTTGGCTGGGCACAGTGGCTCACGCCTGTAATCCCAGCACTTTAGGAGGCAGAGG
>NW_016107773.1:999772-1005212 GCF_001604975.1 Cebus imitator
GAGTGTAGTGGTGCAATCATAGCTCATTGCAGCCTCATCTCCTGGGCTCAAGTGATCCTCCTGCCTCATCCTCCTGAGTAGCTGGGATCACAGGCATGCCTGGCTACTTTTTTTGTTGTTGTTGTTGTTGAGGAAATGGTCTTTCTAAGCAGCATGGTCTCTGGAAGCCAGAACTGGGGGTTTGTGTGATGTCTGTTTTTGGGGAACTTGCAGGAGAGCTGATCCAGAGAGAGAACAGGAGGGAGTTTTCTGCTGGGGTGGGGCTGGGAAAATCTCTAGACAAAAGATATCCAAATTAAATCAAATTTCTTGCACCGAATTGAAAAGGTTGGGGCTCTGATCATTGGAACTGCAGTCTATGAAGGCCCTATCACAGTTATAGGGCAAATGTTCAAAAGTAGAAATGTTTTCTATTTCACCTTGAAAGGAGTAGTAGTGATGACTTTAAAATATATATATTTATGCTTCTTTGCAATGTCTTAAGTGATTACAGAATCCAAGGGTCCTAAAAAGCCAGTTTAAACATGTATGGGTTACAGATGGCAACAAATCAACTTTTGCTTTAATATGGATATCTTTTGTCTAGAGATTCCCCAGCCCCAGCCCAATAGAGTGCACTCCCTCCTGGTTTCCCTCTTGACCCTTGTAGCTCCCCTGTAAGGGCCCCGAAGACAGCATCACATGTTAAAACTATAAAAACAGGGGCCCCAGAAGGGCAGAGAGCCTTGGCCAAGATCAAGGTTGGATAAGTCAATTGGGGCCTCAGGCCCTTCCACCAGCCTGCCTGGCTTCTCTGCCTTACAACTCAGAGAAAAATGGTCAGACATTATAATGAGTTTAATCACCGTGAAAGGAAAGGCAAGTCCCGAGGTGGCTTGGCTTCTGGGCCATGGCTCTAAAACACTCGGGTGATTCTGCCTCAGTGTCTGATGGCTGAGTTATTTAGGAGAGGGGACACAACTTTCAAACTGAGCAAACCCAAACACAGAAGGGCTCTGGGAGCAATTTCCTGCATAGGACTGGGGGAAGCTGAGAGAAGCTCTAAGGGTGGCAGTGAGAGATAGGGACAAAACTTTCTTGAAAACGACAAGAGAAAGAATGGAGTGTTCTCAGGCTTTCACACAAGACTTGTATCACAGGCTGGAGAGGGCAAACCAAGATAGACCCCAGCTGAGCAGGTGGTTTGTGCTTTCCCGGAAAGCTGAGGCCTCTAGAACTTAGGAGAGTGAGGGCAGATGCTCATCCCTAGGAGGACACCCACGTCCAAGAAAAGCAGATAATTCCTGTATTCCAAGAGTTTTGTGAACTTCTTTATGAAACTGCCCTGCTTCCAACAAACAGAGCTATTTCTTAGGCCAAGCTACCAGTTCTAAAATCCATTGCACTGCATTTATGCTGGGTATAAAGAGATATAGACAGGCTGCTGAATTTCTCACGTGGCTACCTTCTGCCAACTGGAGCACCTTTGGGAGTAGAAGAACAGAAAGAGGTTCACGATACACAGGCTGCTGGAATTTTTTGAAAATTGGATATTTTATCTTGCACAAAGATAAACCTCTTTTCTCTGCACTCTCAAAAATAATCCCACTTTTTAAAGCTTTCTTTTTACACCTAAGTGAGGAGAACAAAGGCAGAAACTGAGTCCACCTACTAGACAAAGCCTTTCATCAGAAGCAGCTGCTTAAGTGTAGCAACTGAGATTCCTGCAGAAGGAAGAAAGGAAGGAACACAAGAAAGAAGGAAATGGATATTTATTGAGACACTGTGTTACCGTGCTGAGGGCTGTACGTGCGGTATCTCACTTAACCCTCAGGGTAACTCTGTGTGGAATTCTTATTAGCTTCCTTTTATGGAAGAAGAATTGAGGATCAGAAAGGTTAGGAAATTCGCTAAAGACACAAAGGTTATCCAGGATGAGAAGCTTCTATAGCTGTCTGTTTATGCCACTGCCAAGAAAGTAAACACAGGGAAGGTTTTTCAAAACAGAGGACACAAAAGAATGGCATCGGTTGTTTATGGGTATCAGAGGCTAGGGTGGTGGGGAGGTGGGGAAGTTAATAGCTTTTCAAGCAGGGGAAATTGAGAAAAATAGCAGCAATAAATGGGAGACAGAAATCCAAGGGCATTTAGAGTAGATAAGTCGGGACCACTGTTTCTATTTTATCACTCTCTATATTTTAGACTTCTTGACAGCAAGCAGTCATTCCTTATTTCAATGTAACACATTTATTTTGTGGGCTACGTGCATGCCCAGAACACAATGAACCTCGGGACACACCGTATATTCAGGCCTTCTCAATCTGTTTTGACGAGGGAAATGTGTATGGCTTCTGTACAAAGCCACCAAATATGGCAACCCCAAACTAAGAAGAATGGCCTGTAGACTCACCCCATAAATCTTCCTGAATGGAAAAAGGGTACCACACATTCTAACTCTTGCATTTGTTACGGAAATGGAGAATCATATATTCCTGATTCCACTCTGAAGACAGCGATTGTGTGTCTTTCTGATCTCATCATGTCTTTAAAAAGAATGGGCTTCTCTTACCAAGCCTGAATGTTTGTGACACTCCGGACTTGGATGTCAGGGCTTGGATGGGAGGGAGGGAGAGAGCACAGACGGTTGAATGACTGAGTCAGTGGGCAATGTCTCATTAGTGCCATGTTGAAAACAACCAGAGCTACGCAGCCCTAGTTCCCTGTTTTCACAAACATTTTAGTTTGTAAAAACTGAACAAAGAGTGGGGGGAACTTACTGAGTTTGAAGAAAGCAGCAGGGTGGAAGCACCCTTCGTTCCTGATTAAAACCACTAGCTTGAGTTGCTGAAGAAAGGAATTGAGTGTATTTCCCCCTAATGATACCATCTGGTGGTCTCAGACTCTTTTTTTTTTCGAGACGGAGTCTCGCATTGTCATGCTGGCTGGAGTGCAATGGCACGATCTCAGCTCACTGCAACCTCCACCTCCTGGGTTCAAGTGATTCTCCTGCCTCAGCCCCCGAGTAGCTGGGATTATAGGCACCCACCACTGCACCCGACTAGTATTTGTATTTTTAGTGGAGACGGCGTTTCACCATGTTGGCCAGGGTGGTCTCAAACTCCTGACCTCAAGTGATCCACCTGCCTCGGCCTCCCAAAGTGCTGGGATTACAGGCGTGAGCCACCGCGCCCAGCACTGCTTTCTCAGACTCTTTATGAAGAATCCTATATTGTTCGAGCTATGAACTGGCTTATAATAAGAGCTGAACAACTGCGGCAGCCACCTGTTAGAAATCAAGACTGGGGTATTAAAACCAGAAGTGCTGGCCTATTAGAACGGCCTGACCATTTTGTGTGGAAGGCAAAGCTCGCCTAAACCCATGGATTAGCATGTTCACATTGGGACAGTAAATGAAGCAGGTGCTCATTCTATGGGTTCTTCGGAATCATTTTTCTGAATACCGAGAGGTAGAAACTGAAATAGAATAAGTTCTCAGAGGGCACAACTCCAAACAGGGAGTGGGGAGGGAAGTGAGGCATTCCTTATTCTTTGCTTCGTTGGAAAATGGAAAAAGAAAGTCTGGCACAAAATGGCAGCTGCCCTGGCTCATTTGGCGGCTCTGTTACGAAACTAGGGGGCAAAAGCTGACTAAAGAAGGTCATGTTTATCTAGGGATATGGTAATTGAAACACACCCTCACTCGTGATCTAAGTTTAAATCCCGAGCCTCTAAATAAGCAATATTTTCAAAAGGGCCGCCTTATCATTATTTATAAAATAGTCTGATTTTCAGGGAGGAGTACTTCTCTTTTAAGTCTCTCCTTTAGAGATTTTGTTTGTGGGAGATTATAGACCTTGGGGAGGATTTTTTTTTTTTAAATAAGTTTTAAAGTCACCATAGTGTTTGTCAATAAAATAAGATAAAATAAATACCAGATAAAATAAATACCAAGTGATTATTTTTAAGTACAAGGGCTTATGGTTTTGCATTGTCTTCTTAAAATTCTGTGAATCTAGAAGGGTGACTGAAAACTTGGTGTTAGTAGTATTCTTGTTCTGATTTCCCTATATGGACACATCCTTGAAACTTCCAGATCTGCCTCACTGGATATTGGTGATCAGAAGTGATTTGGGTAAGGAGAAAAGGCAAGGTTATGGAGGAGACAATGACTTAGCTCACTCATGGGACAGAAATGAGTGCCATGTATTTGGATAGACTTATAGGGACAGAAGAATGGTGAGAAGAAAGTCTAGGGAAAGAATTTTGGAAGCAATGAGGTCCTAGAGGATTTGAGGCAGGATAGTCTAGTAGTTGAGTGGCTTTGACGTACTAAGAGAGACTTGGAATAAGACAGTGCTGTCTTAAACTTTGGGCATTACTTTCTAAGCATTATTTTCCTCATTTGTAAATGAGGAAAAGAATAATAACAATAACACTGCATATTTAGGGTCACTAGGATTATTAAGTGACTCCATGAGTGTAAAACTAGTTCCTAACATGCAAGTGCTCACTAAGAATTATTAAAATGATTATTGTTTAATATAGAAATTAGACTAAACCAAGCATGAAAACAGGGTTCATAGCACCTTTTAGAAGCTCCTAATCTTTCTCTTTTTTTTTAAAATGTCTGGACTTTTGATGTAATGAATAGGATGGTTCTTCTTTTTTTTTTTTTTTATTTTAATGTTTTGTAGAGACAGGATCTTGATATATTGCCCAGGCTGGACTCGAACTCCTGGCCTCAAGCAATGCTTCGGCCTCAGCCTCCCAAAGCATGGAATCACAGGCATGAGCCACTACGCCTGGCTATTTTATTTATTTATTTATTTATTTATTTATTTATTTATTGCTTACGTCTAAACCACATCTGAGTTATTATTATTTTTTTTAATGCCCAGGGAATTGGAGATATACAGACCTAAGCTTGAATTGAGGCTCTGTCACTTCCTAGCTGTGTGACTTTGGGTAAGTCTCTTCCTTGTCCTGGCCTCAGTTGCCTCGTATAAAACAGGGACAGTTATAATAGCAACCTCAACGGGATTGGAGGAGTGAATGAGGTCTGAAAAACTGCACGTACAGGGCCTGGCACAGAGCAAGTGTCCAATCAATGGGAGCTATAGAATAGGCTCAGGCAGACAGCCTGGCTGCAGGGCTCTTTCCGCCCCTACCTCCCTCCACCCCCTGGTTAGTCCCAACTAGAGTCCCATCAATCTGCCACTCTCCTCAGGGGTTGCTGGAAATTCCTGGCACAGATGTCTCTTACAGAGACCAGTTTTGGATATTCCTCCATCCACCCCTGTTACCACTGAATTATGGGGAGAGAGAGAGAAGGAGAGAAGACCCATTGAGAGGGAGAGGAGAAAACAAACGACTTCTGTATACTACTACCCTGGCTAGCCCAGGTTCATGCCTGAAATAGGTGTTCGGTAAATACTTGAGGAATGTATGTACAAGTGAATGA
>NW_016107773.1:1005222-1008296 GCF_001604975.1 Cebus imitator
AAAAAAAAAAAAAAGCTGCAGGCAGGCATCCGGGCAGGGAGAGAAAGAAATCCGAGTCATGGCAAATTTTTCCTGACTGTGCCTCCATGACATCTGTCTATCTCAGGGGCCTCCCCTGGCTATGGCTTCACTCAATAACTCCAATTCGCTCCTTCCTTTTGCATAGATCACGTGCAACACCCTACACGCTCCCTTCAGGAGATCCAGATAGAAGCTTGGGGGCTCGCCACTTTGGGTTCAGAGAACCAGAATTGCTTTGCTGTGGGCGGAAATATTGATCTTAGACAGCTCAGCAAGGGGTATCCAGATATAACCCCACCCATCATTCTGAGATTCCCTTCTTGTGCTGAGACCAAGAAATAGGGTGCCAGACAACAGGATCCACCAGTCCACTTCCATTTTCCACGTAACACATGTGAGCAATATGACTACGAGGTTTTGCCCTGAAGGATTTGCAAGTGAGTCAAGACACCTGTGCACACAGGTGGATAAACATGAGCATTGAACGTGCACACTGACCATCCAAGGGACTGACACTGAGGATTATGCTTTTTATGGGTAACATTTAAAAACCCTTATGTGTAAGGGTTTCTCGGTGCCCTTCATAAGCTCAAGTTCTGTTCCAACATTTGTTTCAAGTAAGATTTCCTTCCATAAAAATACCACTTAAGGACACACATGCAGAATATGCATTTGGCTTTTCCTGGGTGTTAAATGTTTTATTTGATGTGCTGATTTTGTTACTACATCACTGGAAAATTAACTCACAATGAATTGCCTGTGTGACAGCCTCTCACCACAGAATCAATAGCGATTTGAATCTTGAATCCTGGATTCTTTAGCTCTTGCTCCCTGTGAGCTCTTAGCCTCAGTTTCACACCTGATCTCCTATTCCCCACAAATTCTGCAACTGACACATAAACACAGGCAAAACGTCTTTCTCCCCAAATAAATAAAAACAAGGAATCAGAAAAACAGGGCAGGGATTCCACCTTTCATGATGCCACTTAAATTTTTTTAAATATTTTAAAAACCATTAAGCCAGCTCTTGCTAACACATGTAACTCCTTGATTAGTTCCACATTCACATCATCGCTGCCTTTATTTGGTTCTGGGGTCTGACTTAGCAAGCTTTTGTTTTTACCTCATTCCACATGCGATGAGAGTGAGGGATATCTGTGAGTTGCTCTTTATTGTTAAAGTTTAAAAAAAAATAGTGAAGACCACAGCTGACTTCCAAAGTGGGCAACTCCAGCTCATGGGTTAATGAATGAGCCCCAGGGAGTGTGTTTGTGATGTTCTGAGGTGGGGACCCTGAGGTGGGGGTAATTTTGGCCCAATGGCAGCTGGTTAGGCAGCTGGTAGAGAGCAGCTGCAGGAAGGGGACTACTTCTACGGGGGTAGTATTTAAAGTTGGGCTTCTGTACAGAACTGCTCAAGTTAAGCTGCCCCTGGATGGAATTCTCCCCCTTGGGATAGGTTACAGCTTATGCTTTGACATCAGATGTACAAGGAGTTGGGGGAGGGAACTAGGGGTGAAAAGAAGGACCCCTGCCTACTTCCTGAATCACAGCATTATTGGGGAGAAGTTGGAACCCAAATGTGGCCATTGCCATGTGCCCTCCTTTCCCTCAATATGGTGTTTTGATGGAACTTCGCGTTTGAGAATGTACTACCAACAGGGCTCTCATTTAAAATGTAAAATGTCCTTTCATAACTGTTGGAAAGGAGGTCTGTATACATAGAGAGCATCTAGGATTTGCCCATTTCTGTGAAAAAAAAAATTCTTCCTGACTGTAAATCCTGTGCTCTGTAAATAATTTTTGGGTCCAAGAAGACCAACAACTTGCATTTTCCTACCCACTGCCTGCAGCGAGGGGAGGGGAAAGGGCATCTGGAGGGAGGAGACAGCAAATGGATCCAAACACACATATTTATTTAGTAAACAAACTCATCATCTCCTCAATTTTAAAATTCACTGTGAGCAAATACAAGCACAGACTTCATTTGAAAAAAAAAAAAAAAAAAAAAAAGTACAACGTTCCCCTTAAAGAGATTTGGTAATTGCAGGAAGGAGAGAGCAACTTTCCACCCAGGTGCTCAGTACAGCACACCTGTGAGTTTGGAAACAAAGTCTCAGCTGTTAAACCTGAGGGGCTGCGAAGCCGCCTTTGGATTAGGCTGTGGAAGGAAGAGTGCTAGGGGAAGGACGCAGAGGGCAGCTAAACCTTTCTTTCCAGGGGACCCCAAGGTCATCTTGCCACCTCCTCCCTCTCCTCCTTCTCTTCCTTCTCCTCACAAATAAATATATATGTGTGTGTGTATATATATATATATATGTTGAGATGGAGTCTCGCTCTGTCGTCCAGGCTGGAGTGCAATGGCATGATCTTGACTCACTGCAGCCTCTGCTTCCCAGGTTCAAGCAATTCTCCTGCATTAGCCTCCCGAGTAGCTGGGACTACAGATGCGCACTACCACGCACAGCTAATTTTTGTATTGTTTTTGGTAGAGATTTTGCTATGTTAGCCAGATTGGTCTCTAACTCCTGACCTCAAGTGATCTGCCCACTTCAGCCTCCCAAAGTGCTGGGGTTACAGGCATCAGCCACCACGCCCCGCCCTCATTAACATTTATGGAGCACTAACAACATGCCAGGCACTGCATTTAGGCCTTTGTGAGCCTTGCTTCATGTAGGCTTCACAGTGTTCTGAGGTAGGCACTGTTATTACTCCCACATGAGAGAGGAGGAAACTGAGGCCCAGAGTGTTTGGATGACTTGCTCACGCAGGTCACATCCTAGTAAGTGACCAGGAGTCAAGGCCAGGCTGAGCTCACTCCACAGCTGGTTCCCTCCCCATAGAAGCCAGACATTTCCTTAAGCCTCCCCTTATGGGCTGGGTGTGGTGGCTGGGGCCCGTAATCCCAGCACTTTGTGAAGCCGAGGAGGAAGGATAGATCACTTGAGCCCAGGAGTTTGAGACCCCTGTCTTTACAAAAAAAATTAAAAATTATCTGGGCATGGTTGTTGGCACCTATAATCCCAGCTACTTGGGAGGCTGAGGTGGGAGGAT
>NW_016107773.1:1008346-1012498 GCF_001604975.1 Cebus imitator
AAAAAAAAGCCTCCACTTCTGGACCCTGTTAAGCTGCAGATTGCTCTAGGGAGTCGAGCCCTTTAAATCCCTCCGTTCTCCAGAACAACTTCATGAAGAGAGGGCCCAGGTACATCACAAAATGTTGAGTGGGAGAGGTGGCACCAGTATGATGCTTCCCAATGTTCCTTTTGCTCTCACTTCATTCAAGTGCTATTCATGGTGGCCTCTGCCGTGGCTCTCGGGCATCTTCAGGTTGTTCACAGGACCCAGTAGTTTTCAATGAGGCAGGCAGTGCGGGGAGGGGCTGCCTCCCTTCGTAACCTCCAAACCATAAAAAAGGGCACGTTTCATGCAGAATAAAACAACTGTCAACATATTTCTTATTTTTATGAACTGGTACAATTTTACCCCCACTTGAAAAATATGATTGACCCTAGAAAAAAACCAATTTATAAGGTTCTGGTATTTGTATTCTTTCTCAGAACATTTTGAAGGTTTATTTACAAAGAGTCTGCATATAGGAAATGTTATTAAAAACACCCTTGAATAGATTTTCCTTGACTACGATTTGATTAGCTTACCCTCTCTTTAGGGGGAAAGCTAGCGATTTTCTAGCTGTTTTGATGAAAAATACTCTCATCTTCAAACTCAGTAATCTCAGTAATATCTGAATACCTTCCCTGAAGGGACTGGGTGGAGGAGGCGTGGGGAACTTATTCGGCCTGTCGCAAAATCATGGTACGCCGAGAAGAAAAGGCAAGGTTATGTGTGAGAGGCTAAACGGGTTGGATTTGTCCCTGAAATGTTCCGGCTTTGGGCTTGTTCCCCTTGCTCCTCCAGTTTCTCCCACTGGTGGAATCTCTATTTCCTAACTGGTTGGAAGGGAAGGCTGTGATGTGAGTGACAGGAAATGGGAAACCTGGAGAAGCCCGGAAGAGCACTGGGGTCCTAAGGTCAAAGTCTAAAGCGCAGCCTCCTCTCAAATCCTTTGTGCTTGCTCAACTTGTTCCCTTAGGGGAAATAGTATAGGGGATGGAAATAATCATTTTTAGCTTGGATAGCAAATGGTTCCTTCCACCCCTGGGCTCTACTGGATGATTGCAAGGGACATTTGGCGGGTGGAAAGAAACCCCTCCAATGATGGATACATGAGTACTGATGTCTACAATTTCATGTGCAGAAGATTCAGAGCTTGGGATTCTGTATCTCAAAGAACGTACAATGGGGGTGGGCGAGGTGACTCATGCCCATAATCCCAGCACTTTGGGAGGCCAAAGGAGGGGGACAGATCACTTGGGGTCAGGAGTTCAAGACCAGCCTGGCCAACATGGTGAAACCCCATCTTTACAAAAAAAAAAAATCAGCTGGGTGTGGTGGGGCACCTGTAATCGAAGCTATAATGTTTGCAATAGCAGAGGAGTGAGGAGTGGAGATCTTTGTGCAAAAAATTTTGGCACTCAAGATAATACCCTTGAGGTCCATCCAAGTTATTGCCCATTCTTTTTTACTGTAGCACAGTCTGTTTAACTCTTCACCTATCAAAGGACATTTTGGTTGTTTCTAGTTTTTTGCTATTACAAATAAAGCTGCTGTAAATGTACGAGAATTTGTGTGGACGTAAGTTTTCATTTCTCTGGGATAAATGCCTAGGAGTGTGATTGCTGGGTCCTATGGTAATTGCATGTTTAGTTTTATATGAAACTGAGAGTTTTCCACAGTGGCTGCAGCCTGAGAGATCCAGTTTCTCTACATTCTTACCAACATTTGGTATTGTCACTGTTTTTTATTTCAGCTGTTCTAATAGGTATGTAGTGAAATCTCATTGAAGTATTAATTTGCATTTCCCTAATGATTAATGATGGTGAACATATTTTCATGGCTTACAGTCCATGTTTCCTCTCTGGTGAAACATATCTTTATGTCCTTTGCCCATTTGCTAATTGGATTTTGTTTTACTGTTGATTTTTTTAAAGTTCTTAATGTATTCCAGATATGTCTCATTTGTCAGATGTATGGTTTGCAAATATTTTCTCCCATTATATTATATAACTTGTCTTTTCATCTTCTTTCACGAGTAAACATTTCGTATTTTGGTCAGGTCCAATTTATTGATTTTTTTCCTTTCATAGATTGTGCTTTTGGTATTAAGTCTAAGAACTTTTTCCCTAAGTCCTAGATCCCAAACATTTTCTACTGTTTATTTAAACATTTAAAAATAGTTTTTACGTTTAACTCCATCCTCCATTTTCAGATAATTTTTGTATAACGTATGAGTCTTAGATTGAGGTTTGTGATGGTTAATTTTGTGTGTCAACCTGGCTAGGCCACAGTAACCAGACATTTGATGAAACATCTCTGAATGTTGCTGTGAGGGTATTCTTTTTTAGAGGAGATTAACATGTAAATCAGTAGACTTCGAGTAGATTACCTTCCATAATGGGGGTGGGTGTTATCCAATCAGTTGAAGGCCTTAAGCAAAAGACTGACCTCCCCAGGAGGATGGAATTCTGTCAGCGGGCGGACTGCCTTTGAACTCAAGTTGCAACATTAACTCTTCCCTGAGTCTCCAGCCTGCTGGCCTACCATGCAAATTTTGGACTTGCCGGCTTCCACAATTCCGTGAGCCAATTCCTTAATCAATCAATCAATCAATCAATCTCTCCCTCTCTGTCTCTTTTTCTCTCTCTAAATACGCTGCCACCACCGCCCCACACACATCCTATTGGTTCTTCTTCTCTGGAGAACCCTGGTTCTTTTTTCCCAACTGGATGTGCAAGTTTCTCCATCATCATTTGTTTAAAAGGCTATCTTTTCTCCATTGAATTGCATGTGTATCTTTTAAAAAGTCAGTTGGTCATACTTCTATGGGTCTATTTCTGGGTTCTGGTCTGTTCTATTGATTGATGTGTCTATCCTTCTACCAATACCACACAGTCTTGATTACTGTAGATATATAACAGGGTCAACTGATTCCTCCCACTTTATTCTTCTTTTTCAAACTTGCTTTAGCTATTTGGGTTCCTTTGACTTTCTGTATAAATTTGACATAAAATTATACAAAAGTCTAGTTGCTGTTTTGATAGGAATTATGTTAAACATGTATATCAATTTAGAAATTATTGACGCCTTTATGCATAATCTTTAAAATGGATTTAAAGCATTTAAAGTACATAGTATGTTTCTCCATTTAGTTAGATATTTGATTTATTTCCTCAACACTTCATAGTTTTCAACATACAAGTCTTATTCATGTTTTGTTAGATATACACCTAAGTCTTTTTTTGAGCAATTATAAAGGGTGTTGTATTTGTAACTTTGATGTTTATGTATTCATTACTAGCATATAGAAATACACTGATTTGTGTATGCTTATCTTGTATCTCCTGACCTTGATGAACTCATTTATCAGTTCTAGGAGTTTTTTAAAAAATAGTTTTCTTGGTAGTCTTTATACAGACCATCATGTCATCTGAAAATAATGAAATTTTCATTTCTTCTTTTCTAATCTGTATGCCTTTTATTTCCTTTTCTGGACTTTCTGTGCTAGCTAGAATGTCCAGCACTATGATGAATAAGAATAGTGAAAGTGGACACCCTTGCCTTTTTCCTGATCTAAGGGTGAAAACAATCAGTTTTTCACCATTAAGTAAAATGTTAGCTGTAGAGTTGTTGTTTTGCAGATACTCTTTATCAAGTTGGGGAAATTTTTCTCTATTCCCTGTGTACTGAGAGATTTTATCATTAATGGATGCTGAATTTTGTCAAATGTTTTTTGGCATCAAATGATAAAATCATGTGATTTTTCTTCTTTACCTGTTAATATGGTGGTTCATATTGATTGGTTTTTAAATATTGAACCAGACTTGCGTACATGGAATAAACCCTATTTGGTCATGGTATGTAATTCCTTCATATTGCTGAAGTCTATTTGCTAATATTTTGTTATTAATTTTCGCATCTAAACTCGAGTGATCTTGCTCTGCAGTTTTCTTGTAGTGTTTTTGTCTGGTTTTAGTATCAGTTTGTGTTTTTCAAGGAATTGGTTCATTCTTACATTTGTGTGTCTAAAGTTGTTAATCTTTTGATGTCTACAGGGTTTGTAGTGGTATCCCCTGTTTTGTTCCTGATACTGGTAATTTGTTTCTTCTCCCTCTCTCTTCTCTCTCTCTC
>NW_016107773.1:1012548-1036376 GCF_001604975.1 Cebus imitator
TTATTTTTATTTTTTACAAAGGAACAGAATTTTTTCCCATTAATTTTCTCTATTGTTTTCCTTTCTTTCAATTTCAACTCTTATCTTTATTATTTCCTTCCTTCTGCTTGCTTTGTGTTTATTTGTTCTTTTTGTAGGTTCTTGAGGTGGGAACTTAGATTACTGATTTAAGACCTTTTCTCTTTTCTAACGTATAATTTAGTGATATAAATTTCCCTCTCAGTGTGGCTTTTCCCGTGTCCCACAAACTTTGAAATATTACACTTTTATTTTCAGTTCGGTTCAATGTATTTTAAATATTTCTCCTGAGACTGCCTCTTTGGCCCATAGATTATTTAGAAGAATGTTGTTTATTTTCCAAGTGTTTGGATGTTTTCCTGTTATCTTTCTGTTATTAATTTCTAATTTGATTCCATTATCATCAGAGAACACACTATGTACAATTATAATTCTTCTAAATTTGTTGTGATTTCTTTTATTATGGCTCAGAATATGGTCTATCTTGTGCTATGTTCTACAGAATGTGTATTCTGCTTGTGTTGGATGGAGTATTCTATATGTGTTGATTAAATCCTGTTATTGATGGTATTGTTGAATTCTATATTTTTGCTAATTTTCTGTCTAGTTGTTCTATCAATTGTTAAGAGAGGGGTGTTGAAATTTCCAACTATTATTGTGGCTTTATGGATGTTCTTTCAGTTCTATCAGTTTTTGCTTCACATGTTTTGCTTCACAAACAGCTTGGTTGTTCGGTGCATGCACATTTAGGATTGCTAGGTCTTTTTGGTGAGTTGAGCCATTTATCATTATATAATGTCCCTCTCCATCTCTGGTAATTTTCTTTCTCTGAAGTCTATCTGATATTAATATAGACACTCACGCTTTGTTTTGAGTAGTGCTTGCACGATATGTATCTTTCCTTCCTTTTACTTTCAGTCGTCTTATATAATTATATTTAAGGCAAGTTTCTTGTAGAGTACATACTGTTGGGTCATTTTATCTTATCCATTCTGCCAGTCTCTGTCTTCTAATGGGTGTATTTGGACCTTATATACATTTAATGTAATTATTGATATGTTAGGATCTACGTCTGCCATTTTATTTTTAATTTTGTTTTCTTTTTCCTGCCTTCCTATGAGTACTTGAATATTTTGGGGAATATTTTGTAACATTTTGATTTATCTTTAGTGTATTGAGTGTATATATTTGTACAGATTTTGAGTGGCGGTTCTAGGTATCACATTGTATATACATAACTTATCACAGTCTACTGGTAATGTTATTTTGCCAGTATGAGTGAAGTGTAAAAACCCTACTTCTGTTAATGCCCCTTTATCTCCCTAGTTTATGATATAATCATCTTAAATATTTCCTCTACATGCAATTAGAACTATATCAGACAGTATGATTATTTTTGCTATGACCATCAAACAACATTTGAAGACTCAGAGAGGAAAGAAATTCTAACATGTTCATCATGTTTTTACTTATTGTGTTCTTTCTTGCTTATTGCTGTTTCAAGATTTATTTTATCATTTCTGTTCTGTTTAGAGAACTTCCTTTAGTTATTATTTTAGAGTAGCTCTGATGGAGACAGGTTTTCTTAATTTTCCTTCATCTGAGAATGTCTCCATTCTCCCTTCATTCCTGAAGGACATTTTTGTGGGATATAGGATTTAGTTTTTTTCTTTCAATATTTGAAAAATGTGCCAATTCCTTCTGGCTATGTGGTTTCTGATGAGAAATCAACTGCCATTTACATAATTGTTTCTCAGTTTCTCTGTCAAATCATTGTTTTTATTTTCTTTTTTGAGACAGAGCCTCACTCTGTTGCTCAGGTTGGAGTTCAGTGTGGCATGATCATGGCTCACTGCAGCCTCAACCTCACTGGGCTCAATGACTTTCCTACTTGAGCCTCCTGAGTAGCTGGGACTACAGGTGTGCAACACCACATCTGGCTAATTTTTGCACTTTTTGTAGAGATGGGGTTTCACCATATTGTCCAGGCTGGTCTCAAACTCCTGGGCTCAAACAATCCACCCGCCTTGGCCTCCCAAAGTGCTGGGATTACAGGCATGAGCCACTATGCTTGGCCAAATCATTGTTTTTCCTCTGTCTGCTTTCAAGATTGTTTTCTTTGTCTTTAGTTTTCAGCAGTTGGACTATGATATCTCTTAGTGTGGATTTTTTGGGGTTTAGCATGTTTGGGATTCTCTAAGCTTTTTGAATCTGTAGGTTTATGTCTTTTGCCAAGTTTGGAAAAGTTTCAGCCATTATTCATTGAAATACTTTTCAGTCCTAGTCTCCTCCTCTCATCCTGGGACTCCAATAACATGAATGTTTTATCTTTTGTAACAGTTCTACAGGTCCCTGAGACTCTGTTATTTTTTTCCAGTCTATTTGTTTTCTGCATAATTTCTATTGTTATATACTCAAGTTCGCTAATATTTTTTTCCTTTGTCCCCTCCATTCTGTTGTTCACCCTATTCACTGATATTTGCATTTTGGTTATTATGTTTTTCAGTTCTAAAATTTACATTTGGTTCTTTATATATTCTTTTTTGCTGAGACTTTCTGTTCTTTTTTTTTTTTTTGAGACAGGTTCTTGCTCTGTCGCCAGGCTAGAGTGCAGTGATGCGATCTTGGCTCACTGCAACCACTGCCTCCCGGGTTCAAGCGATTCTCCTGCCTCAGACTCCCAAGTAGCTGGGATTACAGGCGTGTGCCACCATGCCCAGCTAGTTTTTTGTATTTTAGTAGAGACAGGGTTTCACCATGTTGGCCAGGATGGTCTCAATCTCCTGACCTTGTGATCCACCTGCCCCAGCCTCCCAAAGTGCTGGGATTACAGGCGTGAGCCACCACGCTGTCCCCTGTTCTTTTTATTTGTTCCAAACATGTTTGTAATTGCTCATTGAAGCATTTTTGTGATAACTGTTTCAAAATCTTTGTCAGATAATTCTATCTCAGTCATCTTAGTGTTGGCATGTATTGATTGTCTTTTTCATTCAGTTTGAAATCTTCCTGGTTTTTGGCATGATGAATGATTTTCAATTGAATACTGTTCATTTTGGATATTATGTTATGAAACTCTGGATCTTATTTAATTAAACCTTATGTTTTAGTGATTTTTTTTCTGACATTGCTTTAGTAGAAAAAAGGGAAAGGGATGCCTTGTTACTGCCAGACTGGAGTAGAAGATCAGGCTCGCCACTCAGCCTTTGCTTGCAGTTGGAGGTGAGGGTTACAGTTTTTCCTCCCATGTTTGGCTACAGTAGAGCAGCAATTGTGTAAAAGTTTTCTGTCTTTTTCGGGTGCCCCTTTCCTAGTCCTTTGGCTAGAGAGAAGAGGCTTTTGTTGGGGCTTTAGAAAAATCTGCTCCCTTGGCCGGGCACAGTGGCTCACACCTTAAATCCCAGCACTTTGGGAGGCCAAGGTGGGCAGATCACGAGGTCAGGAGTTCGAGACTAGCCTGACCAACATGGTGAAACCCTGTCTCTACCAAAATATTTAAAAAATTAGCCAGGCATGGTGGTGCATGCCTGTAATCCCAGCTACTCAAGAGGCTGAGGCAGGAGAATTGCTTGAACCCAGGAGGTGGAGGTTGCAGTGAGCCGAGATCATGCCACTGCACTCCAGCCTGGGTGACAGAGTGAGACTCAGTCTCAAAAGAAAAAAAGAAAAAGTAAAAGAAAAATCTGTTCCCATTGGTGTTTTCTGAATTGCTAGCTTCTCTAGCAGCTGGTCTGGGATACCTGAGGCCAAAAGAAAGCTTGGGGAACTCAAGAACGCGTCACTCTTTGAGTCTCAAGGTCCTCAGTGAGTCTATCTTCTCTCCATCTTTCTTGGTTGTCTTATGTTTGTGTATATATAATAACTAGGGTTTATAGTTGTACCTAGTGAAAGGAATAGGGAAAAGTATATCTATTCCATCTCTCTAAAAGCAGAAGTCGACTTTTAGGATCTCACATCTCTGATTAGTTATTAAATCTCATTACTTATCTCTGGAGGTATGGTGTCAAAAACTCACATTTTAATACGCTGTCTTTGTTGAACGAGTGGATCATACTCATGTAGCTTGTGAGATGTTGAAGTAGAACTATAGATTAAAGTGTCCCCTGAGCTCGTCAGCTGCTGAGCTGGTGACAGATTCCTTGAGTCTGTACTGCTCTTTAACTAACAAGTGTTCAGTATGTGCCCAGAACTGTACTGGGCGTTTAAGAAACTATGAAGAAAGATGTGGCCTTGACTCTCAGGGTATTTATGTCTATTTGGGAAAACAAGAAAAGTGAATTCTCCATTTCAGGACGTAGAATATAGTAGACACTCAATACACGCTTGTAGCATGAATGAATGCTGCTGAGCACATGCTGATTGCCCCTGAATGAGAAGTGCTAAACTAAACTGTGTAATGCAGATTAAAAGTGCTGTATGAAGCCAGAAGAGAGGCAGTAGTATGGCTGAAGTGGTCGAGAAGGGTTGTTTTTTTAAGAAGGTAGAGGTTGAGTGGTCTTGACAGTATGTCAGTACCTGGAGGTAGTTTTTGAAGGAAAAATTGACAGGACTTGTTAACAGACTGTTTGTTGGGGTTGAAATTCAGTAAAAAGCAAAACAGACTTTGGTCCTGGGTGACAGGGAGATGAGGGAAACACAGTGAATTTAACTTTGTACCTGATTAGCTTGAGTTGTTAGCAAAACATCCAAGCACAAGTACACAGTATTTGGAATATTTGGAGGTGAAGAAAAGATTAGACTAGAAAAACCCATCTTTTCACTTGAGAGTCTCCAGAAGATATAGGAACTATCCCATCTTAGCAGCCAACAAATGATGTGAGCTAAGGTAATTAATAACCTCTCTCAGGGCTCCAGTTTCCTCATGTATTAAATGAAGTGCATTGGTAGGTATTTTTTTTTATGAGATAACATTGGATTAGCATAGTATCTGGTATTTGGAAGGAGCCCTATACTTGCTGGAATATTTTTCTTCCAGCTCTAATGATCTAGGATTGTGTGATTACTTCGAGATATGAACTGTCCTCAATATATCTGCTGATATGGTTTGGCTGTGTCTCCACCCAAATCTCATCTTGAATTGTAGTTCTCATAATCCCCAAGTGTCATGGGAGGGACCTGGTGGGACGTAATTGAATCATACGGGTGACTACCCTCATGCTGTTCTCGTGATAATGAGTGAGTTCTTACAAGATCTGATGGTTTTTCAAGGGGCTTTTCCCTCTTTTGCTCGGGACTTCTCTCTCCTGCCACCATGTGAAGAAAGACGTGTTTGCTACCCTTTCCACCATGAGTATAAATTTCCTGAGGCCTCCCCAGCCATGTGGAACTGTGAGTCAATTAAGCGTCTTTCCTTTATGAATTATCCAGTCCTGGGTATTTCTTCAGAGCAGCATGAGAACAGACTAATACATCTGCCTTCTATGATTGAGTTTTTCCTCCAGCAGAGCCCACCAGTTTATATCATGTGAAGCTAAGAATCTAGGGAAGAGAGGGTTACACATGTTGTGTCTCAATCTTTTCAGACTTCCCAAGTTTTTCTATCTTTTGAGCATTTGCATTTTTCACGCTTGAATCAGAAAAGCCTCCATTTTGGCTGACTCTAGCCCTTCACTCTGGGGAGTAAATGGGCAGGTAGCCATTAGTACACAGGAAGGGAGGGATTTGTGGTATCTTAAAGCCATTGGATTTTATTTATTTCCAGTTTGCTCAACATTTGTTCCCCAGATCTGGACAGTTTAAAAAGGGGTGGGGATAGAGAGAGAAGGATGAAAATTAACTAGGACTCGAGAAAAGGAAAAACATATTTGCCTTTCAATATCAAACTAAGGCTCAGAGAATTATTATTATTATTATTATTCTTGACATAGGATTTCATTCTGTCACCTATGCTGGAGTGCAGTGGTGTGATCACAGCTCACTGCAGCCTTGACTTCCTGGGCTATGATCAGCCTCAGCCTCCTGAGTAGCTAGGACTACAGGCATATACCATCATGTCTGCTTATTTTTCACATCTTTTCTTTGTTGAAATGGGGTCTTCCTACGGTGCCTAGGCTGTGCTGGAACGTCTGGCCTCAAGCAACCCTCCCACCTTAGCCTCTCGAGTAGCTGGGATTACAGGCGATTGTCACCAGACCTGGCTAATTTTTAAATTTTTTGTATAGACGAGGTTTTGCCATGTCGCCCAGGCTGGTCTTGAATGCCTAGGCTTAAGTGAGCCACCCACCTTGGCCTCCCAAACTGCTAGGATTACAGGCATGAGCCACTGTACCTGGCCCCTCAGAGCACTTAAATCTGAAAAGACTTCTGGGCTTTAGTTTTTCTAAAAACTGACTACTGCCGTAACCGTCCATATGGTATCTGAAGAGCTGACACTGAGCCCAAGAGTTTGAGGCTCCAGTGAGCTATGATCACCCCACTGCATTCTGGCCTGGGTAACATAGAGAGACCCTATCTGAATTTTTTTTTTAAGGATGAAGAATTGACACTGGTTGGAGAAATGGATATCTCATTACTAGGATCTTATGAATGTCAGCCCTCCAGCCTAAGTAGTATTTACTTCTTTCAAATTAAAAAAAATTGGTTAAAGTAAGATAAGCTCATTACAAAAATAAGAAAATTAAAATGACTCATAATCCCACAACACAGGGATGATTATTGTTTTGTAGTTTGTTGTTTAGGGACATGGTCACCCAGGCTGGAGCAAGGTGGTGTGATCACAGCTCACTGCAGCCTCAAACTTCGGGATCCAAGGGATCCTCCCATCTCAGCCTGCCGAGTAGCTAGGACAACAGGCATGTGACACTATGGCTGGCTAATCATTGTTAACATTTCATTTTTTTTTCTGTTGAGATGGAGTCTCACTCTGTCGCCAGGCTGGAGTGCAGTGGTGCGATCTCAGCTCACTGCAATCTCTGCCTCCTGGGTTCAAGCTATTCTCCTGCCTCAGCCTCCCGAGTAGCTGAGATTACAGGTGTGCGCCACCATACCCAGCTATTTTTTTTTTTTTTTTGTATTTTCAGTAGAGACAGTGTTTCAACATGTTGGCCTTGATATCCTGACCTCATGATCCACCTGCCTCAGCCTCCCAAAGTGCTGGGATTAGAGGTGTGAGCCATTGTCCCTGGCCCATTGTTAATTTCTATTATTTCTTTCTAGTCTTTTTTTTCTGCATGCACACACACAAACAAAGACACTTGGGATTTCACTGTACGTTCGTCTGTGTATCCTCCTTTTCCCCACTTAATTTAGACTCTGAACATTTACTCATGTCATTAAATATTCTTGTAAGCATGATTTTAAATAACTACGTTGCATTTCCTAGTGTAAATGTTACTGCATAGGATTTCATAGTATGGATAACTGAAGTTGTTTCCACTTTTTCTCTATTTCAAATGAGGGCACAATGAATTTCTGTGCATTTGTATTTTGTGCATCTCCATTTTCTTTTAGGATGAATCCTTAGATAGAGAATTACTGGGTGAAAGGATAAGAATATTGTTAAGGCTTTGGAGCATTTTGCCAAGTTGCCCTGTGGGAGAGTTTTACCAATTTGCATTCCTATTAGTGTTTGAGAATGCCTGACTCACTGCATTAACACAGAATATTTTATCATCATGTATACATGATTCTCTTTTGGGTCATTTCAATTCAGATGGCATTTAGTGAGCACCTACTGTGTGTAGGGTGTTGTGCTAGGCATCTCTCCTGTTGTTATACAGCATAAGTGCTAGATCTATAACACATGTACAAAGATGGTTAAAAATGCAAATGAAATATAACAACACATAAATTTCTATGGCCAGGGCTGACATTATTCAGCCTTTAAATGGCTACTCATTGAGTAAAGACGCTGTGCTAGATAATTTAAAAATTAATTTAGATTTTGTAAGCACTTAAAAATCCAGAACGCATAATATAAATCTTGCAAACAATAGAGGTTTCATTGAGATCACTTACACTCTATTTCCTGGTATAAATTAGAGTAGGAATGGAAAGGAATATTACAAATCCACATATTTTTAAAAATCAACAATCACAACTCATTTAAGTGAAAAGACAATTTCTGCTTTTGTCAGTTCCCTTCAGAAAGTTAACTTGTTGGTTATCAGAAAAGGGGGACACAAAACACGTGGAAAACTAACCTCCTTCTGGCAGCTGGGGATAATTTGTCAGTTTCCTTTGAAATGTGGCTTTGTGCTCACTGGCGAAGGCAGCTGGAACAGAAAAAGCATGACAGACAAAAGCTGAAATCCACATGAAGAAAGGTCTTTTTCCCAAAAACTACTGCCTGAGTTAGCAACGGTCAGAACAGAAAGTACATGTATATCTTCCCAGCAACAAACATGTCTGGTACTAGAGAAGACCCCCTATGTGACAGGAGGCATTTAGAATGGCTGTAGCCTTGAATAGGGCTGCTGGACAGCATTTGAACAAATCTTCCCACCCCCAAGACAAATCACACCCTCAAATTAAATCCATCTAAAACTGTGACTAAAGAAACGAAATTATGTTTTTCAATCAGTCCAAAGCATTTACTATTCTGAAAAGGAAGACCTACTTACTATATAGTGGATGATGGTACAAGAAGTAGACGTTTCAGTATATGATTTCCGGTTGAAAAGTAACCAATAGAATAGCGAAAAATAATGCTATCAAACCAGAAATAACTGAAATGATCTAGTGAATGCATAAGCTGTGGTACATCCATGCAATGGAATACTATTCAGCAATACAAAGGAATGAAAAACAGATACATGAATCTCAAAATAGTTACACTGAGTGAAAGAAGTCAGTCTCAAAGGGTTACATAGTGTATGATTCAATTTCTGGGACATTCTGAAAAAGACAAAATTGTAGCAAGAAAACAGATCAATGTAGGGGTTAAAGGGAGGAGCTGATTACAAAGGGCAGCATGAGGGGATTTTGGGGGTACTGGAACTGTTCTGTATCATCATTGTGGTGGCAGTTACGTGACTTTATGTATCTGCCTAGACTCATAGAACTGTACACCAAAAAAGCAAATTTTAAAATAGCACACTATTTTAAAAAGTAAAATTTAAAAAGTCTCGTAAAAATACTACTATCAAACATGGGGAGGTGGAAGAAAGAGAGGCAGTTGGGAGTAATGTTAAGTGAGCTAAATCTTTCATTTTTACAACAGGGAATCAATAGACAATGTCCAAAATGGATACACCAAGAATAGGAATAGAGTAATATTTAGAGATACAGATGTAACTATCAGATGAATTGCCAACAGAATCTGTTCAAAATGGTTGCCTCTGAGGAGTGGGACTGGGGATGGGGAGGAGTGGGGCAGAGAGCCGTTGTTTTTTATTACCAGCTCTCTATATTATTTGATATTTTTAAACCATGGTCATGTATTACTTTGATTTAAAAATGAATGTAGTGGAAAAGCACTGGACTGGGAATCTAGAAACCTATTCTCTAACCCTAATTTTGCACTAATTGAGCAAATCCCTTCCCCTCTCTGGACCTTGGGTTCTCCATCTGTATGATAAAGGGGCTGGACTATGTGATGTTTAAGGTCTCCTTCATACCTAAAGAAAACTATAAAATTCGATTACTTGCATATATCCACAATTCTTTGTTGAATGCCAAGCTATGCAACATGCATTTTTATTTTTAAAGCTGGAAGAGACCAACTCATCAAATTCAACAGTCTCTTTTTAACTGCTGAAGAAACCAAGACACAGATTCATTAAAAAATTCACTTGGAATGACAGTTAATTGGCAACAGAGCTAGGACTGGAGCTCGGGGCTCTTCGTGGCTCTTTCTGTTGCACCACATAGCTTCTCCTAGGCCTAATGGAATCAGTCCTGGGCACCAGGGTTGACAAAAATTCCCTTGGATGACACCAGGAGTGTAATTCACGTACTGAAACGGTTTCATTAGCCTGGGAGATGAGTCAGAATTTTGGAAGTGGTCCCTGACATAAGCATGTATGACACAATAACATAGGCATCCCAAAGTTGGTCAAGTCTATGTTAAAATTCCAATTTTAGGACTCTATTCCCTAATAACTGTCTAATAAGCTGCCCTTGGCAGCTACTGCTAGCCTACTGACTTCCCCTTTTGTGTGACAGGAATCCCACTACTCAGAAATATCACCATTCTCATTCTGATGTAAAACAATGGGCTCATCCATTTTTTTCTCATCAGCCTTTCATCTCTAGAGCCTCTCAGCTTGTAGCATGATTCACTGAAATACATCAAATATGACAGAAGATATGTGCATTTGGAAACCAAACCTGCATCAGCCATCATCAAATTAAAAAGGTATTTTGATCTGATTTAGCAATCATCCTTGGAAGAAAGTTGAAACAGACCCCTGACTTTGACCACACCGTCTTCCTAGGGAAGACCTTCCATGTTGACCCGCAAGCAAGCTAAAAGTATGTGTTTTGCCAACCCTCCCCCTTTGCTGGGGCCCACAGGCGCACTTGCCCCTCATCGCACAAGGTCTGGGGTTTACAGAATAAGGACACCATTATGCAGGGTTATCATTCTTCCTTAGTGGAAACAACACTGCCCTTTGTAAGTTCCCAGCTAACTTCAAAGGGTGTGGCTATCTTTCTGTGCTCCAAGGGGAGGCTCCTTGGGAAACATTGCTCACAGTGCCTTTCCAGCTCTAGAATCTTCTTTAGCTGATAGTGAGTTAGAGCAGGCATTTTCAGGCAGCACCCCCAGCCCTGCACCCCCCCACCCCGCCCCATTGGTGCTTTGTCTACTTTAGAGGCCAAACTGGATTTTTTAAAACCTACTTGGAAAGTACTTGTTTGCCAACTTTTATGCTCCACTCCTATCAGTGCCCCCACTCCAGCCTGGCTTTCTGCCCAGCTCTGAATCTTGCCTTACCTACTGCCTGGCGTTTACTTCACAACAGCTGGCCCAGAGATCTCAAGTACTTAGCCTCAGCTGCCAGCTTTGGGAAGGAGAGGCCCCTGTAGTTGAGCCTGTGACAAAGACAGCATTTGTTTCCACGCTGGTATTCTCAATGTCAACATCAGTGACAGGCTCCAAAGAGGATCATACCCGTCATTGCCCACTTGATGAGAACTCCACAAGCCCAGGGATGTCCATTCATCCGGCTTCAGCTCTCCCCACAATGCTGTGAGATGACTAGAGACCACTAATAAGATTCCTGTTTTTATTTGCCCATGGGGAAAGCAGACAAATGCCTGGAGACTAGGGGACTTGTCCAAGAGAAATACGAGCATTTTATTCTCAACAAGAATCAGGATAGCTGTGTCTGACAAATGTTGGTTTCTGTGATTTACGAATTCGTTTAGCTGAAAAGTGCTATGAGCTGGCTTGCTCATCACTGAGTGACCTGAAGTGATCGATGATGGAGAGGAGGTTGCTGTGAGGATAGAGGTGGCTCAGTACCCTGCAGGAGCAATGCAAAGAGACACTGTACCCGAGACCATCTCCCCAAACTGCAAAAGAAATATACAAAAATATATATCTCCATATAATTATGTTTTGGCTGTTGAGTTTTTCTTTACAACAATAAAAGTAGTGCTATTGTCTTGTTCCTCAGTAAGTTAAACACAGATTTACCATATGACCCAGCAAGTCTATTCCTAGGTACATATCCAATAGAATTGGAAATAGGTGTTGAAACAAAAACTTGTACCCCAAATGTGTAGCAACACTATTCATAATAGCCAAGAGGTTGAAACAATCCAAGTGTCCATCAGCTGATGAATGGATAAGCAAAATGTCGTATATTGGTACAATGGAATATTATTCAGCCATAAAAAGGAATGAAATGCTTATACATGCTACAATTTGGATGAACCTTGAGAATATATGCTAAGTGAAAGAAGCCAGACACAAAAGGACTGCTATATGATCCCAGTTATATGAAATATCCACAATGTGCACATCCACAGATACAGAAAATAGATCAGTGGTTATATAGGGTTAGGGGAAGAACAGGGAGTGAGTACTTCAAGAGGGATAGGATTTCCTTTTGGGATGATGAAAATGTTCTGGAAATTGATAGTGGTGGTGGCTGGACAACACTGTGAATGTGCTTTGTTCCATTTATTCTATCATTTTGTATCGTTTTTCTTTTTCTTTTCTTTCTTTCTTTTCTTTTTTGAGACGGAGTCTTGCTCTGTTGCTAGGCTGGAGTGGAGTGGCGTGATCTAGGCTCACTGCAACCTCTGCCTTCTGACTTCAAGCAATTCTGCTGCCTCAGCGTCCTGAGTAGCTGGGACTACAGGTGTGCGTCACCACATCTGGTGAATTTTTTGTATTTTAGTAGAGATGGGGTTTCACCATGTTGGCCAGGATGGTCTCGATCTCCTGACCTCGTGATTCACCCATCTCGGCCTCCCAAAGTGCTGGGATTACAGGCATGAGACACTGCACCCAGCCTCATGAGCCCCTTGCCAACATGGAGGGTCACTCTGGCCACCCTTGCCATGGCCTGTGCTCAGTGCTCACTCCAGATACGTGCTGCTTACTCTTTATCCATATGAATAAGACAAGGCCATTTTGCATTGTGTGGCATAATAATCCATGCAGATCCCACGGCTCCAAAGCTGGTTGGGGGTGACAGGTTGGGATGCCAGCAAATAGGATAGTGGCAGGCTGGAGTTTCTGAACTGATACGACTACAACAACCAGTAATCCTGTCTCACATAAACAAATTTATTTGAAATAATCCATGTTAAGATGCCTTACCCATCTTAAGCACTCAATAAATGTTAATTATTATACTTTTTTGAGGCGGGGTCTCACTCTGTCGCCCAGGCTAGAGGACAGTGATGTGATCACGGCTCATGCAAACCTCCACCTCCAAGGCTCAAGTGATCCTCCTACCTCAGCCTTCTGAGTAGCTGGGATTACAGGTGTATACCACCATGCCTGGCTAATTTTTGTCTTTTTTTGTAGAGATGGTGTTTTGCCACGTTGCCCAGGCTGGTCTCAAACTCCTGGGCTCAAGTGATCTGCCAACTTTGACCTCCCAAAGTACTGGGATTACAGTGTCAGGTACCACTCCCAGCCTATGCTTTTATGATAAAGGTATTTTATACATCCATTAAAATTATGTTTTTGAATATATCTAGGCATATAAGAAAGTCATTGTTAAGTGAAAGGACGTTACAAAGAATGCATACAGTATCATCTCATTTTTACAAAAAATGTGATTTGTGTATGAGAGATATTGTATAGTAATTTACAACTCAGGATCTGAAGGTAGGCCTGTTCTTAAATCTGTGCACTATCACTTATTAGCTGTGTGACCTAGAGTAAGTTACTAAGCCTCTCTGAGCACCTTACTATATATATACACATATATATGCATATATATTTGTAATGATATGCTTGGATATCTTGAAACCCAAGAAGTGTTAAGTGAATTGTAATTTCACAAAAGAATGAATAAGAGAGTTCAATACGGTAGTTGGATGCACAGTGGACAGCGCAAAAATGAAAACTTTTCAGTGGGCCAGAAACAACCAGTCAAAAACTACCATGATAAAAAGACACGAGACACAAGGCAGGTGTAGGTTTAGTGCAAAGTGCTGGCTGTCTGATCTGCCAAACTCTAGGTCACACTTGGACCCCTGGGCTTAGAAGCAGCTCCATGGTTGCTATGGTTTCTCAGGCCTGTCAGCCTCTGGCCCTTGGCCTTCGCACACTCAAGGGTCTTGAAGTCAAACTGCATTCGACATCACCTTATCGTACTTGTTCTCTCTTCAGCCAAGATGTAATTGCTCCAATAGCAAACTAGTTTGCAGAAGTGCTACTCTGCCTCTCTGGTAGACAACTTTATATATCTTCCTCATTGCAAAGCCATTTTTGCTTCTTGAACTACATTTGATTTTCATTAGAAAGTATTTTCTTTAAATTTGCAGGGAGAAGAAACTTAAGTACTCCTCTCCAGGAAGTTTTGCATAGTCATTAAGACTATGGGTTCAAACCTCAGCTTTCCACCTATTAGCCACCTTGCCTTAAGTCCCTAAGTCTCCCTTTCCATCAGTTTCCCCCTCCGTAAATGGAGGACAATAATATTATCTCACTTAAGGGTGCTGTAAGAGTAAATGAGATTATGTATGTAAAGGGTTTTTAGCACAGTGCTGGACACATAGAAAGCTCTCAATATACAGGAGATGCTATCACTAAAACAGGAAGAGTTTGTCCTAAATGAATATCAAAGGTTTCATCTCTTATAAGCTAAAAACTACTCTCAGCAATTAAATGGGATTTCTCCACCCCTAGTTTCTATCCAACAAAATTTCAAAAATGTCAGGGTCTTAATTTTAGTCTCGGGCTCCCAAACACAACTGTGCAGACATTTGTATATAAGGAAATATATCTATATGGAAATATACATAAGGAAATACACGATCTCCGTACAGAGCCACAGGACACTTCATCCAGCACAGCAACTGAAACACAACAATGTCATTTTTATATTCCTTTAAATATATATAAAAATATATTTATTTTTATATTTAAAAGTTCATAAGAACAAAATCCTCCTTTTCCAGCCAGATGAATGTATTGGTACCTTTGCTTTGCCCTGCCCCTGAGCTGGAGTAGCTGAACCTGTACTGAATCCAGCCTCCAAGAGCAATCTTGGTCAAGTGCAGGAACCCCTGCGGGGGTTCCACCCCATTTGTACTTGAGGGTATGTGGGGATTGGGTCAGGCATGGGTTTCTCAGGCACACATAGCAGCCTCAGAGGGGTCTCTACATGAAACCACCTCACTCATATTTCTGAAAGAAATGCTCAAAGCCGAGATGGGTTGGGTGGCTAACACTGGTAAACCCAGCAACTCGGGAGGCTGAGGTGGGAGGATCGTTTGAGCTTGGGAGTTCCAGATCAGCCTGAACAACATAGTGAGACCCTCATCTCCAAAATAAAAGGAAAAAGCTCAAATCTGAGAAAGAAATGCTCATGACAATCCAGGGAACTGAATCCCGAGAGACCTTTGCAAGATCTCCCTTTTGTACCTTTCATGTTAAAATGTCAACAGAATTGCATCCATGTGGGACCAGGTTCACGACTCACCTGTGAAAACTGAGAGACCATTTTTCCACCCAAAAAGCCTCACAAGACCTGTTACATCAAGTAGAACTCTGGGCAGAGGCGGAGGAAGGGAACTGTGGAGGTACTTTGTCATCCCATGCCTCAAAGCGTCCCTAGGGCAGTAACTTGGACATAAGTTAGGGCAGTTTCTATGTCAAAGGACCCTCTGTGACTCCTTTGGTGAAGAACCGTGGTGCAACATGAAAAGTCACCTCTCAGGTTCTCTCCTTTGCAAGTTGTCTTGCCTGGTTTTCTTCAAGCAGGACACGTGCTCCTGGATGAAAGAGGTATTTCTCATGTTGTAGAAATATAAAGACCAAAAATGGACTTGCTTCTTACAGAGAGAAAAGTCTTTGTGTTACTCCAGCCAAAGGCTCTAGAGACCAGCGAGTGCTTTCATCCTTCCTCTTTCTTTGTTTCCATGGCTTCATCCTAGCCCACACTGACCACTGATGGCTGGATTCTTACTCCTGGCTCCCAGGTGGACTCTCCGACTCTACTCCCTTTTCTTGCCGCTCTGTTGCCACACCTCACTGCTCACTGCCTACCAAATCAAGTCCAGTCCCCCTCCCTTGTTTGAGCAATCAATGCCTTCCATAACCTCTTTGACCAAAATTCCCACCGTTTCCCAAAGTGAACTCCCTGGCTGACCACTGTGTGAGCCCCTCCATTCCCCAAGTCTACTCATCCCAGCCTCTATGCTCCTGCTTAACTGCCTACCAGACTGCTTCCCTCCACATCCCTGGCAGCCCAGGGCCCACCTCCTCCAGGAAGCCTTCCCTGGATCCCGCAACTGACCTACATCTTCCCCTCACTACAGTCTCACAGCCCTTAGCTGTACCAGATCATCCAGTGTCTAGCATACTTTCTTACAATTTTTACTTTCATGTATTCTTTGAAAATGTTTTTATGGCATATATGTTTGAGATGTATAACATGATGTGTGTATATATATATATATATATATATATACACACACACAGTAAAATACAATCAAGCAAATTCATATGTCCATCACTTCACAGGGGTACATTTTTTGTGTGGTAAGAGCACCTAAACTCTACTTTCTTAGAAAATTACATACCATGTTATTAACTATAGTCCTCATGCTGTACATCATCAGCTTTCTAGAGTTATTCGTCCTACATAAATCATATTTGTACCCTTTAAGTTACATCTCCTCACTTTCTGTATTTGACTTTTAAAAAATTCTACATTCTACATATAAGTGAGATTATTCAGTATTTTCTTTCTGTGCCTGGTCTATTTCACTTAGCCTAATGTCTTCCAGGTTCGGCCACATTGTCAGAAATGGTAGAATCACCCTTTCTTTTAGGTTGAATAATATTCCATATATGTAATACACACACACACACCATATATATATATATATATATATATACACACACACACACACACACACACACACACACACACACACACACACACACACACACACAAAAACACCTTTTTTTATATAGAGACAGAGTCTCACTCTGTTGCCCAGGCCGGAGTGCAGTGGTACAATCACAGCTCACTGTAGCCTCAAACTCATGTGCTCAGGTATCCTCCCACCTCCACCTCCTGAGTAGCTGGCACTACAGATGTGCACTATCATGCCCAGCTAATTTTTTGACTTTTGTAAAGACAGGATCTCACTATATTGCCCAGGCTGGTCTGAAACTCCTGGCTTCAAACTATCCTCCTGACTCAGCCTCCCAAAGCATTGGGATTACAGGCATGAGCCATTGTGCCTGGACACAATTTCTTTATCCATGCATTCATTCCTGGACACTAATTGTTTCTGAACCTTGGCTATTGTGAATAATGCTGCAATGAACATGAGAGGACAGATATCTCTATGAGGTGTTGATTTCATTTCCTTTGGGTATATATCCAGAAGGAGAATTGATGGGCCATATGGTAATCCCAATTTTAATTTTTTCAGGAACTTCTATTCTGTTTTCCATAATGACTTTACTAATTTACATTCCCACCAGCAGTGTATTGGGGGGGGGGAATCCCTTTTTCTCCACGTCTTTGCCAACACTTGTTATCTTTTGACTTGTTGACAATAGCCAACCTAACAGATGTAGGTGATATCTCATTGTGATTTTGATTTGCATCTCCCTAATGATTAGTGATGTTGTGCACCTTTCCATATATTTGTTGGCCATTCGTATGTTTTCTTTAGAGAAATGTCTCTTCAGATCCTTTGCCCATTTTTAAATCAAGTTATTTATTGATTTATTTTGCCATTGAGTTGTGTGAGTTCCTTTTATATTATGGCTATTAGCCCTTATTAGATACATTATTTGCAAATCTTTTCTCCCAATCTGTAGGCTGCCTTTTCATTTTGTTGATTATTTTTCTTGCTGTTTGGAAGCTTTTTAGTTTGATGTAGTCCCGCTTCTTTATTTTTGCTTTTGTAGCCTGAGCTTTTGTTGTGATACCTGAAATATCATTGCCAAAGCTAGTGTTAAGGTGCTTTTCTGCTGTTTTCTTCTAGTTTTATGGTTTCAGGTCTTACATGTAGGTCTTTAATGAATTTTGAGTTGACTTTTGTGTATGGTATAAAAGTTTAATCTCATTTTTATATCCAGTTTTTCCAACAGCATTTGTTGAAGACACTGCGCTTTCCCCATGGTGTCTTCTTGGCACCCTTGTTAAAAATTAGTTGACAGCGTATACTTGGATCTATTTATGGGCACTCTATTCTATTCTATTGGTCTATATGTCTTTTTATATGCCAGAGCTATACTGTTTGGGTTACTATAGATATTTAATATAATTTATTATTTTTTTCTTTTAGAGACAGGGTCTTGCTTGTCACCCAGGTTGGAAACCAGTGGCACAATCATAGCTCACTGTAACCATGAACTCCTGGGCTCAAGCAATTCTCCCTCTTCAGCTTCCCAAGTAGCCAGGACTGCAGGACTACCACCACGCCCAGCAAAAAAAAGTTATTTTGTAGAGACAGGATCTTGCTATGTTTCTGAGACTGGTTTCAAACTCCTGGACTCAAGCTCTCCTCCCACCTTGGCTTCCCAAAGTGCCGGGGCTACAGGCATGAGCCACTGGACCACCTGCATGTAATATAATTTGAAACCAGGAAGGGGGATGCCCCCAACTTTCTCTTTGTTTCCCTCTCAAGATTGCTTCAGCTATCTGGAGTCTTTTGTGGTTCCAAACAAATTTTAGAATTGTTTTTTCTATTTCTGCGAAAAATGCTGCTGGAATTTTGATTGGGATTACATCAAATCTGAATGTCACTTTTCTTTTTTTGAGACAATCTCGCTCTGCCTTCCAGGCTAGAGTGCAGTGGTGCTATCTTGGCCACTGCAGCCTCTGCCTCCTGGGTTCAGGCTATTCTCCTGCTTCAGCTTCCCGAGTAGCTGGGATTATAGGTGCCCACCATCATGCCTGGCTAATTTTTGTATTTTTATTTTATTTTATTTTTTTGTAGAGACAGAGTTTCACCATGTTAGCCACGCTGGTCTCGAACTCCTGACCTCCAGTGATCCACCCACCTCAGCCTCTCAAAGTGTTGGGATTACAGGCGTGAGCCACCACGCCCAGCCTGAATATCATTTTAGGTAGTAGTAGGGACGTTTTAACAGTGTTAATTCTTCCAATCCATAAACATGGGATATCTTTCCATTTATTTGTATCTTCTTCAATTTATTTCAACAATGTTTTTAGTTTTCAGTGTAACAGATCTTTTTTCTCCTTGGTTAAATTTATTCCTAAATATTTTGTTCCTTTTGGTGCTACTGTAAATGGGATTGTTTTCTTGATTCTTTTGTGGTATAGTTTGTAGTTAGTGTATAGAAACACCGTTGATTTTTGTATGTTGGTTTCGTATCATCAATTTTACTAAATTCATTTACAGTATTAGGTCTAACAGGTCTTTTAATGGAATCTATTTTCTACATATAGGATCATGTCATCTACAAAGGAATAATTTGACTTCTTCCTTTATTTTCTTCTTCTTTTTTTTGAGACTGGATCTGGCTCTGTTGCCCAGGCTGGAGTGCATTTGCATGATCTCAGCTCACTGCAACCTCTGCCTCCTGGATTCAAGCGATTCTCATGCCTCAGCCTCCCAAGCAGCTGGGACTGCAGGTGCGAGCCACCACGCCTAGCTAATTTTTGTATTTTCAGTACAGACAGGGTTTTAGCATGTTGGCCAGGCTGATCTCAAACTCTTGATCTCAAGTGATCTGCTTGTCTCGGCCTCCCAAAGTGCTGGGATTACAGGCATGAGCCACCATGCCCGGCCTACTTCTTCCTTTCTTATTTAGATGGCTTAAATAAGTGTGTGGTTGCTCAGGTGAGTACTTCCAATACTATGTTGAATACAAGGGGCTAGAGTGGAATTCTTGCCTAGTACTTAATCTTAGAAGAGGAAAAGCTTTCAGTTTTCCCCACTGATTATGATGTTAACTTCGGGCTTTTTCACAAATGGTCTTTACTGTGTGAGGTAAGCTCCTTCTATACTTAATTTGTTGAGAGTTTTTATCAAGAAAGGATGTTGAACCTTGTAAAATAATTTTTTGCATCTATTAAGATGATCAGGTGGTTTTTAGCCTCATTTTGTTAATGTAGTATATCACATTGATGTGTGTATGTTAAACTAACCTTGCATCCCAGGGGTAAATCCCACTTCATCATGATCTATAATCTTTTTGATGCATTGTCATGAAATTCTTGCCACTCCAATCTGACTGTATGAGCCTTTCAATGTGCCCAGCACTGTGCTATGTTCAGTTATACTCAATAAACTAAATATTCAAAAACTAATACTCAATAAACATTTCTTGCTAACACACTAATTTCACTTATTTACAAACCACTGCATTTTCACAAAGTCCCCAAAACTTCTGGACTTGCTTGTATCATTGCCGCATAAGTGGCTTTTCCAGCACCTGCTCTGCTTACCTCATATGGCTGTTTTGAGGATCAGATGAGAACAGGCATGGGAAGGCCCTATGGACACTATTATTGCTGCTGGGTCAAAGCACCAACTGGAGCTATTGAGCTGATTTGACTGCACCAATTGTTCCTCCCTTTTTCCTACATAGAGCTTCAGGGTTTAATAGTCAAACATGGTTTCAGGGCTCCTCAACAGTTTCTAGCAGAGGACAAGTGTTGAATAGGCCAAACCCTATGTTTTGAATAAAGTGGCAAAGGTCCAACTGGTTTTGTTCCCATGCCCATGGATGGACCACTGAGATGGTGCCAGGCAGCAAGGTAGCTTGCAGACAGAGCTATCCACATCCCCAGGAAAGAGCTTTGGATTTTCTTAAAACTTGGTTATCAGCACAGGTACCACTGGCATTGCTATTTATTAAGCACTTACTATGTTTCCAGCACATTATATACATCATGCCACTTTTGATTGGAGACAGAGTCTCACTCTGTTGCCCAGGCTGGAGTGCAGTGGTGTGATCATGGCTCACTGGAGCCTCAACCTCCCAGGCTCAAGCAAACCCCCCACCTTAGCTTCCCTAGCTGCTGGGACTACAGGTGTGTGCCACCATGCCTGGCTACTTTTTACATTTTTTTATAGAGTTGGGTTTTTGCCATGTTGCCCAGGCTGGTCTTGAATTCCTGGGCTCCAGTGACCTGCCCACCTCAGCCTCCCAAAGTGCCGGGATTACAGGCTTGAGCCACCGTGCCCAGCCTCATCACCTCACTTATAATCCTCAGAACAACCCTGTTATTATCCCCATCTGTCGGATTAAAAACTGAGGCTCAGAGAGATTAAGTGACTTTCCCAAGATCACAGAGGACTATGATTCTAAAGCTGAAGTCATGAAACAAAGATGTCTGCCTTATAGGCTGTACTCTGGGGTTGACAACTGAGGACAAGGACTTGGAAATGTTATCAAACAATACCTTATTTCAGTCTACAACAATTGCCACTCAACTCCTATTAGCATGGTTATTACCCTGCAAATCCAACAGAGAGAAAGTCAAAGCTTGGCACTATGTCCCATGGGTACCTATTCTTCAGAGGTAGCAGAAGGAAGAGAACCAGACCATGCAATTGACAGAGACAAAGCTACCTTCTTAATAAATTGTGGTTGAAGCTGCATATTTTAAGACTCACAAACACAATTACAGTTCCACTATTTTTTTCAGCCAGTTTTTCTTCATCTTTTTGGGTGTCAACCCTTTTGAGAATTTGAGGAAAGCTGTAGATCCTCTCAGAAAAATGTATAAAAACAAAAATACAATTGTGCACATAGTTTCAGAAAAATTCACCCAGCTTCTTGTAGCTAATCCAAGAGCAACAGACCCCATGTTTAAAACTCCTATGTTAAGAAAACCTAATTCTGGCCGGGCATGGTGACTTACACCTATAATCTCAGCACTTTGGGAGGTTGAGGCGTGTGGATCACGAAGTCAGGAGTTCGAGACCAGCCCGGCCAACATGGTGAAACCCTGTATCGACTAAAAATACAAAAAGCAGCCCGGCCTCGTGGCATGTGCCTGTAATCTCAGCTACTCAGGAGGCTGAGGCAGGAGAATCACTTGAACCTGGGAGGCAGAGGTTACAGTGAACTGAGATCGTGTCACTGCACTCTAGCCTGGGAGACAGAGCAAGACTTCATCTCAAAAAAACAAAGAAAAAAAAGAAAACCTAATTCTATGTTTTAGAAAATGATAAACTAGGGATCAATAATTCTTTTAAATAACAAGCTGATCTAGGCAACAAAAATAAAGATTTGCTTTACAAAAATTTTGTTTTCAATGTCTAATTGCCTGCATGAGGTACACTTATGATGAACATGTCTATATTTCCCTAGTGGCCCATGCATTAGAAATGATGATGGCAGAGATGACCATCATCAGAACTGTTCAGAACACAGAGCTTGGAAACTATAGGTACAGTAGGCAGTAAGTTGTTGTTGTTTTTTTTTTTTTTTTTTTTTTTTTTTTTGTCACTGGAGGGTGGGCAGCAACTCATCAGATAGGAATAGCTTTACTGGATGGGAACTAGACAATATGACTGTATTAAACAGCTCTATTCAGTATCATTGGTCAAAGGTCCTAAGACCTATGTAAACCTGGAGAAAACTCAGATCACAAGTCTGCTCCTGCTAAGCAGTAGATGGGGACAAACTAAGTAGATACTGCCTGACTCACTTGAGTCTATAGTCAACCTTCTTATACTGGCCCATGTTATTCTAAATATCAACTGCTAGTTCCTTGCCAACTAGAGGTCTCATTGTTCTTTTACAGAAATATTAGATAATCCAAACCCAAGTCATTCCAACACCATTTCCCCCTGTCCTCTTGTGTTTTAAGTTGACAAGGTCTTACTGTGATCTTCAATAGCATCATTAGTTCTAGCTTGATATTTCTTCTTCTAAGCCCACCTCCAGTGTTTAAGTCCTCGTATAAAAGGCGTTTAGTTATAGGTCACAGATCCTATGTGGTGGTCCTATAACACTTTCTTCTTTAAAAACCTTCTCTTTTATTCATTCTTTTTCTTTCCTCTTTTCTTTTTCTTTTTTTTTTTCTTCTTCTTTTTTTTTTGATGGAGTTTCGCTCTTGTTGCCTAGGCTGGAGTGCAGTGGCGCATACTTAGCTCGCTGCAACCTCTGCCTCCCGCATTCAAGTGATTCTCCTGCCTCAGCCTCCCGAGTAGCTGGAATTACAGGCATGCACCACCACACCGGGCTAATTTTGTATTTTTAGTAGAGACGGGGTTTCTCCATGTTGGTCAGGCTGGTCTCCAACTCCCAGCGTCCTCCACCTGCCTTGGTCTCCCAAAGTGCTGGGATTACAGGTGTGAGCCACTGCACCCAACCTTAAAAGAACTTTTCATCTGAAAGTCAGAGGTTGTGTAGAACATTTGAAGGAGCACTGAATCAGAAGCCCCTAGTTCCATCATCTATTGCCTCTTCACCTCTCCGAGCCTCAATTCCCTCTATCAGACAGGTAACAGTCCTTACCCTGTTTATCTCACAGGTGCCTTGAAAGATTCAAATAAGATAGTGAGTATACAGATAATGTATTAAGTGTAAAGTGTTAGAAAATGAGAACTCATAACCATTATTTCATTTAAGCTTCAAACCAACTCCATGAACTCCACAAATCCTTACCATTCTGTCATATATTCATTCACTTTCTTTATATATTCATTCATATATTCATTGCTTTCTTTTTCTCTCTATCACTTATTCAGAAAACTAGGCACTGTGTGTAGCTAAAGTAAGTATTTACTGAATCAGAATCAGAAACAGGCTTAGAAAAGTAAAATAACACTTCAAAGCTTACACTTCTTGGGTCACCCTTCACACCCAAAGGAACTAGGACACTCCTTCCTTCCTTCTCCCCTCTCCCCCTGGCAGGCCAGTTTGTTTTCCATTATTCCACATTGCCTGTTTCAGAACATTTTCCCCATTAGATTAAGAAATTTTTACTCGTTTATAAAAATTAGATCCTGGCCAGGTGTGGTGTCTCATGCTTGTAATCCCAGCACTCTGTGAGGCCAAGGCTGGTGGATCACTTTAGGTCTGGCGTTCAAGAGTAGCCTAGCCAACATGGCAAAACCCCATCTCTACTAAAAATACAAAAATTAGCCGGGCGTGGTGGCACCCACCTGTGATCCAAGCTACTTGAAAGGCTGAGGCAGGAGATTGCTTGAACCCGGGAGGCAGAAGTTGCCGTAAGCTGAGATCGAGCCATTGCACTCCAGCCTGGGCAACAAAGCAGACTCCATCTCAA
>NW_016107773.1:1036526-1062497 GCF_001604975.1 Cebus imitator
GAGGGTAAGGAGAGGATGGGAAGATGCCGAGGCAGGCCCCTTGGACTTGACTCCTCAATGACTGAACTGTTCGAGTTATGTATGGCTTTCAGAAGACGGCTATGTCCACTCTCTCTTTTTCCCTGCTGCCCTTTCCTATTTTGCAAGTTGTAAATAAAATGTGTCACCCTCCAAATGCACCAGGTGTCTTCAACTTTCTAATTGAAAGAAAGGCAGCCTCTTTCCCAGCCAAGAGTCTTGAAATATTTACCCACATTTTGGGTTCACTGGATTACTGCTTTAAGCTGGTGAGTAACCCAACTGAAGATCAGTGTTTGTTTCCGAAAATTGTCCAATGTCTGTGTGGTACTCAGACCCAAAAATGATAACTACCCCAGATTGCAAACTCCCCAGAATGCATCCTGGAGATGGAAGCCAGCCCACAATGTTTTCTGATCGGTCAGCATAAATGATCCTCTCTTTTGAGTTCAAGGTGGGCTCAGAACTGAAACTGTCTTGAGATAAGGCAGATCAGCCCCAATTCACCCCTGGGGGAAGGGCTCTGAGCAGAGGAATGTGAAAGGCCCCTCCAGTCAGGGAAAGCATGTGCTCCGCTTGGCTTTGGGCTGTATCAGTTGGCAGATGAAGCTCTGTGCAAATGCTGGCCAGACCAAAATGGTGCCGAGACAGCCACAATGTTGTTTAGAAAAAAGAAAGGAAACATCTGCAAATTCTGCCTTGGTGCTGAGCGGGGACAGCCTGCTGCTTTTCCTCATGGGCCCACGGTGGGCTACCTCTTGGCTGATCAGAAGGGATCCCTGAAACAAATGCATTTGAAAGATATTTTCCACCCCCTGCCTCCCCCCCCACAGGAAATTCTTGTGTTTAGTCATCCTTACTACATGGGCTGAGTCAGCAAGCTCTGCTTTAACCACAGCTGCTTTCAAATGGTAAGTTAAGACCAGTTAATTGAATGAGGAGGCTTGGCTGAAACACTTTGACAGCTGGAGCTCCAAAATCGGATGGGCAAACTAGAGGAATTGCAATTTGGACACTGCTCAATACCTTTGAGTCCTTCTGGGTGGGCCTCAATTACTTTTTTAGTACGTTGATACCATGGAACATTCCAGAACTAGAAGAGACAGCACTTTGAGTGCCTTGAGAGATAACTAAGGTGCAGTGGCATGATGTGTTGGCCTAAGATTTAAATCCTTGTCCTGCTAATAATTTGCTATATGACTATAGGGCAATTATCTCCTCACTCTGTGTGTTAGCATTCTCAATCCTTAAAATAGAGGTTTGGATATGATGACCTCTAAGAGTTCTTCCTGCCCTGGTGGTCTGTGAAATGATCTAGGACAGATGGCCAGCCACTCTTTTCCCAGTTTACCAGGGGAAGACACTATATAACCTGTTTCTGGAATCTGGCCTAGCATTTTATTCATGTGTGGTAAAAATGTCTTCCCTGGGTCTAACCACAATCTGTAGACATGGAGCACCCTCATGGAACATTCTTTTCTAAAGATCCTTTGTCAAATCCAAGAGTCTTCACGTCTGAGCTCTGTTAAATCCTCTACAATGGCAGAGAATTGCTTATGGCTGGAGTCTCACTGACCACACTTTCCCTCTGGTCAAATAGTTTTTCATATTTTTGGTCATTATCACTGACTTGTGAACCCAGGGACACTAAGGCTGGTCTTATTGGACAGTAGCTGTATAGAAAAGGGAAAGTCACCTATTCCAGAGCAGATAAAAGTTGTTCTTACAATGTTGTCCTAGACCACAAAGAGTCTTGAACTCAAGAGAAAGGTTGGTCCTGTGAAATCCAACCCTTTCAACTCCTGGATCTGTACTTGGACATTTGAGCCCAATGGACAAATAGTTAACATTTGCTGAGCACTTACTATGTATGTGCTAGATGTTCTAAGCACTTTACATGCTCACATGATCTTATCTAATCCTTGCAACTATACTCTGCAGTAGTGTGATTATTATTCACATTTTACAGATTAGGAACCTGAGGCACAGGGAGATTAATTAACTCACTCAAGGTAAACAGCTAGTAAGCATTCTAATCCAGGAATGCTGGCTCAGGGTTCTCTGCTCCACACTATTATGCTTCTGAGTGGGGCCAGCTGCATGGGAGGACTGAGACTAGTACTGATTATTCTGGCTCCTGTGAGGGACAGCCTGCCCCACATGCTGCATGTGCCTGCTTCTCTTGTCAGGTGTCAGTTCCTGCCCTAGTTCCCATGGCACTCTGTGCCCGTTCTACATAGAAAGAAGCTTCCTTGTGCAGAGCTGCAAAGTGTTGACTTTATGACACTGGAAATTGGTCATGTTTTCCTTTTAAAAGGGAAACACAGGGAAAGAACATATAAAATGAGTTTCCCCAAACTAAAAGAAAGTGTTGGAAAATAGCCACATTCCTCTGTGCTGATAAGTGCATTAGATTTGTCAAATGTCAGAGTTTGGGGAGAACTTGTAGCTTGTCTAGTCCAAGTCCTTCATGTAACACATGAGGAAACTGAGGTTGAGAAAGTGGTATTAGATATATGTAAATCGAAGTCTGAGAGAGCTCTTAAAAGGTTGGGAAATGGACAGAAATGACACAGTTAGCCTAACTTATAATTATCCTTTAAGCCAACCCTACAAAGGAATCTGAAGGACGAATTCATCCACACTGGAGCCACTTTTTCCTGCAGGCTGCCCCGACCCCTTGCATAACAGGGATTCCATAAGCATGGGCTTCAAATGCATTGAGATACCAGGCAGCTGCTGCATTTAGATGATCAGGGTCCATGGCTAAATGGTAATGTTCCTACAACTTTCCTTAACAGCAAGCCTGCTTACAAAATGGATCCCACACCAACAATCACAAACGACTTTGGGAAAAGCCGCTTCTGTTGAAAAAGAAGCCAATCAACCACTGGACTAATGACTGGGATACAAAGAAAAGACATTTCTGAAAGCCTACTACCATGAGAGCGGAATGAGGCCATCTTACTTTTCAGTATTGAATGTGCAGATGTTATTGAACTATTTTCCAGCCAAAGGTTTGTAAAGCATTACTTTAAAATAAATTTTATGATAGTATAAATTTTCACTGATCCTAACACAGGAGTCAATATGGAAAAGCTAAAAGAAGGACCTGGGGCTTTGTATGTGGTTAAAGCCGCCCAGGAATTGGCCCAAGGGAACAGTATCTTAATGGCTGTTTTCAAAGAAAGATCCTCTTGCGTTCCCCAGTGTCAACCCACAATGTACTTTCCAGTCTTTTCCTCCTAAACTCAGGAAAAAAAGTATCAGAGTTTAAAAATACAAAGTACACAATGGGAGATCTTGCGTGATTTGCCTGCAAACAAAGCAGATATACATATGCACACACACACACACATACACACACACACATACACACACACACATAGAGAGAGAGAGACCTTATTAATTATCATGTCTCATAGGTGCAACTACAGCTAGACACTTGAACAGAAGACCCACATTGTGCCAGCTGCAGTGGCTCATGCCTGTAATCCCAGCACTTTGGGAGGCCAAGGTGGGCGGATCACCTGAGGTCGGGAGTTAGAGACCAGCCTGACCAACATGGAGAAACCCCGTCTCTACTAAAAATACAAAATTAGTCGTGTGTGGTGGCACATGCCTGTAATCCCAGCTACTTGGGAGCCTGAGGTAGGAAAATGGCTTGAACCCAGAAGGTAGAAGTTGTGGTGGGCCAAGATGGCGCCATTGCACTCCAGCCTGGGCAACAAGAGCGAAACTTGGTCTCAAAAAAAGAAAAACCCACATCATGTTTTGGGGCATGATCTGTTACAGCCTACCAACTTTCCCACGTGGCAAATCGGTCGCATACCATCTTACAAATAACCAAATGAACTCCCCTTCATTTTATAGGATGGCTGAAACCTGATTACCTTTCAAAATCAGCCAATATCTTAATTCATCCCAGGTTGCAGCTGGGCTCCAGGAATGTGGAGGAAGCTTGGTTTAGGAGGGAAGGCAGAGGGTGGGAGAGAGATGGGGTATGTGTGTACACGTGCATGGCACACAGAATCACTTTTGAGATTTTTATAGGTAGTCAGTACTTCAAAGCTAGAGAAAACCTGCTTTTGTAGTGTTAGGGGATGACATTTCATTGCAAAAATAAATGATTTGGTCATTACCATTTCATGGTTGCTGGCAACCACCCTCCTCTGCTTTCTAACAATTTCCATTTTAGGCACTGACAAGCCCTTCAAAGTGATTCAGCCAAATATCCACCCAAGGTTGCATATTTGGCAGTTTCAGACTGAGAAATCTGGGGCCTCTGGGCAAAAATGTCAGAAAGGGCTCCCTCCTTCTTTGTCAATTGCAAAACAAACATATCACCATAAACAGTCATTGGGGACTCTTTGGGCAGCCATGCTGAAGGAAAGGGAAGGAACGGAAGTTGTTGGCAGGGGCTGCTTCCTTGGCTTCAGTTCTTGCTCTCTCTCCCTTGCTGCTTGCACTTTTCCTCAAGGCCAGCACCGCCTCAATCTTTAACCCTAACCAAGGCAAGGCACCCCTTATCCGCAGGCAAGCGTCCCCTGCAGAAAGAAAGTGATGATCAGGAATGAAAATCACTGCGAAATGGGTCTCGGAGGCTGTAGGGTTTAAGAATATTCTGGAAGCTCACTTCATCCAACTGACTGAAACTAGCAGGCTATCACTATGCTATTGGGCAACTTTCAGGCTGCTCTCTGGAACCCACCTGGTCCTCTGTGCCCCAAGCAACCACCAAGCCCAGAGGACTTTGGTTTACACAGTGGGGAGCAAAAAGTGGAGGAACTTTCAGGGAGCCTCCTGCCTGACCAGCAACTTCAAGAGCCTGAATCCCCAAAATGCTTTCACACATGTTCCCTCAAGCCTGAAAGGCTCTTCTCTTGGCTCTGTAAGTGACTGGCCCCCTTCTGTTTATTCAGAACTCATTCTAAATGCCAGGCCACCATGGCGAGGCCATTCTGACCCTTAGTCCATGCTCCACCTGTATTTTTTCTTTTGCCATCTGTAATTCTGTATCTGTTTGTGTGTTTACTTGCTCTTCACTCACCTCGCCTATGAGACAGTAAGCTCCCTGAGGGCAGGGGACACTTCTGTTTTGTTCAACACTTTACTCCCAATGTGTATCAATGTACCTGGCACGTGGTAGATGCTCAGTAAACATTTGTCAAGTGAGTGAATAAAATGGTGGTATTCTGTACCTAGTTCATTTTGTGGAAATTTAAAAAGCAGTCCTATTGTCTCCACCCATAGGTCTCTGTAAAAGCTTGCACTGGATTCTGTTGTAACCCCTCTATCTGGAAGAGACAGCTAGCATCAGCTATCTTCTTTCCCTATCTACTCCCTTCTTACTTGGCTCATGACGCCCAGGATCTGGCACCAGGGTCCGGTAGCTTTTCGGCCAGAGGCAGTTAGTACTGGGGAGGTGCCAAGCAGAACTGGCTCTACTAGCAGTGGATCAAACTTATCACTTGGAGGGACACACCATTATACTTCATAATAACACTCAAGTTTACCTTCCCTTCCCTTTGGGAACTGTTTTAAAGAATGTATTTAGATTCCCTCACTAAAAACAATAGCCAACCTTCTCGACTACAAATAAAATCAAATTGTTATTATTATATCTGAAAATTGCCCTCCATTCAGTTTGCCAATCTTCCTCCTAGGAGCCTCTCAGTGGGCTGTCTATTAAATGACAGCCACACAGGAGGATCGCTTGAGCACAGGAGTTGGAGGCTGCAGTGAGATATGATCACACCACTGTACTCCAGCCTGGGTGACAGAGTGAGACCCTGTCCCTTAAAAAAACGACAGCCACAGCAATGCAGCTGCTCAACCCCACAGCATAGTTCCCCTTCCCTCAAAATTAAGTATTGAAGAGAGATGAGTTCCAAGTTCTCCATTTGCAAATGGTTCCCAAAAGCGTTACCGTGACTTCTGTCCCCTTTCTTCTTGTAATTAGCTTTGACAACATGGACGTTGCTTGGTATGAATGGTATGGAGGGCCTTGTGCTTTTTGATTACACTTTTGAATGACGACCAACTCATTTACTTCTGCTATAGAATATCTACCAAGGAAGGTTCCCTCCCACATCCCTAATTTAAAATAATAATCACTCAAGTATGAAAATCTTCCCCAAAATGTCTATCGAAATTTAAAATATGTTGCTTTAAGCCCAGAAATTCCACTGATGGGAATTGATCCTATATACATTCCAGTATACAAAGATATACATACATCCAGCGTGCTCACTAGAACAGCGTTTGTAGTAGTAGTACTCACAAGGAATGAATGCCTAAGCAGTCACAGAAGGTACAAGACAGATTTATATGTCTTGTCATAGGAAGATCTCCATGATTTACTAAATGACAAAGCAGATCCCAACACAGTAAGATCCTATTCATCTTTGGAGTCTGTCAGTTTCTCCTTCCAGTTCTATTTCATGGAATTCTTTGTTTTCATTCCCTTTCATTGGTTCTGCCTCCTGACTGTTTCCTTAGTCTCAGGGCCTATCTTTCCAGTTCACTTTTTCTACCAGCCAGAATGAACATTCTGAAATATCAATTTTGTCAGATCTCTCTTCTGTCAGAGGGAGAGTCTCAAGCAACCAAGCCGTCCCAATTACAGATGCAAGATGGGGGAGTGTTTCTGTGCTCTGGAATTAAGGGAGATCTGAATTTGAGCAGAGGTTCCACCACTGACTAGCTGTCTGACTTGGGGAAAATGAGTTAACCTCTCTGAGCCTCAGTTTCCTCATCTGAAAAATGGAGGTAGTGCCTACATCCCAACCATATGATGAAATAAAGGTAAAAGGAGGAAATAAGAAAACGATGTAAAGAGCTCAGCATGGTGCCTGGCACATAGTAAGTGCTCAATCAATGGTAGCTATTATTAATATCGTCATTATTAAGCCAAGAATTGGTTTACTGGAAGCATTAAAATGTTTTTCAACTTCACAACACCTTCAGAATAAGAAGGTTTGCACACTTCCTTCACATTTACTGGGCATCTCGTATCATTGTGTACAGTAAAGCTGCTTTTTTTGGTCTACTTTTCCTGATAATCACTGCAAAGGCTCTCCATCTGTCTTGTACTCCAGAATCTGGTGAATGTGTCTAACTCCTCTGGATCCATGACCTTCAGGAGTTTTTCTATATACTTTGATTATGTGACATCCCTTCTATGCCTTCATCTTCCCCAGCTATTTTGGTTGAATCTTTCCTGCCTGGCCTTGTAAGGCAGCCTCCCAATGCCCTTGACCCTTTCCTAGTTTTGTCAATACCTCCTTTGTGGCTGCCTGTTTGGTGTCTCTCTTTTTTTTGGACCAGATGACTGTTTTACTCCACTAATTGTTTAAAAATGAACAGGGCTGTTAGCTGGTACTGTGGAATGAAAGAGCATGCCAGTTTGGTGTTTCCTGTGGAATCCTAATGTTATGCCTGTATTGTTAAAGGGCAGCAATGTTTTCTATATGCCATTTTGATTCTGCCTCTTTCATTTAGTGGGTTTCCTGAATTCTGCCAGGGGATGAATTTCCTGTGTGACCCTGGGCATGTCTAAGAGACTCCTGTGCCTGTTTCCTTATCAGTGAAGCGAGAATGTTGGATCATAGTTCCTAGTATGTCTTCCAGCTCTGATGTTGTTAGGTGTGGATAGAGTCCTGATGGCAAAAACTATGGCTAAAGTCCTCCCATTATATCCACCCCAGTACTGGGGCTGGGCTGGCTCAAGTTGAAATTAGCTATCCTGTGGGACAGTTTCATTTACTTCTAAGAGCCCATCTTTTGCAAATTCCTCTAATGTCCACTAAATATCAGAAGAATTGATTTTTCCATTTTTCCAGGGCTCACCACAGCTTCAAGTTCCAGGTTCCACTTATATTGAGAAAAACCCTGCATGCTGAGCTCCGGTCAGATGTGATGGCAAAGAACTTTCTATCACCACCTTTATCCTCAGTAATTCTCATCCTCACACATATATGTCTTGTCTCTTACAGGCAAATGCTGACTGGTGGATTATTTGCACTGATGATTGTAGCATGCCTTCACTTGGATTTTGCCTCCAAAGTCTTTTTATTGAGAGTTTTTATATTAAACATACACTAAGTCCCAAGCTTGAATTTTAACTGATCCCACATGAAGGAATGATTTTCAACTCAGAACACATGAGGAACATCTGTTCCGTTTATTTGAATTCAGGCGGTCTCATTATTATTATTATTATAGAAGCTGACTGTTGAGTATCAATATTTGTCTCTTTCAGTTCCACTGAACTTTCCTGAGTGCCACTCCCATTTGTGAATTTTTAAAACATATATCCTGAAGTCTTTAAAACAGTGGAACAGTTCCCATTTTCCTTTTCCTTTTTCTCGAGTTTTGTTGTACAACTTGGGTCAAGCTCTTGTGATTTCTTGCACATGCGGTTGGGACATGAGAGTCTCTATCAGATGCAGCCAGAGTCACTACTCAAAAGTCCAGACGTGAGGTGCACAGCCTTTGAGGCTGCCTCATGAAGGCCTCTCCAGACCTTTGTTTGACACAATCTGATCTTCAGTCTTCAGGGAGAACTTCACTGATCTGGGAATTCACCTGCAAACTGGAGCTAACTGAGCTGAGCTGTGGCTCTCTGGAGCCTCCAGATATGCTTGGACCAAAGGTTCTCACCTTTGATGTCAGGACACATTGATATCTGACAATCAGTTACTATTTATTTCGAATAATCAAATACCAAAGCTTGTGTATGATTTACTTAAAAATATATTTGAGCAGATTCAAGGATTTCTCTATAAATAACTCTTACTAACATTCCCATATGCTTTCACGAGTGGGAGAGAAGGGGGTGGGTTACATTCAGTTCTCTTGGAACTAAAGAAAACTCTGGGTGTGCCCGAGGGCATATGAATACTAGGGATACTCATGCCAGGCTACTAGCCCTGGCAACACATGGGTATTTTCAAAAGGGCCTCATGAGATCATTCCCTTGCCTATGGGGTCTGCCACGGTGGGGATTTAAGGGTGGGCAAGATGGTACAGGCAGCACATACCATGAAGAGAGTATGTTGCCTCTAAGTAGGCAGACTGGCTCTAAGTGGGGCTGAATACATGATAAATAATGGAAGGACCTGAGTTGGAATCTTTACTACTAGTGTGACCTTGGCCAGGCTACTCAATTTCTCTCAGTCTTGGACTACTTGTCTTGAAAATGGGAACATTATTATTATCTACTTTAGAGTTGTGAAGATTAATCAGAATGGTGCAAATCAGTCACCCAGCATGTGCCTTGAGTAAGCTAAGTATTCTAAAAAGCAGTAACTGCTGCACCTGAGGAGGAATCCTCATGTCTATTACAGTGGGTACTCAAAGAATGCTGGCTTGACAACAAAGACCACATACTGTATGATTCCAGTTGTATGAAATGTCGAGAATAGGCAAATCCACAGAGACAGATAGCAGATTAGTGGTTTCCGGGAGCTGGTGAGGGGAGGGGATGGGAAATGAGTGCTTAACGAGTATGGGAATCGTTTTTAGCGGTGATAAAAATGTTCCAGAACTAAACAGAAGTCATGATGGTACAACATTGTGAATGTACTAAATGCCACTGAATTGTGCCTGTAAAGGCCTGGGCCCTAGCCCCTGTCTCAATGCAGCTGGTGGTATGCTGGCCCTCTTGGCCTTGCCCCTGACCTGAGCCCATGAATGAAGAAAAGGAATAGTAGGAGGGGAAAGGTGCCAGCAAAACCCAGAGCTTTAAGCTGAAGCCCAGCAGAAACAGTGATGTCCCACTCAAAGCCACCATTCCTTAGGCTGCTCCAAGCTGACCAGCCCTGGTGGAAGCCATTGATGGCTCTACTCTTGAAAAAGATCACTCTGCACACTTCTGCAGGGAGCGTGAGGAGACTGCTGTTATTATTAAGCCCTTACCGAATCCTCCTTGAGCAATCACCCAACACTCCAAACACCAAGATTCTCGAGCTGCGACCAGGAATGTCCCTGGAGTGAATTAGTTTTGGCAGGGGGGTGGGGGTTGGATTGAGCAACAGGCTTCAATCTGGGGTCTAGGGGTGACTGGAGCATTTGAAATTTGTTACCCAATAAAAATCTCTGCTAAGGCTCAAGACTGAAATAACTCAGCTGGGCTCTGGACTCAGCAGGGACCATTCATTAACTAACACTTCTCATCTGTGATAGTTACAGACAGGTTTTTTCATGCCCCCCAAAATGGGCTTTAACGTTGCAGCTGACAGACAGCTGTGGCTTCACAGTGTTTACATTACCCAGACTAATGCAGTCTGCGCAGGAGACACAGAATGAATCTGATTTAGCTTTTGGAAAATGGGATTTTGAAAAGTTCCGTGGTTTTCTCTCACCCCTCCTTTCCTGAGCTGCAGAAAGACTGAAGGTGGAATGAAACAGGCATGGCTAGGAAAAGGAGACTCTTGTTTCTTGGGCTGACACTCTTCTTTATTTTGGAATTCTTTGTGTGACACCTCCAGGTGGTGGGAGCTGAGTTGAGACTTTAGGATTAAGACAGCCAAACGGTGGTTCATCACTCTTGAGCCTTGTCTTATTGGTCAACATGAGCTCTCTGGTGACTTAGCACAGCCGGTACAGAGACAGCTGGGCAAAGTCCCCTCTGCAATGGTCTAGTCCCTTTCACCTCTGGCCATGAAAAGTACAGCTGGGCTTATAACCAGTTGTCCACAAAGTGCAAGTGGAGGCTGGTTAATCCTACTGGGGTCTGTAGGACCCACCACATTGCCTCATGGGGAACCTACTTTGGTTCCACAGTCCTTTTGCACTGTTTCCTTGGGTCAGTGTTAAGTAAGGTTCCCAAGTCCTGTCTATTCTTTCAAAATACATCAGACATCCTCCCTTCTTCTCTGTCACCATCGCTACTGCTTTGGGTCAGGGCTATATTTCCTCCTATCTCGCAGGGTGACATCCTTCTAACTGATCTCTTCCTGCCTTCTTTTCCAGATGGCTCCTCCACAGATCTAACCTTCCACCAAGTCCCATCCCGTCCTGTCCCATCCCATCAACACACATTTCCTCAGTGCTGACCATGTGTTAAACTCTTTGTTAGGCATTAGGGATATATACGTCAACCAGATGTAAGATGTTCCCACAAGGAAATCAGTTTGAGGGAAGAAGAAGGAAGCAGCGAATTATAGGAAAATATGTAAAGTGCTAGGATAAGGCCCAGGGAGTTGTGGGAGCCCAGAGAACACCAAAACCAGAATTGAGGGGAGGTTGAAGAGAAGGCTCCCCTGATGTGGTTTTCATCTGGCCACTCACGTCTTCAAAACGCTCCATTTTGCCTCTGTAATCTGTCTCCAACCTTCTTCTTCAATCAAACATCCCATTAACTCCCTTAAAAGAAATGTCTATTCCATAAAGACTGGTCTTCTAACTGTTATACAACATACATTAACTCTCCTACCCCTTCAGCTTTGCTCTTGCCCTACACCATGCCTGGTTCACCTTAACCTTATTTTGGGGGTATATAGCTCCTGCTGGACAGGCATCATTTCTTTTCCTGTCTCCCCCTGGCACAAGCATTGTACTTGGCACACAGGGTCCATTGACTAATGGCCTACTGAGCATACTTTCTTTTCACTGTGGTACTAATAGGACTCCAACAAGCATGATCAATGGGTTCGCTGCTCTTAGGGCTTTCAGGAAAATCTGTGAATGCAGATGATGGGGTTTGGAAAATTGCTGATACATTTCGGTCAGACTGTCCCCAGCTTTGTCCTGACCTCCTGCAAAGGTCAGGTTGTGAATAATCAAGTAGAGATTAGCAGTTTCAAGGGCTTCAGTAGGCGTATAGTTGGATCTATTTTCCATTCTGATTTAAATATTAAGCTTAATTTGTTTTTGGCTTTATTATTTTTGGTTTGGTTGTTTTGGTCCTGAGCCTCTTGGTCAGGGCTCATTTGTACAGCTGCTTTTTCATCTAGTTTCTTCCAAGAAAGCAAGAGGAAATAAGGTTGCCAGCAAATTTGCAGTTACCAAGGTTTTCCTAAGATGAATATTATTTTTCTCTTCTAATACTGCCAAATACAGTATAAAAAGAAGCATGTGATTATTCCACAAATTTAGTTGTACCAGGGGTCAAATCCTGTACTCTGTCCACATCCTGATGTTGGGAGACCTATAATACAGATCTTCTGATCTACTACTTAGGAAAGTTGCACCATATTTCCCAAATTGTAAATTCACCCTGATTTTGTGCTTGGATTCTCAGACTTGACTTCTAGATTTCAGCAGGAAGGGCCAACGGGGCTGATTTGGGCAAGGCTGGGAAAAGGGAAGTAGTGGAAGGCCAGGGCAGGAGAAAGAGCACTGGAGCGGGAGTTAGGAGAATCAGGTTCTGGTCTACGTTCTGCCACTGACTAGCTGTGTGACTTGAGCAAGTCACTTCCTCTTTCTGGGCATCTACACAGAGGGATAGGAGTAGGCAAGCTCTAAGGTCCTTGTCTGTCAAGTATTATTGAAGCGTGTGGCTTTGGGTTGGATGTTTCTATAAAGGTAAATTTTAAAAACCCCTAAGGCTTATGGGTATTAACAAGGCTTTTTCCCACTGGTCTGCCCTCATGAGGCATTTGCCTAAGTTCATACTTGCCCATTTTGAAGCCTGAGAAGAGCTGTCTAGAAGAAAGTGCTCATGTCCTTCCTGAAGGAGTGCAGCCTAAGCTGGAGGCCACATGTTTACTGGCTTCACTGAGATCTAAATTATGTTCCATACAATTCAGCCATTTAAATGGCACAATTCAGTGGCATTTAGTATGTTCATGGAATTCTGCAACCATCACCACAATCAATTTTAGAACCTTTTCATCACCTCCAAAAGAAACTCTATACCCTTCAACTGTTACTCTCCCATCCGCAAATCCCCACCCTGCTCAGTCCTAGGCAACCAGTGATATAATTTCTACTTGTATGAATTTGCCACGGGCACGGTGTCTCATGCCTGTAAACCCAGTACTTTGGGAGGCCAAGGTGGGCGGATCACGAGGCCAAGACATCTAGACCATGGTGAAACCTCATCTCTACTAAAAAAAATGCAAACATTAGCTGGGCATGGTGGCACGTGCCTGTGGTCCCAGCTACTTGGGAGGCTGAGGCAGGAGAATTGCTTGAAACCAGGAGGCGGAGGTTGTAGTGAGCCAAGATCCCACCACTGCACTCCAGTCTGGCGCCTGGTGACACAACAAGACTCTGTCTCAAAAAAAAAAAAAAAAAGAAATGGAATAATATGATACAGTCTTGTGATGGCTTCTTTCACTTAGCATTATGTTTACAAGGTTCATCCACGTTGTGGCATATATCAGTTCTCCACTCCTTTTCATGGTTAAATGATATTCCCTTATATGGATATACTACATTTTGTTTATCCATTCTTCAGTTGATAGACATTTGGGTTGTTTCCACTTCTTGGCTATTATGAATAATACCGCCATGAACATTCATGTACAAGCTATTGTGTAGACATATATTTTCAGTTCTCTTGGGTAAATATGTAGGAGTGGAACTGCTGAGTCATATGGTAACTCTATGTTGAATTGTTTGAGAACTTCCAAACTTTTGCAAAATGCCAGCACCATTTCACAGTCCTGCCAGCAGTGTCTGAGAGCTCCAGTTCCTAGAGGTTACTTTTTGATTCTGTCCCATTGGTACAGGATACTTTCTAGGGTTGCTGGCTTGGAGAAGCCATTTCCCTAGGATAGTTTGACCATGCAATCATAACTTGTCAAGGGAACAACTTTTATAAGCATGTACTTTTTATACTTGCTTATAAAATACATAATTATAAAAGATATTGCTGCCAAACAAGCTGGGAGGTCATGTGAATTGTCTGCCCGAGCAAAAGGGAGTGTGGTGGCTTTTAATTAGAAAAATGATGAAGGATATTCAGAACCTTGGTCTGTCAGAGAACTGGGAACACCCAAATGCTATATTTCATTCCTCTCTCTCTCTCTCTCTCTCTTTGGAGACAGGGACTCACTCTGTTACCCAGGCTGGAGTGCAGTGGTGTGATCAGGGCTCACTGCAGTTTCAGTCTCCTGGGTTCAAGCAAACCTCCCACCTCAGTCTCCCCAGTAGCTGGGACCACAGGCATGAGCCACCACACCTGGCTAGCTAATTTTAAAAAAAATTGTAGAGACAGGGTTTCACTATGTTGTGGAGGCTGGTCTTGAACTCCTGGACCCAAGCAATTCCCTTGCCTCAGCCTCCCAAAGTGTTGGGATTACAGGCATAAGCCACCTCACCCAGCCACGTTTTTCTTTAAACTTCACTGTATCCGTGGAAGCTTTTCTGCATAAACTTCCACCCTCTCAGTGTACCTCACTCTTCTTCCAAAATGCACTTCCCTACACTTTGAATCTCATCAGGATTTGGTTTTGACTGTACAATCCTGGCTTCCACAGCCATTTTGAAGCTGTCCTTCAGCAGACTTGAAAGGCCGTTCCTTATCCCAGTGAGATAGAAGCTCATCAAGATGCAAAACTCTGTGGTCTTTCTAGCTCTGAGTGTGATTCCGTACATTACATATTTGCTGCCTAAAGCTAAAGCGCTGCCGAAAGCTAAGTTTATTGTACAAACTGGAACACTTTTGTGGGTGAACGGCAACGCTTCAGTAATGACACTGAGACAGCAGGTGTAAAACAGGGCTATCCTGAACAAACCAGCTTCCCCTACCTAAAGCACAAGGTTTCTTTCAAACTTCTATTGTTCCTACCCCAAATTCCAGGAAGGTCTGGTTGACACCAAGGCTGAGAAGGCAGATATACCCAAAAACCCTCAACTCCCTCTATCCAAGAAATGATATAATGCTGACAGAAAGTAGCCTTGAAAGGGTTAACACTTACATAAGCCCACGACAAACCCTTAGCATCTTAACACAAGTCACTTGACAAAGCATCCTGAAAGTGTTTCCACTGAATTCCTATAGGTCTCAGAGGCCAATGATGGCTTCCTCCAGGATCCAATTGCCATATAACAAAATGAGCTGTAAAAGTTACCGTTCCCTATCTTTTTTTTTTTTTTTGGACGGAGTTTTGCTCTTGTCGCCCAGGCTGGAGTGCAATGGCACGATCTCGGCTCACTGCAACCTCTGCCTCCCAGGTTCAAGTGATTCTCCCGCCTCAGCCTCCCGAGTAGCTGGAATTACAGGCATGTGCCACCAGGCCCAGCTAATTTTGTATTTTTAGTAGAGACAGGGTTTCTCCATGTTGGTCAGGCTGGTCTCAAGCTCTCAACCTTAGGTGATTCGCCCGCCTCAGCCTCCCAAAGTGCTGGGATTACAGGTGTGAGCCACCGTGCCTGGCCTGAGTTTCATATCTTGATGAGCTTCTATCTCACAGGATAAAGTATAGGTCTGAAATCTGCTGAAGGACAGCTTCAAAATGGCTGTGGGAAGCACGATTGTACACAGTTGAAACCAGATCCTGATGAGATTCAAAGTGCGGGGAAGTGAATTTTGGAGGAGGGATGGGTGCAGTGTGGGGATGAAAGTTTATGCAGAAAAGGTTTCATGGATAAGGTGAAACTTAAAGAGAAACTTGAATGAAGTATAGCATTTGAGTGTTCCAAGTTCTCTGACAGACCAAGGTCCCAAATATCCTTCATCCTTGTTCTAATTAAAAGATATCGCACTCTCTTGTGCTCGGGCAGACAATTCGCATGACCTCCCAGCTCATTTGGCAGCGCTTGGGAGAAATCTGGCCTTGCAATCAGACTAAATGATGTGTTACCCTACACTTAATCTCCGCCATCCATCAAAATCCAGGGGCCTTGGCCTCAGCCCCTCGACAAGAGGCCCACAGTACCTGGGTAGGATTTCATTCAGGGAATGAATGCAAAGCCCCTAATTCTCCATCCATCTCAGTCCTCTGTAAACAGTTAAAGACTGCAGCCAACAGCAAAAGAACTGCCAACCCAAATGAAAGCAGTGAGTCAGCAAAATAAAGACAGATGGCAATGGATTAACTGTAGCATAGTCAACAAGAAGCAGGCCCTACTTAGTTCTCACCAGATTGCTTTCCCTCAATTTCAGGCAACCCAGCATTCACATGGAGTCCCTCATGAGCTATGCTGGAGATAGAGGAAAGCAGCTGCCGCACCCAGGGGTGTGTGTAGCCATAGCACTGTAAGAGAATACTGCTTTAATCCACGGTCTCCAGGTGGTCCAGGCATGGGGAAGGGGACAGGATAGGAGGAAGAAGACATTGATCAGGTTTTCCCAACTGTTCTACCTTCCTTGTCAAAGGGCCATTTCCTTCAATAGCCCTATTTTCAAGTATTCTTCTCTGTTGTCCCTTAGCCATATTTGTTGGATCACATATTCCAGTTTGTGGACACACCACCATCATCACCATAACTTGTCCTGTTCTTGCCCATCAGCTTACTCAAGCTTAAAGTTTAGAGATAGTAAACGGTTGAAATTATGTCTACAAAGAATTTGGAGGATTGTAGGCCGGGCATGGTGGCTCATGCCTGTAACCCCAGCACTTTGGGAGGCTGAGGTGGGTGGATCACCTGAGGTCATGAGTTTGAGACCAGCCTGGCCAACATGGTGAATCCCTGTCTCTACTAAAAATACAAAAAGTAGATGGACATGGTGACACATGCCTGTAATCCCAGCTACTCAGCAGGCTGAGGCAGGAGAATCGCTTGAACCTGGGAGGCAGAGGTTGCAGTGAGCTGAGATCACACCACTGCAGTCCAGCCTGGGCAACAGAGTGAGACTCTGTCTCAAAAGAAAAAAAAAATTTGGGGGATTATATGTGAATTTCCTTTATCCGTGCCTATGATGGTGCATCCCTATTACTGTATGTCCTGGAACACAGCAGGTGCTCAATAAATTTTTGTGGAATGAAAGAAAAAATGGAAGACTAAAAGCTCTTACACAAAATGTGGTCTGAAGCCCATAAATGAGATTTTACTGGAGTGGAATCCTTTGTTTAAATGTCCTTTTTTGGTTGTTTTTAAAGGAATGCATTTTATTTCTCAGCAAGAGAATAATGAGCATTTAACTTGCACAAAATATTCATTAGCACATATCGTTTACTTTGGGAGCAGTAACAGTGTCACCGACCACACAAATAGCAGAAGACACAAAGCATCAGCTTCTACTTCAAAATTCATTGTTACTTTTACAAAGACTGCTCAAAAATTACCATTTTTCACATGCAGCTGTGTTGAGATATGATTTTGTAAAACAAGACTTGCCATTCAGACTAAATAGTTGCTTTCCGTAACAAGTTTTCTAAGATTAACTTTTGTAAATGTGCAAAAAGTGAGCTGACAGTTGTTCCGGTGTTAACCATTAGCAGAAGAATCTTATAAATACTTGCATGATGCAAGTATTCTATCAATGTCATATGATGATTCAAAGAGAAAATCAGTTAATTATATTTCATCACTAATTCTCTGTTTTTCAGATTGTGTTGCCTTGGTATTTGTATTTTTCATTTCATCACTACTTTTGCAAAGCATCTCACTAGAAGACTTACGTAAAGAAAGATTCCCATCCTCTATTTCTACTGAAGCCGTCTGCTGTGTCAACATCTGCAGCAGAATTCCAGGTGGTATCTTTTTTTGGTCCTGCCTCTAAGCTCTTACTCTCACCATTCCCTCTGCTGGGTGTGCCTTCCTGGCTATTGCCATGGCTGGCTCCTTCTATTTTTTTTTAAAAAGCTTTTCCTTTAGGTTCAGGAGTACGTGTGTAGGTTTGTTATGTAAGTAAACTTTGTGTCATGGGAGTTTGGTGTACAGATTATTTCACCACCCAGGTAATCAGCAGAGTATCCAATCCTTTTTTGATCCTCACCCTCTTCCCACACTCCACTCTCAGTTAGGCCCCAGTGTCTGTCGTTCCCTTCTTTGCATCCATGTGTACCCAAAGTTTAGCTCCTACTTATCAGTGACAATATGCAGTGTTTAGTTTCCTGTGCCTGTGTTAGTTCACTTAGGATAATGTAAAAGTCTTTGTTTACTCAACCAAGGAATCAGTCCATCAACAAGGATTTCCTAGCATCCCCCAGGTACCCAGCATCTTGTATGCATCCATCACGTTGGCTACATCATTTTCTGATGACTCTCCTCAAAAGATGGTCTTCTTAAGCTGACATATGGCTACATGCTGGCTTTCTGTATTCCTAAAATTTTTGATATTTGGGGTTTCTTAGGACTCCCAACAAATTAAAACTGCCTTTTTCTGATGAACAGTCCTTAGAGAAGTAGAAAATATTCTTAAGAATAATTCCAGATGATTCTTGATATGAACAGGAATGGAGATAGGAATAAACACTTGACTTAGCTGAAGAAAGGAACAAGCATTGGGGTGTGGTGGGGTGGTGGGTAGGGAAGGAAACTACACCCACCTTGTCTACCACTTCCCACAACTACCCAGTGTGCCCACAGAATTGAGGCTATTCTACTCTGACTTTTTCCAAGGTAAAATAATTGACTGAGGCGAAATTCATGTAAAAGGAACCATTTTAAACTGAATAATTCAGTGGCATTTAGTATAGTCACATGTTGTATAACCATCACCTCTAGCTAGTTCCAAAACAATTCCACCATTTGAAAGTAAAACCCCTTACCCATTAAGCAGATTCTTCTCATTCCTCCCAGACCCTGGAGATCATGAGTGCCCCAGCTCTACAAATTTACCTATTCTGAATATTTCATGTAAATGAAATCATACAATATGTGGCCTCTGTGTCTGACTTCTGTACCTTAGCATGTTTTCAAGGTTCATCCACATTGTAACCCATATCAGTACTTCATTCCTTTTTATAGCTGAATAATATTCCACTGTATAGATACACCATATTATTGTTTATCCATTCATCAGGCGATGGATGTTTGGGTTATTTCCACCTTTTGGCTATTGTGAGTAGTGCTGCTGTGAACACATGTGTTCGAGTTCCTGTTTTCCATTTTTGGGGAGTATGTACCTAGGAGTGGAATTGTGGGATCATATGGTAATTCCATGTTTAACTTTTTGAGGAACCATCAAACTATTTTCCTATCCTATTATTTTAATACCTTCGAGGATGAGTAAACACTACAATAAAAGTGACCAATTCAAAGTCACTAGCATCTGTGAAGCTGACCTAGGTATGCCTGAGTTTTTGTCCCATGACTTTGGGAACTGCTTCAGGATTCTAGTTGCTTCAGAGACATCTTGATTGGGAGGGTTATTTCTGGAGGGTCCAGTCAATGATCATCAGGGACTCAAGCATGTCTCTGAGATTGGATCCTATGAAAGTTACTCCACGTCATCTCCAGTCAATATGAAACATTTCTGTGATGCCTCATCTAGCCCTCTTTCCTACCATCCTTCCCTTCACCTTTCTTTCTGTCCTTTCTTTATTCATCTAACAAATGTTTATTGGGTGCCTACCATATTTTAAGTAGTGTGCTAGATGTTGGGTGGTTCAGAGATAAATGAGATGCAGTTTCTGTTTCTGGAGCCACTGAAAATGCTGAAGAGATGGTTCATAATGAAGTCAACATGCCAGATAGCACAGTGGCCAGGAGAGTTCCAAATGTGGACACTGTGTCCCACACAGACACCAGATTATAAGCGCCTCAAGGCAGTAACTGTGTCCTATTCTTTGCTACATCCCTAGAGCACACAGCACAGTACCTGGAGCACATTTGCTGTCAGCAAAGCAACCTTACAAAAGTCTGAGGTAAGGGGCCAGGTGCAGTGGTTCACACTTGTAATTCCAAAGCTTTGGGAGGCTGAGGTGGGAGGATCACTTGAGCCCAGGAGTTTGAGACCAGCCTGGACAACATAGGAAGACCCTGTCTCTACAAAGAAAAAAAAATTAGCTGGGCATGGTGGCATGTGCCTGTAGTTGTAGCTACTCTGGAAACTGAGGAGAGAGGATTGATTGAGGCCAAGAGTTTGCCCAGCCTGGGCGACATGGTGAGACCCTATCTCTACAAAAAAAAAAAAAAAATTAGCTGAGCGTGATGGCATATGCCTGTAATCCCAGATATGCAGGAGCTTGAAAGGGGAAGATCACTGAGCTCAGGAATTTCAGGCTCCAATTAGCTATGATCACACCACTGAACTCCAGCCTGGGCAACATAGTGAGGTCCCATCTTTTCAAAAAGAAGAAGAAGAAGAAAAGGAAAGAAGAAAAGTCTGATATAGGCTGGCTGGTAGCATCAGTTCATCACCTTTTCCTAGCACCCCTGGGGCCTGCATGGTTCCCTGTAGCCATCTCTCTTTCCTTAGTTCTGTGTTAGGCAGGTAGCACAGAGTGAGTGTCCTTTGGGTCCTGTATCCTCTGAGCTCCCTACAATTTCAGAGTGAGTTTTCTTTCAGAAGTGTTTTTATATTTTTAGTTTCATGATGCCTTCCTCAAAGAGAAACCCAGACGATGTGAGGAAGTGAGACCATCTCTCCCAGGAAGTAAATTCACAGTGAGCAGGAAAACCCTCAGTCACCAGCTTGATGTTTGTCTCTAGAAACAGCCTTCTATCAGCCTGTAGCTTAGGGTGGAGGTGGGAGCTGAGACGTGGGCAGGAGCCAGCCCTGATGCTGATGGTGTTCCATGATTTGGGTATGCCTCTCTTTCAGTTCGTTCTGTGTTCTGCTTTCCTTGGACCTGAGTGCTAACCACAGAAGTTTCTAGAAGAAAACTGAGGGCAGCAAAGCATAGATGTTGCCAATTTCATAAACTACTACCTCAGTTCACATTCTCGAAACGCCTCCTGGACACAAGTAATAAAAACTACAAGGTCAATGGCAAATAAGGGGAGGGAATTGAGAGGAAAGATGAATATATAGAGGGAAAGGTGTTTCAGATGAGATTGGAAACAAGAGGAGTGGAAGTGGGGGTGAGGTACCCCAACCTTCACTACGGAGAAGGAAAGGCTCTCACACAGGAAAGTGCTTTGAAATAATAAAGTCCTGGGGCAGCCTGCAGACTCTAACTATAGTCAGGCTCAGCTCCTTTGGGGCCAGCTCTTGGCCTTGTCCCCTTTGGGGTTGAACTCTCTAGATCCATGCTGGAGTGCAGAGGTGGAAGGCACAGAACACTTCCCCAAAGGGTGGACCACGGAATGACACATTTGAAGGGATTTGATTATGTTAAAAATCAAGAAACTAAAGCTATCAAGGATATTTTTTTCCTTTTTTAAAAAAGACCCCAAACTTCAGGCAACAGACTGTACTAGGAGCTCCTTTGTGAGATCTACCTACCAGCTTATGGGTGGGTTGCTACCTCTAATGAAATTTCCATTTGAACGCCTATTGGGGATGCCAAGTATTAATACTGTATTAGGTGACTGGAGGTATGATTATGAACCAGACATGGTCCCTGCCCTCAAGGAATTTGCAGTCTAATAGGGAAGAGAGGTAAAGCAGACAGCTAATTATAACATGGAATGATGAGGGCTGGAAGTTGTTGGGGGTGGACAGAGGATGAGCATTTAAATCACTCTGAAGTGTCAGGGAAGGCTTCCTGAAAGACATGATGCGTAAACTGAAGAATGAGTAGGAGTCAGCCAAGTGAAAGGGAAGGGGGAAAAGATATTCCAGACAGATGAGCTTTGCAGGAGTAAGGTTTGCTAAGAGAGATTAAAGCAAAAATTTACAAAATACACAATTTTTTTTTTTTTTTTGAAACGGAGTTTCGCTCTTGTTACCCAGGCTGGAGTGCAATGGCGCGATCTCGGCTCACCGCAACCTCCGCCTCCTGGGTTCAGGCAATTCTCCTGCCTCAGCCTCCTGAGTAGCTGGGATTACAGGCACGCACCACCATGCCCAGCTGATTTTTTGTAGTTTTAGTAGAGACGGGGTTTCACCGTGTTGACCAGGATGGTCTCGATCTCTTGACCTCGTGATCCACCCGCCTCGGCCTCCCAAAGTGCTGGGATTACAGGCGTGAGCCACCGCGCCCGGCCTAAAATACACAATTATTAAAAATGAAATGTTGATCAATATAAGCAAAAGCCAGCTCTTTGGAAAGACCATGAAAATAGGCAAAGGTTAGCAAAAAACAAACCAACAACCACTCAAGAGTAAAAAGAGGCAGAGAAAGGGAGAGGGAGAAGGACAGGGGGATCCAGAGGGAGAAGAAGATGAAAAAGGAAAAGAGAGAGCAGGAGGACAGAACTGCATTTAGAATATATTAAAAATCAGATATGAAGGATGTGACTAAACAAAAAAATAAAAATAAAAAAGAACATATTAAAACGTATAAGATAATATTATTCTTAGTAATTGTGTAAATCCTGGTATAGGTATAAAATTACAAATAATTGGTATTTTGTATTAATATTTATACCAATAAATTTGGAACGTAGATGAAATGGACAATTTTCTGGGAGACTTTACCAAAATTGGTTTGAGAGTAAGACAAAAATCTGACTATATCAACAAAACTAGAAAAGAAATGGAAATAGAATCAAAGATGAGTACACCTCAGCCCCCTTAACACACACAAGTAGGCTTTAAAGGTAAAGCGTACAACAGCTTTAAGGAACAGATAATCCCTTTACCACACAAACTATTTCAGAGCATTAGAGAAGACGAGAAACTTCCAACTTATTTTCTAAAGCTATCATAACACCAATATCAAAAACTAACTCTATAGAAAACCCCTAAATAAATTATTACCAAATCAAATCTTGCACTTTGGTAAAAGAAGACTATACCATAACCAAGTAGGGTTTATCTTAGAAATCCAAGGCTGGTTCACCATTAGAAAATATACCAATGTGATTCATTATATTTCCATAGCAAAGGAAAAGATAGTATGACCATTTCAATAGATGCAGCAAAAATATTTGATAAAACTCATTTCCTCTTAGAAAGCTCTAAGAACATTAGAAATACAAGGAAAGTTTAACTTGATAAAGAGTACCTTCCAGAAAGGTACAGAAAACTTCCTACTTAAAGACGCAGCAAGTATAGCAGAGTAGTTAAGAACACAGTCTCCAAAGCTAGGCAGTGGAGCTTTGAACATTTGTTGGCTGTGTGACCTTGGGCAAGTTACTCAGTTTCTCTGTACCTCAGTTTTCTTATATGTGAAAGGGGAATAATAATAAGAATAATAAGAGTATCTATCTCATATCATTGTAGGAGGATTAAATAGCCAAATATTTGTAAAGTGTTCATAATAATGTTTCACACACAGAAACATTACACAAGTGTTTGTGAACAAATTTTGAAATATTAGATGTTTTCAAATCAAGAACAAGACAGGAATGTCTATTTCTACTGCTACTGTGCTATTCAACATTTTACTAGAGCTCCAAGCGAATGCCATGCAATAAAAAAATAGAATTAATAGCACCAGAAAGGAAGAAAATTGTCAATATTTGTAGATAATATAATCATCTAACAAAAAATGACTTCTGCATCTCATGAAAGGAAGTAAAAGAAGGAAATTCTACTCTCTAGGGTATTCCAATATCAACTATTATTTTTCTAGACATTTTTATAAATTCAACATTGAATCCATCATTTTCCCTCCGTATCTACTGCTCTTCTTGACTCTCATTTTTCTGTCAATGGTATCACCACTTTTTTTTTTTTTTTTTTTTTTTTTTTTTTTTTTTTTTTTTTTTTTTTTTTTTTTTTTTTTTTTTTTTTTTTTTTTTTAATTTAATTTAATTTTGTTTTGAGATCCGGGATGCATGTGAAGGGCATGTAGGTTTGTTACATAGGTAAACGTGTGCCATGGTGGTTTGCTGCACAGATTGACCCATCACCTAGGCATTAAGCCCATCATGCATTAGCTATTGATCCTGATGCTGTCCCTCCCCCCGCCCCCCAGACAGGCCCCAGTGTGCATTGTTCCCCTCCCTGTGTCCATGTGTTTTCATTGTTCAGCTCCCACTTATAAGCGAGAACAATGGCACCACTACTTTTGAAATCACCTAGACTAAAAACTCCGGAACTCTCCTGGACTCTTCCTTCTTGTTCATCTCCCATATCTAATTACCTACTTTATCTGGTTAATTTTTCCTACAAAATATTTTTCAAACGTTTTCTATTCTCACTCTCATGTCTCTAGTCCAGACCCAAATCAACTCATGCCTGAAACAATGGATATCCTCCAGTCCCTCTCCAAGTCACCAAGTGTACCACAGGCCAATCCTATTCTAAGACTACTATCGTCAAGTCACTCTTTTTTGTTTGTTTGTTTTTTGAGACAGAGTTTCACTGTGTCACCCAGGCTGGAGCGCAGTGGCGTGATCTCAGCTCACTGCAACCTCTGCCTCCCGGGTTCAAGCAATTCTCCTGCCTCAGCCTCCCGAGTAGCTGGGACTACAGGCACGTGCCACCACACCCAGCTAATTTTTTATATTTTTAGTAAAGATGGGGTTTCACCATATTAGCCAGACTAGTCTCCAACTCCTGACCTCGTGATCTGCCCGCCTTGGCCTCCCAAAGTGCTGGGATTACAGGCGTGAACCACCATGCCCGGCCCCGTCAAGTCACTTTCTTGCTTAAAAATCTCTGGTGGCTTCTCCCTTCCTATCATATCCAGTCTAAATTCCTCCACTTGGTGGCTCTTTACCATCTTGCTGCACCCAATCTAACAAAGTTTCTTTTCTCCTACTCCCTTTATGTGTACCCTCTGCTTTAGCAAGATCAGTATTTTCAATATCCTCACCCACCTCCTTTCCTTTTTAACTCAGTACCTTTGTTTATTTCAGTGCCTTGTATTGTCCTGTCTCTCCCCGTGAGTGTCTCCAAATCTTCCCCATTTTTTATGGTCAGTTTAAACAGCACCACATTTTACTTTCTCAAGTGAGATAATGGATACCATACTGTGCTCGTTTAATCTTCTCAGCAACTTTTAAAGTACTTATTCATTTTCATCCCATTTTATGGATCACATATAGTGATTTGCTTGAGGTTCACATTGCTGATAATGGTGGAGCTGGAATTCAAAGCCGTGTTTGCTGCCCAAACTCAGAAGTCATGTTCCTAACCATCCCTCTGTTCTGACTCTCTGTGATGCCTCCCCTCGCTGCCTCAACCCTCTCTGATCTTCTCTTCCTTTTGTTCGGCTGCTACACATTGTTTTGTAGCGTGTACAAGTTTAGCTTCCAGGAAAACTGTAAGCTTTTGGAGGTCAGGATCCATTGACACTGATCTCATTCTTTTCTGTCTCTTCCTCACCGCAAGAGCTGGGCCCATGATGCACAGTTGATTCATTGATAAGGTTGATCAAATATAGCTAAATACATAGGAATTTGGCCTTGGTATCCAGTCTCCAAGAAACTTTTTGAGTAGCTTGAGGATAACTCAAGCCCTTCCAATTCAAGCCTGAGTTTTTAGCCCCAGGAAGGGAAGGGAGGAGTAGAATTATTACATTTCCCAAGAAATTATTAAATTTCCCCTAGTCCCCTTCCCTGATGATCAGGCTGCTCTCGGCATAGCTTAGGTCAATATTGCATGACAAATCTTCCCTTTACATAATGATTGGACCGGGCCAGGTTTCATTAGCATGTGCAAATAGAGCCAAACCTGTCAACTTACAATTGTGCACAATCTGACTCCTGGGAATCTTCCAGAAGTGAACAGGGAAAACTAATAGCTGTCCTACCTACCTCACAGGGTCATGGTGAGAATCAAGTGAGATAATGGATATGAGTACACTTTGAAAAGCAGAAATGAAAAGCAGCTTGCTTCTTGAGCCTGGAGTGGAGCAGCAGGAGCGCCTTGGTGATTTCAAGGCCAGGTGAAGGGTGGAGGTTCTTCTGAAATTCTTGGATTCATCATTTCCCAATGGTTGTAAGACTTGCTTTCTGGCAATTCATGGGAAATTTTATTGTATTTTGAGACTTCTTCAACTACATGGGAATTTGTCCTTGACTTCCCTTTTCCTTTTTCTAATTACCCTTCCTCAGCTAGTCCACAGTACTCCGAAGGGTTCTACAAGATAAGTTAACTTTCCCTCCTCT